>NW_006711150.1:0-337500 GCF_000167675.1 Trichoderma reesei QM6a
AGAAGAAAAAAATTGTTAGGTTAAAAAAAAGGTGTGTTTAAAGCTTTTTTTTTTTTTATATTTTTAAGCTTATGTTTTTTTATTAATTAAAAAGCTTAATAATAAAGTTTTTTTTTTATTATATTTTTAAATAAAAGCTTAAAAATCCCTATTTTTTAAAGGAAATATAGCTATATAAAAAATATTATATAATTTTTATTGCTTGATAAACTACTTAAAGGCTATTTTTTATATATTTTTTAGCTTTTTTATTTTAAAATAAAAGGCAGTCTTATGTTATAAATATAAAATAATATACTTTTTTTTATAAAGGTAAAAATAAATTCTTATATAAGTAAAAAATAGCCTATATAAAAAAATATATAAAAAATCTAATAAAAAATAAGGTTTTTAAAGGCTATTTTTTATATATTTATAGGCTATTTTTATTTTACTTTAATTTTTATAAGTAAAAAGCCTTTTTTACTTTTTTTTTTCTTTAAGGCTTGCTTAAGTAAAAGGTAAGTGGGTAAAGTAGTAAGGGTAAATACACTAGTAGGGATACTAACTGGATTTTAAGCTAATTATTTACTTAAGTAAGCTATACCTTACCTCTTAAATAATATACCTTATCTTCTTCCTTAAATAAAAAGCTAACTAAACTAGATATAAAATAGTAAATTATATAAAAAAATCTATTAAAAAATTAGCTTTTTAATAGTACTACTTATAGCTTAATACACTTACTAATAGCCTAGTTATTTATAAGTAAAGATTCTTATACTACTACCTTTTAAGCTTAAGTACTGCAGGGGGAAAGGCATTAGTAAGAATACTAATTAAATTTTAAGCTAATTATTTAAGTAGGTCCTAAGCCCTACCCCTTATTAATACTATACTTAATTAAAGAGAAAATTATAAAAATACTATTTTTTATTTTTTAGCTTTTTTAAGCTAACTAAAAGAGGTATAGCTTAAATAAAAATATATAAAAATCCGCTTAGCTTTAATTATTCTAAAGGTATTATTTTTATTTATAAAAGCCTATATATAGTTAGTTTTTTATAAGCTTAAAAGTAAAATTAAATAAAAAAAAAAAAAAAATTTTACTAAGTTTTTCTTTTCTTTTTTAACCTTAAGTATAAAGCACTTATAAATAAAGTACTTTTAGTATAAAAGAAAGAGAAATTTCTTTTATAAGCTATTACTGCCTTTTTTAAAATAAAGCCTTAAAAAATTAAAACTTTAATTCTAGCTTTAATACTTACTTTAAAAATTAAAAAAAAATATATATATAATCCTTATAGCTTATAATATATAAGAAGATTTTTTTAATATTTTTAAAGCCTTTATTTAAGATATAGTAAAATAGTAAAAAAAAGTAAAAATTTAATTTAAGGTAAGAAGCTTATAAAAAAGTAAAAGATCTTATATATTAAAAATATATAAAATTCTAATTAAAAATAAGTATTTTAAAGCTATTTTTTTTATATTTTTAGCTATTTTATTTATTAATAAAAAGCTATATAATATATTATTTTACTATTATATTTATATATAAAGCTTAAAATACCTATTTATTAAAGAAATATAGTTATATAAAAAATATATATAATTTTAATACTTAATAAGCTACTTAAAGCTATTTTTTATATATTTTTAGCTATTTTATTTTATAATAAATAGCAGTCTTATATTATAAGTATAAAATAATATACTTTTTTTATAAAGTAAAAATAAATACTTATATAAGTAAAAATAGCTATATAAAAAATATATAAAAATCTAGTAAAAAATAAGCTATTTAAAGCTATTTTTTATATATTTATAGCTATTTTATTTTACTTTAATTTTTATAAGTAAAAAGCCTTTTTTACTTTTTTTCTTCTTTAAGGCTTACTTAAGTAAAAGGTAAGTAAGTAAAGTAATAAAGGTAAATACACTAGCAGAGATACTAACTGGATTTTAAGCTAATTATTTACTTAAGTAAGCTATACCTTACCTCTTAAGTAATATACCTTATCTTCTTCCTTAAATAAAAAGCTAATTAAACTAGATATAAAATAGTAAATTATATAAAAAAATCTATTAAAAAATTAGCTTTTTAATAGTACTACTTATAGCTTAATGCACTTACTAATAGCCTAGTTATTTATAAGTAAAGATTCTTATACTATTACCTTTTAAGCTTAAATACTGCAGGGGGAAAGGCATTAGCAGGGATACTAACTAGATTTTAAGCTAATTATTTAAGTAGGTCCTAAGCCCTACCCCTTATTAATACTATACTTAATTAAGGAGAAAATTATAAAAATACTATTTTTTATTTTTTAGCTTTTTTAAGCTAACTAAAAGAGGTATAGCTTAAATAAAAATATATAAAAATCCGCCTAGCTTTAACTATTTTAAAAGTATTATTTTTATTTATAAAAGCCTATATATAGTTAGTTTTTTATAAGCTTAAAAGTAAAATTAAATAAAAGAGAAAAAAAAGAATTTCACTAAGTTTTTCTCTTCTCTCTTAACCCTAGGTATAAAGCACCTGCAGATGTAGTCCTGGGGCTTGACGTAGCCTCTGTGCAGTGGATCCAGGTAAGATCGAAGAGCTGGGAGCTAAAGGGGCCGGATGGTTAAAAGACAACGCGTGCCGGTGTGGTCGATCGTATATCGTGTCCCTTGTTCACGCACAACGTCAATGTTGCCGGTGTGCAGAACGGCAGTAGGGATCTGGCTGAGAACGAAAGAAGTTTCCGTCTCATGCACGAACCGCGCCCATGATACATATAATGTCTATTAATAATCGGTTCTGTAGTCAGCATGTGCATATTCACAGAGGTTTGATAAGTGAAGATGGCCATGCAGCCTCACCTCATAACGCAGCATTGAGGGACTAATTACTTCTTTCTAAAACCGTTCTTTCCAAAACAATACCCCTTCCGGGTTCTGTGCTTGGTATTCTTCAACAGTCGAGGTATTAGGTAACAGAATGGACTCCTGGAGCCGCTGCCGGAGGTGTTCACATTCCTTTAGAAGATTTCCCACCAACTGGTCGATATTGGGAAACTCGGTACTGATGGCTAGTTCGACCAGATTCCCGCAACTGGCGGATGTGTTCGCAGAACCGGTGGATTTGACAACGTCCTTCCCGTTTGTCATTCCTTGTTGCGCCCTGATATCGTGTATAAGGACTGTGGAGACTGCGGTATATATCCTCTGAAGTTGCTCAGCCTTGCGCTGAACTTCGGTAAGAAGGTCGGGAATCTTGTTGAAAGCTCGTAGTCTCTTGACAAACTTCCTACCGCATGCCCCTGTCTTATCGGATGTAGTTGTCGCTCCATCAAGGTCAATATCCAGAACCTTTGCGCACTTCATGCATAATTGCGCAATGCTTTGTAGGATGTCGAGAATATTCACAAATTCTGACAAATGGTTTCTTATGACGTCCTCACCGATAGGATCTTGGAATACCGATAGCAGAAGTCTCAGGTTCGTGGTCAAGAGCTGAAGATCCTCGGCGGCATGGTCGAGCGAGTCGAGTCGCGTCTTGATCTCCGACCCCAACTTGATAAGGATTTGCAATGTTGAGATGATGTCGACTGACATGACTGAAATGTGGGAGAGGCCGCTGGATGCGGCGAGCTGTCAATTGAGACTGCGAAACGTTTGTAAGAGAAGCCTGATGAGTACGCCCTTGCCCAGAGCTTAAGTAGGAAGCAGAAACGCGAGAATGCCACGATCACACGCGAGACAACTCAAGTGACTGAGTGGCAATTGTCCAATTAGCCAGGAGGCGATGCTTCAGGTTACACCTGAACTCGCGTTGGTGACATGCTACAATTTTCTCGGAGGCATATCCCAGAATATATTTCAGCGCGTCCGTATATATCACTGCTCTTAGTCTTCCTGCAATGCGTCTATCCGACTCCGTGTCGTGCAGGCGATATTAGAAGATGTCAGAAACATGTGAACTAGATAAGTGAGAATAGAGCCCACCTCTTGTTCGAAGTGGTATCGACCGAGCAGCTGCAAGCATCCTCCGTATCGGTGGGTTCTACAGTACAAGAAACTCTCCGTCTTACTCGTGCGACTGTAACAAGATGTGGTGCAACTCCACGGAGCATTTTCCTTGAGGGGGCGCCCAACATTATTCGTCCGTTAGGAAGTGCCGTAGGTTTTGCCAACCAAAGATACCATACCAGGTACTGATACCTAAGGTACTGGTAGGGAGGAAGCGAGAAGAAACGTATCTTGACCCCACCTTTTGGCGACCTGTGCCTCTTCGTGGGAGGAGGCAGACGGGTTTATGTAATCGAAGCTCTGGCCGCCAAGGCTCGGACGTTGCATGCGTGATTCATTTCTCTTCCATTCTGATTCTATCAAATCGTGGCTACCTTAGGAAGCCCGTGTCCCTCAAAACATTCGGGGCCCTAGACGCCAGATTGCAAGATCACAGCAGCAGTCTATTCTTCGGCGTTCCTCTACGCCTTCTAATCTACCGCTTGGACAATGGAGAGCTGGCTCACAAAAGTTGGGGCGGTTGGCTTGAGCGACCTGGAGCTTACTGATTTTCCAGTTACCGGGCGCGGCGTGAAAACACTGCGGCGATTCAAGCAAGGAGAGATGATCCTCACCATTCCTTCTGATGTTCTTTGGAGCGTCGAGCACGCATATAGCGATCCCAATCTTGGTCCTGCTCTTCGCTCTGTGATGCCGCCGCTATCCGTCGAAGACATCTTGGCCACATACATCCTGTTTGTCCGGTCGCGCGAGTCAGGGTACGATGGCCTTCGAACTCATGTATCAGCATTGCCTGGTATTTATTCGTCAAGCATCTTTTTTTCGGAGGGAGAGCTGGAAGTTTGCGCTGGGACATCTTTGTACACCGTCACAAAACAACTTGAGCAACGGATCAAAGACGACTACCGGCAGTTGGCCGTCCGACTGTTTGCACAGCATCCGGACCTTTTCCCACTCCAGAAGTTCACCATCGAAGATGTACGTTTACTACGCCGAGCAACAGATCCTGTGGTTCGATACGACTGATCTTTCCTTGTGCATTCTGTCTCTAGTACAAATGGGCTCTCTGTACCGTATGGAGCCGTTCAATGGACTTCACGCTCCCCGATGGAAGTTCGATCCGGCTTTTGGCGCCCTTTGCGGATATGCTGAACCACTCATCGGAGGTCAAGCAATGCCACGCCTACGACGTCAAGTCTGGAGATTTATCAGTCTTTGCAGGGAAAGATTACGAAATCGGAGATCAGGTATGTTTAGCGTGTCGTCCATGAACAATAGTAGGTATGGTTGCTTACATAGAGATTGCTTTTCCCAGGTTTATATCTATTATGGGCCGATTCCAAATAACCGTCTCTTGCGTCTCTATGGCTTCGTTATTCCCGACAATCCTAACGACAGCTACGATCTGGTCCTAACGACACACCCCATGGCGCCGTTTTATGAGCAAAAGCAGAAGCTCTGGGTATCGGCCGGGCTCGATTCGACGACTACCGTCGCGCTCACGCTGACCGATCCGCTGCCGAAGAACATCCTTCGTTATCTTCGTATTCAGCGAGCGGACGTTTCGGGGCTTGCTGCCATAACGCTTCAGCAGATCGATGGTACGGATGAGAAGATCAGCGATTCAAATGAAATGGAAATTTTGCGGTTCCTGGAAGAGTCGATCAGTAGTCTTCTCAATTGCTTTGCGACTCCATTAGAAAGGCTAGAAAAGCAACTGGCAGAGGGCGTTTATCCTGTTGGAGGCAACGCGTGGGCGGCGGCGCACGTTAGTGTGGGCGAGCAGCGGGTGTTGAGATTAGCGAGAGCGAAAGCCAGGAATCTGCTAGCCGCAGTGGAGAGCGGAAGTGGAAGCAGATCCCCATCCGCGCCAGCGAGATGTGCAAACTGCGACAAGGGTTCCGTGCCCCTAATGTTATGTGGGAGGTGCAAGTCAGTCATGTATTGTGGACGGACATGTCAAGTCGCCCACTTCAAACAACACAAGGCGGCATGCCGAGGCACGGCTCAATAGTCTACATAATTGCTCATAAGCGGCTTACCTCTCGTAAAATAATGTCGGCCACTCGTCTCCAGGGGCAGTCTGATCCTGCCAGCCCACTCCTTTGCGCCAGATTGACGAAGACGCCGCCGCGCTGTTGTCTAGACGATGCTTCATCGCCGCCGCCCCTTGGGTCATGTAAGTGGTTTCCATTGGCGTTTCCTTTGGGTAGCTGAGTCCCCATGGTGATTCGTCCCTGTCCAGCACTACTTTGTCAGTGGCTTGCGTTGGTTACTATTAATTGTGGCTTTGAGTGAGGTGATAGTGTGTCGGTTGTTGTCAGTTTTGTCCGCGTGGCGTCTTCTTTCCTATGGCCGATGCGATGTGTCTTCCCGGACGCAGCCGGAATCTTGCAATTATTTCTTGCCAGCGTTGCTGTTTTACTGTGACTGGTTCTGGGCCGAGGCCTTGCTCTATCTGTCAGATTGTCATCGTGACCCTCTTCATAGCTTTCCTTTACCGCTCCCTTAGTGGATATTCTTCGAATTTTGAACGGGCTATGTGACACTTCGGATGGTCCATTAACAAGTGAATTGCCCAAGCGTGTGTCCTTGCAGAATCAACTCATTGTAGCGGACAGTCACCCATTCAGGGCAGTACCTTTTTATTCCGTTAATTGTTGAATCCTCTTCTTGGAGTAATATTGGGGTCTAACCCAGGTGGCAACCGTGGTAACCCGATAACACTGATGCCCAATCCGGTCAAGCTTAGACGACTTTCTTGAAGTCTACCTAAGTGATGTAGATCTGTTCGTGATAGCTAACCGCAAGCATGGGGCCAGCCGGAGCCAAAATTTCTTGACCTAATTCACATATACAAAACTCTTGAGTCCAGCCTGAGATCATCTCATTATTTGTGTGTGCCCGTGTGTTTCGGTCTCATACCCACTCCAAAACTGGCAGAAGTCCTGCCCTACAGTATCTGGTTAAGTTATGCGCTTCGTCGGGGCATGGAACAACTTCATTTAAGCTTGTTTGACAGAGTTAATCTCCGCCATTCACGGAAATTACGACTTCCTGACCAAGCTGTATCTCAACGAGTCGGACGTCATTGAAACCCCTAGCAGAGGGATGGCCGGATACTACAACCTCAACTATGCAAGGTTGAGGCAAGACAGATGAAGTGGCGTCCCTACTCCACCATCTACCATACATACGGGTGCCGAATAGCGACATACCCAGGATCCAAGCAGCAGCGTATTGCTATTTCGCCAATTGGCAGTGGATCGGCCGTCTCTTGAGCCGCGACCCGCCCCAAGCCGATAATCAGAGGGTAGCAACCGAAAGCGCGTCTCTGTTTGAGTCATTCCTCTTCACGTCATTACCCTCACATATGGTGGACTGTATAATCTAGTCTTTTTGATTGACACGGAGCTTGGTATTGCTCCATGGTACGAATGCCCCGGCGAAGTCAAATACAGCCTCTCGCGAGAAACTGTTGAGGATGAGCTGTATGATTATGGAGAGGACGGGGCCCAGGCCGAATGGCGCTGAGAGTGCGCTGCATGGTCTGTGTCGGATTATCTTCGAGGTTCTCAAGGATCGATTTCTCGAGCTTCAATTCATTTCCATCAATTATCGGTTGGTGGCGGATGTCTTTATTCTTCTTAAATATAGGTCCAGCTGGGATGAAAGAAATGCTGCAGGGTATCTATAGGGAGCATGGGTGGCCGGACGTGGCCAATATCGCAAAGTAGATTCTCTACACGCGGTGCAAAAGGCCCTGGAGGAACATTATCCTGGTACGGAGGATATGTAGCCTCGATGGAGAATAAGGCTCCTGACTGGACGCCAAGATGTCTCCCGTCCAGGTTACGTAGCATTGTGCATGGGGTAATAACGGGTGTGCGAAAATTTACAACGGTTCATCCATTACGATCAACCACGAAGGCCAAATGATTTCTCATTGATACGAGAGTACGGCGTGAGAACTTTGTTTGTGCTTGCTGCTTGAGACTGACCATGCTCTAACTTTGGCTCACAGACTTTCTTATAGAATCGAGCAAAAGCAACATGGAATCAGCAACTGCATCCGAATTCTGAGCAGTGGCTCCTTGGTCGCCGTGCAAGATACAGTCTTGCCCTCCAAGCTAGCTACTATCACAAGCGAGCCATAACAGTGTACCACTGTGTTGCTGCCGCAACACTTGGATGTCCCAGGACCCACGGGAGCCCTCTTGACTGACGTTCAGTAAAGATATAGCGATGTGCTACAAGAAAGCTGCAAGCCTACTGAATAAGATGTTTTTGGTCGGCCACAATGCCCTGCTGCTTTCATAATGTTTCTCCTTCGTCTAAATTAGGGGAGGAAAACACAACTACCACTAGATGGTCGTCGTCTACAATGGAAACCAGGCGACTTGTAATGCAATTGCCTGAGGGCTCGTGTAGATCACTGCTTGCCCCTCCCCGGTTGGAACCTCCGTGGCATAAAAGGTGGAAGATCCCTCAAAAACGAGGTGTGTGCCGTCCCAGCCAAAGCTGCTACCAGTAGAGATAGAAGAATCGCAGCTCAAAGAAAAGTCGCTCAAGACTGCGCACTTGCCCTTGCTAGTGTTCAACGCAAACATTCTGCCATCGGCGTCAGGCGTTGCAGTGTAGGTAGCGGGAGTACCGCCGTTCTCGCGATACCAAGTTCCGCGGCTGATGAGAAAGCCACCGCTCGTTGTGCCGGGAGTATCGATAAAGAAGTATCCCTTCCCAACAAGGACACCGGATGGTACGCTGGGACGAGTGGCTGTACTCGTGCTCGAAGATGTACGGGTGACCGTCTTGATGGTTGTTGTGGATGTAGGGGTGCTGTACTTGGGCAAATACTTGATACCGGTTTTTGGACACGTCGATGGAGCGCCAACAGGCTCAACGGGAACGAATGTGCCGCTCTGGACCGAGCCGCGGACGTTGTAGTGATACCATAACTCGTTGAGCTCACCATTTTTGGCGCAGTTTATAACGACGTTCTGGCCGTGATGCGCAGTAAGAGCATCTTGAATTTCGGCCAAAGTATACGTCATTGTGATCGACGGCAAGATGCCGGCGGCAGCAAGCCAATCATAGGATGGCAGGGTTTGGAACAAGGTGGTGGCCCGCCTGAAGAAGTCGACAGCCTCTTCAGTGGGCTCATAATTGGGATAGCACCGTGGCTCAAGGGTGCTGATACATGTGCCATGCTTCCCAAACTCGTGCTCCCAGAAGCTTTCGTCATTCCCTTGGTAGTCTTTCCAGTATATCTTCATGAAATCCAGCGTAGAGGGATCTGATTCCTGAAGAATGGCCGTGATGTTAGTGTACGCTCTAGAAGTGTCGCAGTTTTGCTCGTAGCTTCCGTCACAATTGTCGGGCCTAAACCAATGATTTAGCTGACGAGGACAGGAAAACTGATACGCGGTCATGTTACCAAAGGCCGTGGACGGTCCACGAGTTATTAGGGCCAGTAGACGGGTTGGTATCCCAAAATTGCGTAAGGAGGAGTTGGCCACCGGGGTAGACGAAGTGACACGTATCCGAAACAGCAGTGGTATTATGGCAGCTCAGCGGCATCAAACACGAACCTGAGCTGGCCATCGCTGAGCTGACAAGAGCCCCGCCGAGCAGCCATCGCTGAAGCGCCATCCTTATGAGCAAGGAAGGGAGTTATTTTCGAGGATGGAAATCTTGAGTGGATGTCTGATCTAGGTTCTTTATTGCCCAGAGCTGTCCCTTTTAATACTCTCGACATCTAAAAGTTTTTTCTCCTCAGCGGTCTAGCCCGCATTAGCAGCAGTTTCGTCAAAGCTTACGGCTGCATTTGCACACCGAGGTCGATGTGCCAAGAGCTGGGGTGCTGAGAGCTGGACAATGATTCTCCACTTCAGTGTTGTTATCGGTTTCGAGCTTCCACTTGAAGTTAGCAGGTGCGAGTCGCTATCTCTGTAGTTGAGGACGGGACCATTTGTACTTTGTTGTATGTAGCCTCTGCAGTGGTTGGTCCTGAATAATCTTTGAATACTCCGGCCGGCTGTGCATTTCCGTTCTCTACAGCGCAGCATCTGACTAGTTGTATCGAACCATTAGTCCGTATAGTATCGCATGCAATTGCTAGTCAATGGTAGCAGATCAGTCGAAGGCGTGAAGTCAATATACGATTGCATTGCCCGCCTTGTTATGACAAACGTACCGAGGAAGAGAAGACAGTGTATGCCTCTATGTATCAAATAAGGAGCCAGGAACCTCATTACCCGTATGCTATTATCGAGTGGCACTACATGATCTCCGAAAAATTTAAAAAAGAAATAAAAAATTGTCGTTAGGTTTTTACAGCAAGCTCTCTTGGGTTATCGGAGGCTGGCTGGTTGGAGCTTGTGCAGTCTCTTTGCTGATCGAGAAGATTAGCATGTTTCTTTCACAATGCAAAAGAAGTATTGCTAGGAAGGTTCGAAAGAACACTTACTCTTCTACACAGTCATTTCCTGGAGACTAACAGAGCTTTATGTAGTATATATGGAGACGTGAAGCTACTGCCGGGTGCATGGCTTGCCCATCACCGCACGAGTTCGAGCACGTTAATATTCCAATTACGACTCAAATCAATACCTTTGTCAATGGGAGCTCGTCTTGACATTAACGCATCCTTTCAAGTAATGCAATGCAGCAATGGAGGAACTTGTAGAGACCGAGGGAGGAATGGCGAAGGGCGGCCGGAGCTTGGAGTCCTGGTGGAGGCTGAAAGCTTCGAGTTTCAGCGTCTCCCAGAAGTTACCCAACCCAAGTGGCTACAACGACAATAAGTATTCTATACCTAGTAATATTGTTCGATGCTTGTATGGAGTAGATGCTGGAGTCTGGTGTAATATTAATGGCTTAGTTCATACTACATTTGACATTTCCAGCCCGAGAGCGCACCGAAGCCACATGCCGCATATTGACAAAGTGCTAGATTGTGTAAGGAGGGCATTCTCTATAGAGGAATCAGCGTTTGCATATACCTACTACGTCATTGCCCTAATGGACAGTAAGCTAGCCAGCTGCATTATGATAAGAGTAACGTGAGATAGGTAATAAGTCTTACAACACTTTCCCTTATAGCCACTAAACTACAACATCGTCCTGCAGTTCCTATATGATACGTATAACCCATTGATACATCCAAGTATCCAGAGGTGTATGGAAATATCAGATCAAGACCTCTCTCTTCTAAGAAACCTAGAACCAGACGCTGGTAGTATAATAAGCACACTGTGACTCGCTTAGGCCCTTAAGCTTAGGCCGGCTTGCTTACTATTAACCTCTCATAAACGCTACTGCAATGATTGGAAACTTCTTATAGTAGAATGAGGCAATAAGACGCATCTCAGGTCACATATAGTCTTATGTTTGAAACCCCTCACTACTGCCATTTATCTTGTGGAAATATCTATTATTTCAGTCTATACGTAATGAAGGCACTTTTCAGGATCTCTTCCCTAAGCTTGTATAAGCAGGTTTGTTGCCGTAACCATTCTGTCTCCTCGCCTAATACCTGTGAAGCACAGAATACGTTTATTCTATAAGAGACGTCTTACCTTCCATCGAGATTGAAAGCTTAAACCGTCTACAACGGATGCCCTCATCATGACCCGTCTAACTCGAACATCTGCCACATTAGTCTCGGGTAACAGGAGGAGTAACACGACCAGTGTAACACGTTAAGCATACAATTGAACGAGAATGGTGAGGACTGAGATAAAAGAATTCTGTTAAGGATCTAAAATTATAGTGCATACAAGGTAGATGTTAGTAGGTGGTTTCAGTTTTCCTTTCCTTTACGTTGGTATAGAGCAGCGTTCACCAAATGTTAGCAGAGTTCTATCTATGTCGTATCCATTCTGCCTTATATCTCTCAAGGGCGCCGAGCTCATCCTACGAAGCTCTCAGGCCATCGTAGGAAATACAGGATAGACACTGAATTCTAGGCTAGGTATGCGAGGCACGCGGATCTAGGGCAGACTGGGCATTGCATAGCTATGGTGTAGTAGAACTCCCGTCAACGGCTATTCTCACCTAGACTTTCCCCTTCGAACTGACAAGTTGTTATATTGCCTGTGTACCAAGCGCTAATGTGGACAGGATTAATGCCAGAGTTCATTAGCCTCAAGTAGAGCCTATTTCCTCGCCGGAAAGTCATCTCTCTTATTGCATTTCTGCCCTTCCCACTAACTCAGGGTGCAGCGCAACACTACACGCAACATATACACTTTATTAGCCGTGCAACAAGGCTATTCTACGAAAAATGCTACACTCCACATGTTAAAGGCGCATTCAACCAGCTTCTTTATTGGGTAATATACAGCCAGGCGGGGATGAAGCTCATTAGCCGCCACTCAAGGCTATACAATGTTGCCAACTCTCCGGGCTTTATCCTGTGCTCCCGAATACCACATCGTGATGATGCTTCAGCGCACGGAAGTCACAGACACCGCCTGTATAAAAGGGGGACTGTGACCCTGTATGAGGCGCAACATGGTCTCACAGCAGCTCACCTGAAGAGGCTTGTAAGATCACCCTCTGTGTATTGCACCATGATTGTCGGCATTCTCACCACGCTGGCTACGCTGGCCACACTCGCAGCTAGTGTGCCTCTAGAGGAGCGGCAAGCTTGCTCAAGCGTCTGGTAATTATGTGAACCCTCTCAAGAGACCCAAATACTGAGATATGTCAAGGGGCCAATGTGGTGGCCAGAATTGGTCGGGTCCGACTTGCTGTGCTTCCGGAAGCACATGCGTCTACTCCAACGACTATTACTCCCAGTGTCTTCCCGGCGCTGCAAGCTCAAGCTCGTCCACGCGCGCCGCGTCGACGACTTCTCGAGTATCCCCCACAACATCCCGGTCGAGCTCCGCGACGCCTCCACCTGGTTCTACTACTACCAGAGTACCTCCAGTCGGATCGGGAACCGCTACGTATTCAGGCAACCCTTTTGTTGGGGTCACTCCTTGGGCCAATGCATATTACGCCTCTGAAGTTAGCAGCCTCGCTATTCCTAGCTTGACTGGAGCCATGGCCACTGCTGCAGCAGCTGTCGCAAAGGTTCCCTCTTTTATGTGGCTGTAGGTCCTCCCGGAACCAAGGCAATCTGTTACTGAAGGCTCATCATTCACTGCAGAGATACTCTTGACAAGACCCCTCTCATGGAGCAAACCTTGGCCGACATCCGCACCGCCAACAAGAATGGCGGTAACTATGCCGGACAGTTTGTGGTGTATGACTTGCCGGATCGCGATTGCGCTGCCCTTGCCTCGAATGGCGAATACTCTATTGCCGATGGTGGCGTCGCCAAATATAAGAACTATATCGACACCATTCGTCAAATTGTCGTGGAATATTCCGATATCCGGACCCTCCTGGTTATTGGTATGAGTTTAAACACCTGCCTCCCCCCCCCCTTCCCTTCCTTTCCCGCCGGCATCTTGTCGTTGTGCTAACTATTGTTCCCTCTTCCAGAGCCTGACTCTCTTGCCAACCTGGTGACCAACCTCGGTACTCCAAAGTGTGCCAATGCTCAGTCAGCCTACCTTGAGTGCATCAACTACGCCGTCACACAGCTGAACCTTCCAAATGTTGCGATGTATTTGGACGCTGGCCATGCAGGATGGCTTGGCTGGCCGGCAAACCAAGACCCGGCCGCTCAGCTATTTGCAAATGTTTACAAGAATGCATCGTCTCCGAGAGCTCTTCGCGGATTGGCAACCAATGTCGCCAACTACAACGGGTGGAACATTACCAGCCCCCCATCGTACACGCAAGGCAACGCTGTCTACAACGAGAAGCTGTACATCCACGCTATTGGACCTCTTCTTGCCAATCACGGCTGGTCCAACGCCTTCTTCATCACTGATCAAGGTCGATCGGGAAAGCAGCCTACCGGACAGCAACAGTGGGGAGACTGGTGCAATGTGATCGGCACCGGATTTGGTATTCGCCCATCCGCAAACACTGGGGACTCGTTGCTGGATTCGTTTGTCTGGGTCAAGCCAGGCGGCGAGTGTGACGGCACCAGCGACAGCAGTGCGCCACGATTTGACTCCCACTGTGCGCTCCCAGATGCCTTGCAACCGGCGCCTCAAGCTGGTGCTTGGTTCCAAGCCTACTTTGTGCAGCTTCTCACAAACGCAAACCCATCGTTCCTGTAAGGCTTTCGTGACCGGGCTTCAAACAATGATGTGCGATGGTGTGGTTCCCGGTTGGCGGAGTCTTTGTCTACTTTGGTTGTCTGTCGCAGGTCGGTAGACCGCAAATGAGCAACTGATGGATTGTTGCCAGCGATACTATAATTCACATGGATGGTCTTTGTCGATCAGTAGCTAGTGAGAGAGAGAGAACATCTATCCACAATGTCGAGTGTCTATTAGACATACTCCGAGAATAAAGTCAACTGTGTCTGTGATCTAAAGATCGATTCGGCAGTCGAGTAGCGTATAACAACTCCGAGTACCAGCAAAAGCACGTCGTGACAGGAGCAGGGCTTTGCCAACTGCGCAACCTTGCTTGAATGAGGATACACGGGGTGCAACATGGCTGTACTGATCCATCGCAACCAAAATTTCTGTTTATAGATCAAGCTGGTAGATTCCAATTACTCCACCTCTTGCGCTTCTCCATGACATGTAAGTGCACGTGGAAACCATACCCAAATTGCCTACAGCTGCGGAGCATGAGCCTATGGCGATCAGTCTGGTCATGTTAACCAGCCTGTGCTCTGACGTTAATGCAGAATAGAAAGCCGCGGTTGCAATGCAAATGATGATGCCTTTGCAGAAATGGCTTGCTCGCTGACTGATACCAGTAACAACTTTGCTTGGCCGTCTAGCGCTGTTGATTGTATTCATCACAACCTCGTCTCCCTCCTTTGGGTTGAGCTCTTTGGATGGCTTTCCAAACGTTAATAGCGCGTTTTTCTCCACAAAGTATTCGTATGGACGCGCTTTTGCGTGTATTGCGTGAGCTACCAGCAGCCCAATTGGCGAAGTCTTGAGCCGCATCGCATAGAATAATTGATTGCGCATTTGATGCGATTTTTGAGCGGCTGTTTCAGGCGACATTTCGCCCGCCCTTATTTGCTCCATTATATCATCGACGGCATGTCCAATAGCCCGGTGATAGTCTTGTCGAATATGGCTGTCGTGGATAACCCATCGGCAGCAGATGATAATGATTCCGCAGCACAAGCTCGTATGTGGGTAGCAGAAGAACTGAGCGAGATCTTCGAGGGCGTAACTCTGCATATCCGATTGGCCTGCTGCCACATGTCATTTGCTTCGGTTTCTTTTCTGTTGAGTTCTTGTATTTGGGTGAAAGTAACATGGTGTATGACGAGAGACATTGGTGGTAAGAAAAAATTTCACCTCCTCTTAGTGCAGGACTGACTCTCAAAATCTATATGCAAATGTGTCGTGTAACACCCTTCGCATGAGCGCTGACCGTACCCTACCATTTCGCCCCACTCATGATAGCAGAAGAGACATATTAATTCGGCAATGCTACGAAAGTCTGCAGGTATGCTTAAATAAACGCTTGCCACAGAAGCCGACAGTTTATTGTTACTACTTACTATACTGTATTATTGTTGCTCACATAAGGCGGTGAACCATTGGTTCACCACGACGCCTGACGAGGTAAATTACTCTCTCGTAGGGCTGCCAAGGTAGGTCCCAACCCCGTATCCTCGGTCGAGGGTGCGAGGTTCTTTGGTCCTTCCCTCTTTGGTAAAGCCCAGTAGCGTGTTTGAATCAGTTCACAATCTCTCCTAAACACAGTCCGACACTAGGTAGGTACGTTGTAATAGCAACTCAAACATGTAATTCGTTCAAGGCAGGAACATTTTATAAACTTCCCTGCGTATTTAATCAATAAAGATCCTAGTCCAATCGTATACTACCTACCTACCTAGCTAAGGTAGGTAGGTAGTTCGTGGGAACCTGGTCGCTAATTCACGCAACCCACTTTGCGCTCTTCGCCTGGCCGTCGTTGAAGGTAAAGCAGTTGTACCCATCACCTAACTCAACCGACACACCGTTGATCTGCTCAAGGCAGTTTTCGTCACTGTAGAATTCCACAGGTTGTTCCACGTTGTCGAATTGGATCCCCCTATATTGGGCACTGGCAAACGCGGTCGTGGACCTGGTACAGTCGCCTGGCTGAACAGTAGTAGTTTCGACTACGACGCCGCCAGCACACCTTCCGCCGGTATAGGAATTGAAGAGTACGGGGTTCTGTGCGAAGACAGCCGGGCAGGCGGAAAGGATATAGAAGAGCTGTCCAGTCACGTTAGCTAGTGAAGTAACGTAATGGAAGGAAAGAGAAAAGGGGAGCAGGGAGGAAACTCGTCATTTACTCACAACTTTGTGCATCTTGACAAAAGACTTCTGATATGGCAACCTATAATTCAACAACATGCAGCGTAGTAAAGAATAGGTGATCTTCTTGATTCAGTTGCTTGAGGGCAGGGAGAATGAAGTTCCTTGGAACGATTTATATACCCTTCGCAGCAAGAGAGTCGGCTTAAAGAAAGGAGACTGAAAGTGTTTACGGGACGAATATCTATCCGATTAGCGTAGTATCGTCTCTACAAGGCGGGGCGTAAATTATGTTCCAAGGCCGGACAACGTGAACAACAAATGGAAATTCCAGACGTTTGAGGAGAATCAAGCTCACTTGCTCGTGGATACCAGTGGTTATGAGCGCCACCGCTCAACATTGCCGCCAATCGGATAAAAAAAAGCCTCTAGAAGAGGAGACCAGCAGTTGTTTTAGGCAAAACAATTGTACAGAGATCGGTTGTCGTTTGCGAGATAGGTAGGTATTTACGGAGTAACACTAAATCAAAGATACAAAGTTTTCTGCGATTATTAATTCTGCGACGGTTGGCGCCATGTGGTCTTCCAGGGTGAGCAAACGTTACTCTTGCTATTGACTATTGCAACGACGCCGCTCGGCTGCGACACAACAAAGAGACATAAGGCCCTGGGGAGGAACGATGTGATCGTCAGATCCTTCGTAGTGAAGATGGCGCTACTTATGACTGCATCAAGCACACTGTACCGAACGCGTTACAAAGGATCCTTTACTGACCTTCATACCAAGTTTCCAATTTGTTACTTGCTAAGGTCGTGATAATATTCATGGTCTCCTAGAGGATTGTTACAGATATTAACAGCTTGAATAGTGTCGAGCTTATAACCTGCAAGGTACAGCCAAGTTGCCCAGCACCAGGATGTTACCTCGCTTAAGTTAGGCAATAGTTTGCGAGCCTAATGTCGACAAAGTATGGCGCAAGCTGAGTACTGCCTTGGGTGAATCCTCGCTCAATGGTAACTTTGCAAGCTCATATGCTTTCCAAAGCTTGTGATACGTGCGGTTATAAGCTGGCACTGACGTGTTTCGAGGCCAGATGCTTGCGAAATCATCAAGTGTATTGTGGAAAGGTCTCAGGATGAGGTCCTAGAATACGCGAGGCAAATTTGTCTGATCGTCTTTCAATAACCTCATAGTCGAGTCACAAATGTTGGAGGTCTGGTTCAAGCCGAGCCAAGCAATAGCTTGGTCGGGCGCGTCACAGCATCAGGAATGCTAACGCTTGCACATCTCGCGGACTTTATTATGCCTGGACGCAAATATTGATACCAGAATCAAGCCACACCCTGTGAAGCGTAACTTGTTTTTCTCTGCTTTCTTAAAAAGCTGCGTATATCATTGCTAGAGCGCCCGTGAACAACGGAACTCATTGTCTCTTTATCTTCTTACTCCAAAATATACCAGCTAATAAAAGGGCATACCATAGCATGTAACTCATTCAAGTAAAACAAATTTTAAACCCAGCGTCCCAGAATCATCCGTATACAGTGAACCTATGTCATAGCGAGATTAGATTCCAGTATACTGAGTTTATCTGTCGTAGGGCTACTTACTTACTGAGCAACAGGACTCTACGTGGAAGCGTATTGTTGCAGGAGAGTTGATGAAACACAAGAAAGTATGGATCCTCGGCTCAACTGCACGACGCGATGACTCTTGATTAGATTGAGTGTACCTTGACAAATGCAGAGTCCCAGTTGAATGAACTTCTCATGAAAGATTGCAGTAACATTCTAAAGAAATATCTTCAGGTGCTCAACAAGAGCTAAGATGGCCATTGCCTGCCCATAAGGCATGGGCGTAATGGGAATCTTCTTATAAAACTCCAAATCCGATCCCATGCCTGTTCCGAATGACGTGTTTAGTAATTCGCCTTTGGGATTGATGTTGTCCAAAACACCTTGTATCGCCTTGAACGCAATATCTTGGTACTCTTTTGGCAGGTAGTGCTTGCGTTGACCCTTGAGCAAGCCAAAGGCAAAGCCAGCCGTTGCACTGGCTTCCACGTAGGAACCTTCCTCTTCCGGCACATCCAATAGAGTCCGCCAAAGCCCACACGGTGACTGGAGAGCCTTCAAGGCTTCACACTGGGCTCCCAAGGTAGATTTGAGATGAACGCAAAACGGATCATCGGGAGCCAGATTCAATAGCTCAATAATCTCTGGAATCACGATGGTGAGCCAGCTATTTCCACGTGCCCATCTTGCAGAGGCAAAGTTGTGGCCACCGTCTTTGAAACACCAGCCATGGAAGAAGAGGCCCGTCCTGGAGTCAAACAGATACTGTATATGCAGCAGAAATTGGTACTTCGCTTCGTTGACGTAGTGAGGCCGATCCAGAACGAGACCAATCTTGGCCAGGGGCAGCACAGTCATCATAAGCGTGTCATCCCACAACTGTTGATCGTTCTCCTCCAAGTATGTAATGTGCTGCATGCCTCCGTATTTTGTTCGCTCCAAGTCGTGGTATGCCCACTCCGCCCAGCTATCAAGCCAGTGGAGGTACGTCGGATTCCTGGTTTTCTCATACACAAAGGCCAAAGTGAGCATGGCTGCCATGGTGTTGATGTTTTTTGTCGTGCCACCCGCGGCAAAGCGGTTTTTGAACCAATCTTCTATGATCTGGAGATATTTGGCATCACCAGTCGTTTGGTAGTAGTGCCATATTCCATAGAGCCCAACGCCATGCGTCCACTCCCAGTCATTCCATCCTTTAGTGTCTATCACGCGGCCGTCCGCGAGAGTCATGAGAAACTCCCCCGTCTCATCCCTGATGTTGACGAGTCCATCGATGAGAAGCTGGATCTTGGAGTGTATCTCCCTTGAATCGAATCCATGAGCGGTGAGCGGCATAGTTATTAGCCTATTGCGAGAGGTTTAGCCGGGGAAGCCGGAGATGTCAATGAATTCAAGGAGATCCTTTCGGACTAATGTTAACAAGGTGTTGCCAGCCCAGGCCATGCACTGGCACTTTATGTAAGTTGCTGGAAGATTGGCATATTGGAGCGCGACCTTGGCTCGGAAGAGATCGCCCGTCGGTGAAGCCCCAGTATCTGCGGATTGCCACGCTCGGCTCGGCTCATTTCGAAGCGAGGATGACCCACGGGGATCTTGGGGGACATGGAATGCTGCCCATAGCTTGCTTCTAGCTGAAAGTTGCCCCGCAGACGCCACGGGAAGGCCTTCGCAGTACAATACAAGTAGGTATGTAACTTGAGAGCGCGACCCAAGCTATCAGACGGCCCCTTGGCGTTCCATCTCTTGGAGGATTCCGCTAGTACGCCACCCCCTTCGGGCTCGGTGTAAATCAACGCGAGTGCTGAAAGCAGCTTCGTCTGCACCAGCGTAACACATCTTAATCTAGTTCCCACGCGGGAAACTTGGGGAAGTCTGCTAGTTCTGGGGTGACCCCAGATTCTCTTCCCAATCTGCGGGGTGAGGCTCTTGGCATCTGTCGGCATGCCGCAGTATTGCTGGAATCTACAATGAGATAAAACGATAGCTTTCCCTGCGCCTGCAATCAGCAACACACGGACACGAGCCTTGCAGTCTCTGACCAAATCACCACAACGTCTGAGCAGAGAGTAGCGACGATTGCACCTTCTTGCTGAGATGTCACCGCCAAAGCCGAGCCCAAGCGTGAATGAGATTGAGGACAATGTTGAGGCGGTATTGTCTCATGAAATCGACAAGGATCACACTGACTACAGGCGAGTGGACAAGGAGCTCGCTCAATACATATCGGAGGCCAGAATCACCATCAGCCCGGAGACGAACAATGAATTGCGCCGCAAGATCGACCGGCGTATCCTCACGGTCATGATCTCAACGTACTTCCTACAGGCTATTGATAAGGGGACAATGTCCTTTGCTTCAATAATGGGTATAAAGTCTGACACCCATCTGGTTGGGCAAGACGTGAGTTGCTGCACAAGCCGGACTTCTCAATACAGTCATTCGCTAACCAAGTCTGTTGATCTAGTATAATTGGTTGACAACATGCGTATTCATCACCATCCTCGTCGTTGAATACCCACAGAACTACATCATTGCGAGAGTCCCGATTGCAAAATATCTCAGCTTCAACATCATGGCTTGGGGCACAGTGTTGGCCTGCACTGCCGCATGTACCAACTTTACCGGCCTTGTTGTTGTGCGGACGCTGCTCGGTCTCTTTGAGTCGGTGTGTCAACCATCATTTGTTGTCTTATCTGCGATGTGGTACAGAAGAGAGGAGCAAGCTGCGCGAGTGGCCTATTGGTATGATTCCATCAATGGTAGCGCTGTATGCGATAGCTGGCTAACCACCTTGATGGTAGGTACATGATGAATGGCGCTCAACAAATCGTCGGCGGCCTTCTGGCTTACTGCTTCAGCCTAATAACCACAGGGCCTTTACAGTCATGGAAGTGGCTGTTTCTCGCTTACGGAGTCGTCTCTGTCGTCTTTGGTCTCTTCGTTGGGTGGTGGATGCCGGACTCGCCGATGCGGGCCAAATGCTTCACTGAAGAGGAGAAGCGCCTCATGATCGAAAGAGTTCGCGACAACCAGACGGGCATTCAAAACCGAGAATGGAAGAAGAGCCAATTCATCGAAGCGCTCAAGGACCCTCAGATTTGGGGATATTGCTTGGTCCAGCTGTGCACTACTCTGCCTACCTCCGGGCTCGGCGCGTTCCAGGGTATCATTATCTCAAGCATGGGATTCACTGTTCTGCAGACTCAGCTCCTGGCCATGGTCCTGGGTTTTTACATCATCATCGTGCTCCTGGGTTCAACCTGGTTGGTGAAGCGAACAAATCAGAATCTCTACATCATGACCGTGTTCATTATCCCGTAAGTCGCCTCATAGCTCATAAATCACTATCGGCGTTTGGACAACTAACTGAGCCTCAAAACAGATCATTCATTGGTACGATTTGCCTCATGACAGTTCCCCTCGACACCAGAAGCCAGAAGATTGGTCTCGTTGTATGCTATAATATTACCATGTCGTTCTGGGCGGCTCAGACGTTGGCACTGTCGATGCTGTCGCGGAATGTTGCCGGACAAACCAAGAAGAGTGCAGCTGTAGCCCTCAACTTCATCTCATGGGCAACTGGCAACGCGATTGGTAAGTTCTGGAACAAGGAATTAAATTTGGTTACTGAGCAAATTGCTAACACTTAACAGGCCCCCAGGTCTTCCTGTCTTGGGATGCACCTCGATATTTCATTGCCTTTGCTACCCATCTTGGGTGCTATAGCTTGCTTGTAATTGTGCTTCTTGCCTTACGACTCTACCTTTCAAGGGAGAATAGAAGGCGAGATAACCTAGCTGCTTCTGGGGTGCGCGAGGCTCGAGATGAGCGACTGGTACACGCTTGGGAGGATTTGACGGATCAGGAGAATCCCAACTTCCGCTATGTTCTCTAGAGTAACCCGGATTATTAGCAATGTCGAAGACTGGATAATGAAGCCATAGTTCACATGAATGGAAGGCATGCAAATGTATTGCGATCTGTCATTGGTACAGTTGGTCATCTCTCCAACAAGGAACACTACCACTCTGATTGTTCTAGCGTAACAACAACGGCCTCTGTAGATGGAATTGTGAGCTTGGCTGAGCCTCTTCTGATGCGCAATATCTCGTGACGTGGTCGACCTGACTGCGCGAGCCGCCCATGGGTGTAGTTCCAGCTGAGCCCACCCCATGAAATATTCGAGTTCGCACTGGCTCCCTCTCCAAGGAGTCTCTGAATTGTAGCGGATCTAACGCCGGGTGGGAAATTGAGTATCACCTGTTGGGCTGGTCGAGGGTAACGAGTTGTAGAATTCCACTCGTCGAGGTTGATGAGTACGTATTTACGCAACTTGGTCGACTCGTAGACGCCATAAGCGGAAAACTTCCAGTGTTTGGTTCCAAGTTCGACGGGGAGGATCTGAACATCGGGGTCGTGACCAATCACGTCTGCCACGACAATCTGACCGTAAAGCGGCGGCCGGACATAGGGCTGCATGCTCCCAGTAGGCACAGGAACCCAGCCTGTGTATCCAAAGGTTGTTCCTTGGATGAGGTTGAAGCGGGTGATGTTCTGCCGCTCCTATTAATACATGCGAGAAGGTGTGAAGAGCATTGGGAAGACTTACGATAGACATGCCATACATCAAGTAGTCAATGAGCCAAAGCGAACTACCAAAAACTCCCTCAACTTGACTCATGAGGATATTAGTGTAGTCACTATTTGTCTCTCCCAGTAGAAAGGTGATGTTAGGGTAGTTCACTCTCAGGTAGTCATTTGCAGGGGAATAAATGCTGAGATTAGCCACAACAGCAGTGTGGTTCATGAAAGTCTCTGCTACATGTTAGAGCACGGACAAAGGTGAGGGAAACAGAGAACTGACCTTGGAGTCGGACCCAGGCCTGGTTACCAGCTGCATAGCTGTTCCTGTGTCAGTATAAGTCATTCAGGGCGTTTGTTTACACTTACTGATGGAGGGATACTGATTTCACATGATTGCTCAAATCAATGCCTCCGTCGAACGCGTTGGGCCTTTTCTCAGATTAACTTCCAGATCGTCCAATCGTATTGTGAGTGGTGTTACTCACGTGGTGAAACTTTTCAGCTCCGCATTTGCAAAGACAAGGGCTTGGAAGAATCTTTGCTCATCTAAACCGTAGCGATTACCTTTGAGAACGTGTTTCGAAATTGCATCGGCATACGTATTCCACTCCTGAATGTAGTCGTGAACGTCGTATCCGCATGGCCGAACTGCACACGGGTAGAGATCAACCTCGTTCCCGATCTCGAAAGCTACGAGGCTGCTCTTGAGTGTGCTCATTACCTTTTTGCATACCTTCAAGGTGTTTTCAAGGCCCCAGGTAGCATTATTGGCCAGGTTGGCCTGGAAGTTCCACAATGAACCTGGGAAGTTGTTGAAGGCCTCAAAGTAGACGGGACCAACATGCACCGCGGATGGGATACCATTCGCCCCAGATTCAACTAAGATCGACTCTTTCTGCGATTCGTTGTAGTATGTGCGATCTCTTGAGGTGTGAGTTAGCATTGCGAACCATCCTCGGGCCGTTCCCATTCCCTAGAACTTGAGCTTACGCAGAAGTGCCTCCTACACGGATGTATGGGTGCTTCCCAGTCTTTCTATATAAGAGGTCCAAGATATCGCGGGAGAACAAGTTAGGGTAACTGTTGTTTCCTACGAGACTTAGCTTCGTGGCAAATCGTCAACTGGCCAGGTAGCAGCCTACCTGCGAAATCTGCAAGCCAATGGGCAGGGAACGAGAAAGAGGCGAAAGCATGGTCCACGATTTGAGATGCCCCATGGGGGACAAGGCCGGGCGCGGCAACTTTGAGCAAGGGCTCAGACGACGATACTACCCGCCGGGCGAGACAGAGCCCCGCCAGTAGAACAGCTTCTCGCAGCATTTGAAGAAGATAACTTTACAGGAGGTTACGAAGTAGCCAGCCCTCGGTGGACCTGATTGTCGGCTTCAAGGTTCGAGAGCTCACATCTTATATAAACAGCAACTCACCTAGCAAAGACTTTTGCAACTGTTATGCCAATTAAGACATCCTGCCCAGACAGATCGCCAATCCAGCTAGCTTAAAGAAGAGCAATGGCCCCATAAACGTGCTTCAGGGACAACTCCGGAGGAGCCATCAAGGGGGAAGCCCTGTCCATCGGCTCGCCGCAGAAAGTATGGTGGCGGCTCCCGGTGGCATTCTACCGGAGTTCGGGGGAGATCGTAGGTGTGCTTCCAATCCGACAGCGGCTTTCGGCGTGGCAGCAACTCTTGAAGCCCCGAACAGAGTACTGACAAAGTTTATTGAAGCAGTAGAAGTACTAGCAGTCAGTTGCAAAGGTGAATGCCCAGGATGTTCCCCTAAGTCGTTGGACATTGTATGAAGATTCATAGTCCGGGTTGGACTGGATCCTCAACATCTGGTTCTCAATCCCGAATATCCTGCGTTTTATGACTTAGTTCGCATTATATTATTTAGCAACTGGGTAATTCGCATTGGGTCTTGGTCAACGCCTTCAACTCTCACAGTGCGTGTGGTGCGGTTCGTTTTCTCATTGGTAGTTATCGCTCATCAGAGTAGCTCACCTGGCGTATGATGCCCAAGGCGTGAACTTGCGGTGACAAGCGACAACGAGCAACCGGTGTACCTTAAGACGTCGTCAAGCATTCAGACCAATTCGCATCTTCCAGCGGTATATATACTGTCCGGTTACTATTTCAGAATGGACAACCGTTTATGGCCTCCCCAGCATCCACAGCAACCGTAATTATGATGATGGTCCGGCAACGCGGTTTGTCGTGAGAGTATTCAATTGCAATACACTTGGGACCATGATTTGCAACGTCACGTCCACTTTCACTCCTCCCACGAGGCCAATGGGCTGCTGATGCCAATCCGCGATACGGATCAACGTATCCTAACGAAGGAGTTGACTCGACGGCTCAATAGAGGATGCTCTATCAGATGAGGAACAGCAATGCGAAGACGCGAACCCCTAGCAGATCTTGCTATCCGAGATATGTGAGCATATGATGTCTGCGCTCTTCAAGTATAATGATTATGACCCAGTACTGCGACGAACGTAGACGATATTCACGCAGAAGAACATTAGAAAGTCAATTTGTCATAGCATACCTAACCTCCTGAACGACCGTTGACTAACCGATCAACTAATAGCCCACTGACAGCACTTTCCACAAGATGTCGCCCCCTTTTCCTTTTGTCTCCATTACTAGCGAGTGCGTCGACAGCTGCGGCAGTGACAGCTGCCGTAACTGCTCGTCGAGTCCTGTTTGGATCATGACGTGCTCGCATGGCCTCTGTAACACCGGCAGCCAGACCTGCAGTTGCTGCCTCTACTAGGCCATGCTCGCTCCGAGTACGGGTATTGGCTTGGGAGCGGTGATGGTCGCCTCGTCGTCGGTATTCAACATCATTCTCGTTGTGAAACGAACGAACACGTTGTCGAGAAGGTCGACCCTCACGGCGATGTCTTGCTTCTTTATGCTTGCTCCTCTCACCGTAGTCGTCATATTGCCGTCCAGCTGGCCTGTCATGATAATCGATCTCCCGTACCCCCTCGGGTCGCACAGCAGCTCTGGGTTGTTCTTTGTCTGTGCCACGAGCAAGCTTGGGGTACCGGCGCAGTGGTCGTGCGTCGCAGGAGCTATAGCGATACTCGTCATCACCATAGTCATAAGAGTCGCGGTATCTCGACATATTGTGTATCATTTCCCATGGAGCGTTAACACACGTTGATTGTGAAGTTGTACATATCAAGTCAGGCAATGAACTATTCAACAGTGCCTTCTCGTTGACTTAAAATAGGATCCAGACATATACTGTAAGTCTATACCAAAGCGTCAGCTACGAGTGAGATTATCATTCAGCTGTTATGAAATAGAATGAAGTCATCCATACCGTTTCTGTAGCTGATGAGCGTCACGGTGTGTCGATCAGTGGGAGCCTGGAAGTGCATTGTGTTGATTATGCAGAGTATGAAAGCGAAAGTCCAAGTTGCTAATGACATAAACTTGCCTCGGCTCTCAATCATGCCTTCGTCATTCATTTGCGAAAACCGGTCTTGTCAATTTCTACATGTTGTGTTATTGGATCACAGAAATGCATGTGCAGCTTGCGATAAGCAACGGGTGCCCGCCCCCGTTCGGCCTCTACAATATGTAGTACTTCTTAGCGCTACCTTTGATCATGGTCATTCTCCGTACTCACCTCTGCTTTGTATGACGATATATTATTGACCACTGGGTACTGGATCTGTGCCGCCATGGGTATTCGAAGACAACGCATCCAACGATAGCTATATATAGTTTGTCTCTTCAATTATATTTTTCACTAGTTCCGCCATCCGCGGTAGCATGAAGCCCACCTCAGATATAAACACACCATCGCTTACGGAGAAATCCAAGTACACCTGGAGTGACACTAGGTACCGACACAGGGAACTGCTACAGAGCATTGTCATCATTTCTCATGACACCGGTAAACAAGAATCTAGTGCCAGCAATCTTGGCAAGTCACGCCTGGAAGAGCGTCTGTAGAATCAGCTGCGCAACGTGACAGCAAGTGTGACGGAAGCAGAGACGCTTTGGCGTATGAAAAATTCAGATTCAATTCAAGCTCGGCTTTGTGCTTTCCGATTACTTCAATTCGACATCCCATACAGATAAACACTGCTTAATATGACTCGGCCTTCTGTCAGTCGACCTCAACAAAGGTGGAAAACGGGGAAGTCGGTAACGAAAGCCCATTCTTCCTCAGGTAGTAGGCCGCAATGGGTTCCAGGGTATCAGATTTAGCAATCCGCGCTCGGTCCAGCATGTCCTTCATCCGCCCCGTTGTCACCAACCAGCTTCTGGACCATCTTCATAAAACGCCTTTGATACTCGAAAGGCTCTGTAGTAATTGTCATCGGTCCATATCCAGCCCATGTGTTGAACGCTGTGACAATGCCAGCCATGACCTTGGCACGGAACTTATGTCGAGCCCAGAAGAAGTCCAGCAAAACAACGCGATAGACCCATTGTCCATCAGCAGAGACAACGCCCGTTCTCCAAGAGTCTGCTTGTCTCTCAGCCAACGACGTCTCTACCGCATCGAAAAACGATTCGCCGCTTCTTGGATAACGCACGAGGAATAAAGAGTAATCCAAGACATTTGACTTGGCGAGGAATGTGGTATCCGTATTCAGCAAGTCCATCAACTCCTTCGTCGCCTCCTGTGATACCTGGATTTGATCTGGGAAATGATCCGCCAGCCTATTCTTGATGCTTTGCGGCGCGAGTCTGCCATCCGCAAGGTCACGCTCAGGAAAGAAATAATCGTCCGGCTTCAGGTCATACGTCTCATAGCGAACCGTATCACCATCTGTCTCGATGCCATAGAGGAGATGCTCCATCACAACGTGATGCGTTGGCTCCAAGCCCAATAACCCGCCCAGTGTAGGATATGGAACACAGAGGAGGTCGGTGATTCGCACCAAAAGACTGCCAGGGTTTTCCCACATGTGGATTATGTACGGTGTAAGTAGTTCATGCATGAAGAACTGGTGTTCGAAGTGTCGATCCAATGACTTGACGAGAAATTTTCCATCCGCAGTCTTGAAGAACGTAGAACCACTGTACCCGAGGGCTCCCATCGGCACAAGGGCCGGCGCGTGTTGTTCCTCTTCAGGCACCGGACGCGGAACATTGTGTTGTGTGTGGAAGGATTGTGTATACGCCTCATCGGTTATATGCCACACTTCTCGTCTAAGGGCGAGGAAATCGTTAGGTCGGAACAGCATCAGCTCCAAACGCCATAAGTAGAAGAATTTGAGCATAGAGCGTGGCAGCTGCACGCAAGCTGCTCGCTTCTGATGACTCGTTTCGGCATCTTTGCCATCTAGGATGGCGTGAGTAATTGCCGTCGAAATGCGGCGCGTACGATTACGCATCTTCAGCAGCTACGACGTTGTCGCCTTGATGGAATGCATGCGTGAGTGAAATCCTGATCATGTCGTTGTGTACTCCAGTATCACTTAGGGAACTTGTCAACTGGCACGTTTAGCGACGACCTCATCAGCGATCAATGGCTGACGTCACCAGTACGCCAACACCAATGTTTGCAGCTCTCGGTGACACGTAGCACTTGTTTGCCGATATTCTAGGTAGGTATGAACCATGTCGACTCGGGGCGTAGAATGGCAATCGAGGCAATGCTTCAGGAAGAAATTTTCTGTATGCGATTGAATTACGGTCAGCTTTGAGCTGCGATGCTGACAACGTAGTGGAAGCACGCCGCACTAAGCCGTGAGTGAACCGATGAAGGACCGTTGAGCCACCTGCTGCTAGCTTACCACAATTGTTGTAGATTGAAGCACACCCTATGGCCACACTCTCAATCACCAAAGGACGTGGCGTTTGCAAATGCAATCGAGAGATAGCTAACCAGAGATGGCCATCTAGCATGGTGTCAACGACGCATATTGCATCGTGTGAGCTTGACCGGACTAGCGCAATCCATTGTTACAGAGAAGGCTAACGCCCCGGTATGGCGCATCGACATGCTGGATGCCCTCGGTACTTGCAAAAGCCGCGGTGAACTGAAACCTCATGGTGCTACAAGGTGAGCACTACGCCGTTCAATTAGTGATTCTGGGCCACAAACGCTTATACTTCATCTAAAAGACGCTTCAAGGATTCCATGGCAGCTTTCGTAAAGTCTTCCATCGACATCCCTTCTTTCGGCTTCGAGTCAAACACCTCGATCGAGAGCCAACCCGAGAATCCAGTGCGAAGTACAGCACCCAGCACATCCTGGATCGGCAAATAGCCTCCATCGAAGGGCAGCGGACGGTAATCATGGCTCCAGGCACATCTGGGTTCATCCCCGTCGCTGCATAGAGGCGGGGTCATCTTGTATGCATCAGAGATCTGAAGGAGGAAGATCTCGTCGCCGCGAACGGCACTCGCCATCTCCGCCATGCTGTGCTTCCATCGCGCATCCAGTTCATCTCTTCCGACTTCTTCAATGACTCCAGACGCTGTGCTTGGGTCACCATATTCTCCTCCCGCTGTTTGGAAGGTGTCCAAACAAAGGCCGATATTCGGGCGGCTCGCTCTCCGAATGATTTGCCACACATCCTTCCACAATGGGGCATGTGTTGCCCAGCACCAGTTCTCGTACGCAAGTCGAAATCCTCTTTCTGCTAACATGTCGGCCAGCCCACTGAGGTCTGCGGCCAGGTCATCCAACGACGAGGAGATTCCGTCAGCGTCCGATGATCCAACCTAGTCAAGACCCATATCGTGAGCTCTGTGTACTCCGTCACCCACTGCTCCTCACAACTCTTACCTGTAGCATGTCTGTTCCCAAAGATTCCATAACTCTTATCCATCCACGAGCCCGCCGGAAGGCTGCCACTCGCTCTTCGGAATGTTCTGATTTCGACCACCCTTCGAATCTGGAGAATGGCTGTAGCATGACAATACGAAGGCCCAGATCTTCCACAAGGTCTCGTATCTTTGTGGATATAGAGGCAATGCCATCAAAGTCATCTTCATTGAGCATTTCTCCGTTGAGATGCTCGCTGTATGCCAGAATATCTGGCATAGACATCTCGATCCCGCCGAATCCCGCGTTGCGAATAGCATTCAGCTTCTCCGGTAGTGACGCATTGAAATAGCTAGGGATACTGCACGATGCAAAACAAGTGGGAAAATTGTGACCATGATGTTGGATGCCCATGGTGGGATAAACGTGTGTTCCAACAAAGGCAGCGTAATTGCTCTTTGAAACAGTGACAAAGCCGCCTTTTATGAGGATTAAAGGAGTTGGGTTGGATCTTGCGATTTATTTCACGAGGCTGTACGTTCCTAGGAGCGGTTGTGTCAGCATATCATAGCATCATTTATGTCGATTGTTTCCACTCGTGACGCAGGGATTATATCATGCGAGGCGGGCGACACTCGGAAAACCAGCCGCTCTCAAACCACATGAGTCTCGTCGTCACAACAAAGTCTGAGATTTCAAAATAGAATACATAGATTTCCACTATATCACCTGGGGTTATTGACAATCTCATCACTGGATAATGCAAGTGTTGGATACAGAGATGCTGGCAATACTTCGGTCCGCATCACAGTGCCCACAATCAGCATGCCCGACTCCATGCCGGGGCACGCACGCCACGGTCAGTAGGTGCTCCAATAGCCTTAAGGCCTCGAGAACTACGGAAAAACTCGAATTATAGCTTTTGAAACGTACCGGGCCATGCCGCTGCCAGGATGACTGCAATGAGTTCGATAACGGCTGGCTAGGTATCAGTGTCCAGCCAAGTCATGTTGGCAAATCCATGGTTCATCAGTGGGGATGGGTCAGTAGGAACCACGCAGGGAGATCCGCATAATGAGTGAGCAGGGGCAAATCGTCTTCCATGCGGGTTGCAGAAAACACCGCCAGTCTGGCACTTGAACTGTAGGTGATGGGCGGCGGTGTGTTTTGCATCCCCCCTCCGCCTGGGCATGCAAAATTGGACATCACCGACATCTTGTCTCGACTGCCCGCAGCCTTGTGCTGAGCACGTGCTGGTTCTTCGCTGCCTAAGGTAGTGACCCAATGACCAAGCAGGGCTTGTCATTTGCCCTTTACAAAGCCACGAAACAATCAATGTACAAGGACGAAGAGTCAACATCATTCATTCAGCTGTTTCCTTCGAACCGCGCATATATGTCTCTTTGTGGCAGCATACTCGCATCAGCGCTTAGAACCCAGCCTGTCACACCACGCTTCCTCGCGCGTAGTCATGCCGCGCCACATTGTCGTTTCGTTTGGCGCATGTACGGAGTACTTCGAGGGCAAACGGCATGAACGCATGTCGATTCTCCCAGTTGATGCTTTCTCGCAGAACTTGTCAGTCTTGTCTTGTAGAGGAAGATTCAGGCAATTCTTAGTAGTATCTGACCATCGGACTCCCATAAGTAATACTTTATCGCTCTTGGACTCCGTGATGAAAAGTACGGCATCTCGACATTATCCCTGCATCGCCATCTCCACCTGAGGCGTGAAGAACTCAGGAGCGGCATTAGCTGCACGACTTGTGTGCAGGCACCGGTGGACTTCGACGCAGGAGAGAAACGCAGACGGGCGTCTACAGGCCCCTCTGTGGCAACGATTGAACCCTTTTCACATAATGTGATATGTCCCCTGAATGCGTGAGACTTCTGCTCGTAAAACTGACAAGCCTGGACGAAGTGGCAAGTGAATAACGCCCAATGGCCAAAGAAGAGGGGGAAGAGGCCTTGCGGGCCGCGGAACTAACAAGCGAGTCGCAGGCGAGTCATATCTGCGAAACCTATTGGATGCTAGTTGCTGCAGGATTCTGCATGTATGAACAACAGCGCATGATTGCTGGCAAATGCACCTATTGCTGCGCGCTACATGTCTTATTGGCGCTGCATGCTGCCACGTAGATGGTGCTGCCCAATGTGGCTTATTGTGATGGATACGTGGTTCAAGGGTTACCACATCACTGCTGTATGATTCCAGTTTGCGGATAGCGTGGCTCAGGAGAGCGAACACGAAATTATAAAAGAGGCCATGGCGAGCTCCCTGGGGAGATTCTGCTCTGTATCACAACCCACCAACATTTCCAAAGTTTACAACCTCCTTGAACACCCTTTCCCTTGTCAATCGACATCCAAAGATGGCTTTGGTAAGTCTTTCTTCCGCTTGCTGCAACTGTGTCCGCTCACCTAACAACTATCGCAGCAATCGGTTCAGGTCCGCCCCCACGAGACTGCTGATGTCAACGAGCTCGAGACGTACGATTCACCGCGCCTGAAGAATGCATGACGACTGCTAAACGAATTCTAGGTTTATCGAGTCTCTTATCAACCAGACTGTCCCTTCTACTTTCTCCAAAGTTCCTGTCTTCTCCTTCAAGTAAGTGAAACACCTCGCTCCAGTGCTGGTGCCGCCACGGTTAACATCAAGACAGGACGACAGAGGAGAATGTCAACAAGATCAGGGAGAAATTTGGCGACCATGTTATCATTGACATTGTCAACTAAGCTTAGAGCTGATGATTAGGGGAGAACAGTAGGGATGCCATTTATGGGCTCGTGGTATATAATGGCCGGCAATCAGGACAGGATGGTCCGACGGGAAACATACAGAGTGAAACAGGGACTCTGGGAATTGATATAAAACAAGAAGACCATAGATGAATATATTCGAACGTGCGTGACATTGCCACCACGCTGAAATTGCTATCCCATATCTTTTGCGACATCTGTCTGTGCACGTGGAGGGCGTAAATCGAACTCCTCGTAAAAAAGACATCAAAGCAAAACATATCAGTATCTACGCCCAGGGTATAATAGTAGCCTTGGCCATACAGTCTTCGGTCAGCGAGCTGTCAGTAAATTGTCTAAGACAAGAAATCGGGTGTTTAGGTAATTGCTGGAGGGGGGGGGGGCGGCCTGCAGAGCAAACGAGTGTCTGCGGAGAGTCGCGGTGCGAAAAATAACAGGCTAGCCGGCTTTGGAAGTAGTTAATTTCTGCTATGTGTCTTCTTCCCGGCAACTCAGACCTACAGGCAATGTACTATCAAAGAGAAGCAAAAGGGTTTCAGGATATATCACCTGGCACAATGCATATCCCTGATGATGTACGCTTCGTGAGTCTTGCAACCTTGCACACGAACCAACATGGCGCGCTAAATCAAGTGATAACAGACTCCACGGGGTACTAGACCAACCTCAACATAGCGGACAGGAAAGCGAATCAATGATCCAGATAGACGAAGGATGAACGCTTTGGGAGCGTATGAAGCCCACCGGTTACGAAAGATTGTCATCCCAAGAGCTCGTGAGTAAGGCAGGACGGTTTATTTTATTATTCACACTCTCAGAATAAATTCATCGCCAATTTGACACCGTCACTGAAAGCCTGCTACACTTAGACTTTGCCAGTCAGACGTGTAGGAGATATAGGCTCTCTATTCATCAACCTTCGAGCCGTTACAGATGCATTAAGCCTGTACGAGAACAACACATCCGTTAGGCTATAAATCCAGGAACGAAAACTGGTTGTCTACCGTCTTGTCACCGACCCATGAAGAACTTTTTTTGGCTGAATGGTGTCGTCTTTATCAAGCACCTAGGTATGATTCGGCTTCCCGGTGGGGTGAGTCGCATCGACAATTTTGCCGACCGGTTATACCGCAAGTGCCTGAGTGAAGATTGAGCTTAAACATGATGCTATTCTAGCATGTAACCCTATTGCGAAGTTTGTCACTAACTCCTTTGCCTCAAAACGGAGGTTGATATGAGCAACAATTTAGTATTACCCCTGGGTGTAATCTTGAGGGAGCAACCTGTGGCTGATGGGAAGGTCAAAGAGCCGGGAACGCGTTATTCAGGCTCAATACGTATTGTTGTGCAAACAGTAACTCAGGGAACCTACCAGGATCGTCCGGCCAAGCATTGCTTGCTTGGTGCTGTCACTTGCGCTGGTGTAAAGTCGCTGCGAAGAAGAAAGCTATACTACTTGTACAATGTCAGATCAGTCTGCTATGCAGGTCATAGAACGTCAAGTGATCGAGGAGAAATTTTTCAGACTATAAATACATTGTTGGCGGCTACATTCTCCACGGATGTGATTGAGGTACTGTGAAGAGTGGGATATCAGCAATTGCCATTTCTGACCTGGATAGGTTTTCCTATGGTCATTCCTATAAGAGACACGCTCTTTCGTCGGCCCGTAGATATCAGATTGGTATTCAGTCGCACAGACGAAGGTGAGTTGATCCTCCAACATGAGTTCTATGAGCCCCCCCCTTGCCCCCCCCCGTTCACCTTGACCTGCAATGAGAATCCCACCTTTTACAAGAGCATCAAGCCGTATTAATGGCGCTGAATAGCCTCTGCTCGATAATATCTCCCCGTCATCGACAATGAACAAGTCCGTGGCTCCATTGCTGCTTGCAGCGTCCATACTATATGGCGGCGCCGCTGCACAGCAGACTGTCTGGGGCCAGTGTGGAGGTATTGGTTGGAGCGGACCTACGAATTGTGCTCCTGGCTCAGCTTGTTCGACCCTCAATCCTTATTATGCGCAATGTATTCCGGGAGCCACTACTATCACCACTTCGACCCGGCCACCATCCGGTCCAACCACCACCACCAGGGCTACCTCAACAAGCTCATCAACTCCACCCACGAGCTCTGGGGTCCGATTTGCCGGCGTTAACATCGCGGGTTTTGACTTTGGCTGTACCACAGAGTGAGTACCCTTGTTTCCTGGTGTTGCTGGCTGAAAAGTTGGGCGGGTATACAGCGATGCGGACTGCAAGAACACCGCCGGTCCGCCACCATCAAGATGTGGGTGGTAAGCGGCGGTGTTTTGTACAACTACCTGACAGCTCACTCAGGAACTGAGAATTAATGGAAGTCTTGTTACAGTGGCACTTGCGTTACCTCGAAGGTTTATCCTCCGTTGAAGAACTTCACCGGCTCAAACAACTACCCCGATGGCATCGGCCAGATGCAGCACTTCGTCAACGACGACGGGATGACTATTTTCCGCTTACCTGTCGGATGGCAGTACCTCGTCAACAACAATTTGGGCGGCAATCTTGATTCCACGAGCATTTCCAAGTATGATCAGCTTGTTCAGGGGTGCCTGTCTCTGGGCGCATACTGCATCGTCGACATCCACAATTATGCTCGATGGAACGGTGGGATCATTGGTCAGGGCGGCCCTACTAATGCTCAATTCACGAGCCTTTGGTCGCAGTTGGCATCAAAGTACGCATCTCAGTCGAGGGTGTGGTTCGGCATCATGAATGAGCCCCACGACGTGAACATCAACACCTGGGCTGCCACGGTCCAAGAGGTTGTAACCGCAATCCGCAACGCTGGTGCTACGTCGCAATTCATCTCTTTGCCTGGAAATGATTGGCAATCTGCTGGGGCTTTCATATCCGATGGCAGTGCAGCCGCCCTGTCTCAAGTCACGAACCCGGATGGGTCAACAACGAATCTGATTTTTGACGTGCACAAATACTTGGACTCAGACAACTCCGGTACTCACGCCGAATGTACTACAAATAACATTGACGGCGCCTTTTCTCCGCTTGCCACTTGGCTCCGACAGAACAATCGCCAGGCTATCCTGACAGAAACCGGTGGTGGCAACGTTCAGTCCTGCATACAAGACATGTGCCAGCAAATCCAATATCTCAACCAGAACTCAGATGTCTATCTTGGCTATGTTGGTTGGGGTGCCGGATCATTTGATAGCACGTATGTCCTGACGGAAACACCGACTGGCAGTGGTAACTCATGGACGGACACATCCTTGGTCAGCTCGTGTCTCGCAAGAAAGTAGCACTCTGAGCTGAATGCAGAAGCCTCGCCAACGTTTGTATCTCGCTATCAAACATAGTAGCTACTCTATGAGGCTGTCTGTTCTCGATTTCAGCTTTATATAGTTTCATCAAACAGTACATATTCCCTCTGTGGCCACGCAACGCATTTTCTAAATACCTAGGTAGCTTCTTCACTTTCAACACTCCTCAGCCCCCCTTGCGAAGTTCAATCAAAACCTTACTTATGTGATGCTGAATGAGCTTCCGTCGAAAGAGTATGTAACTCAGGTTAATTGTTGGGCATATGTCAAATTTGGAGCGGCATCCGTAGTTGTCGCAAGAAGTTGAAGCACTTGGAGAGACAAACCCTACCCAGCCCACACGTCCGATATCATTATTGCTCGCTTCCAAAGGCGTGCACATGCTGAGTTGGTCATGACGGCAGGGAAGTGACTGCTTGCAGCTCCAGGGGTGGAACAGCAGTAATTCCTTTCTTCTTTCCATCTGTTGGAAATCGATCGTGTCTGACAAAAGGAGGGTAACTTTCTCCGAGGTCAAGGGATACCCGATGCCGCAATTGTTGTAATGTTCTACCGTCATAAAAGATCTGTGTTATTGTATATAAATATATCTAATACCTCCAAATAGAATTTGTTCCGTCCATCAGGTCAATCTTCCTCAAGCCGCAGCAAAAACTTCAACGATACGTTTTGACTGACCATGTGGAGCGAGGCTTCAATTCCCGACCTCACTGGACGAGTTGCCTTGGTGACGGGAGGAAAGTACGTTGCCAGCGCAGTTCACATCTGATACTATGCGATGCAAAACTGACAGCTCCGGTGCATGATAGCGCAGGAATGGGGTTCCAGACGGTCAAGCAGCTAGCAATCCACGGAGCGAAAGTGTACCTTGGGGCCCGATCTGAATCTCGAGCAAAACAGGCTATCGACAGCATCCTTTCTGAGAATCAGTCAATCACCAAAGATCGTTTAGTATGGCTACCTTTGGACTTGTCGAACCTATCAGACATCGTGGAGGCAGCGCAATTACTATCATCTTGGGAAAAAAGATTAGATATTCTGAGTGAGCTTATTTCGCCTCCAGATCTCCGCCTTTTCCCACGTTAACAATGTCTCCTTTTTCCAGTCAACAACGCCGGCGTCGCTGCAGATGACTTCACAAGAACCGCAGATGGATTTGAGTTAACCATTGCTGTGAAGCGAGTAACAATGCCTCCCGGTATGAGTCGCGATCATTGTGTTAATGGCAAAATTCTAGTCATATTGGCCACTTTGTCTTGACTACCAAGCTTTTGCCGCTCCTGAAAGCTACGGCATCGACAACTGGCTCTGACGTCCGCATCGTGACCGTAAGTTTCTTTGCACGAGGCGATTCAACACAGTTCTGCTGAAGCTTATGACTCATAGATCAGCTCAGTTGCCGAGAAATTTGCGCCCAGGCATAACACCTTTGCAACCACAAAGGACCTTAGCGATCCAGGTACGGCTGATCCGAATGATTATACTTCGCGCAAGACCGTCTTCAGCCGCTACGGCGCCAGTAAGCTGGCAAATCTCCTCTTCACAAGGGAGCTACAGCGGCGTTTGGATGAAGAAGATGCCAACATCATGGCTTTGGCAGTGGACCCCGGCCCTGTCGCTACTGATGGTGGCATGGGCGTATTTCCTGGCTTCTTGAAGCCTGTACTCAAGCTCGTGATGAAGAGCCCCTAGAAAGGCGCTCTCACTCAGCTCTACTGTGCTACCGCAAAGGAGGTTGCGAATGAACCTAAGAATTACAAAGGCAGACTGTTGACTGCACCCGGGAAGACCAACACCGGATCCGACAGGTCGCGCGACAGTGAGTTGGCTCGATCACTGTGGAGGATCACAGAGGAAGCTCTGAGAATCGTTGGAATCTGAGGGTCGAGAGGCGAAAGTTTGGCCAGGGCATACTTTGGCGGGAGACTCCACAGGCGGCAGGCGGTAGAGCTCGGGGAACAGATATGCTAGACATGGTAGTAATGGATTGTGAGTCTTTGAGGGGTTGCGTCTAAGCTTATAAAGGAAGTATATGACTTTCGAATTGTTTTCCAGGTCAATTCTGGAGGCGAAATCAGTCAGGTCAAAGTGCGTCTAAATAACCAACTATATGCTTGTTAGAACGACATCCCAACATTGTCTCGTAGGCTCGCTGTCCCAGACTACACTCGCATATGCCGCGATCCTTACATCTGTCGACTCAACTTGACATCTGGCATACTTGACTCCTATCCACCGAGGTCGCAGACATGACATTTTCCGAAAACGAAACATACCTTAGCCTTGGTCCTTAACAAAGATTGCGTTCCATGGCCCTTGGGACTGCTGCGCAGCGAGCTCCGTGTGGAAAGAGCCGTGAGCCGGGCCGCTAATGGCGCCATATACCGGGCTTCCGTCAGATTTGCGCTGGTCCGCGAAGTAAAACCTATCTACGTAACATCAGCTATTCAAGATCTACGGAAATTTCGAACACCTTTCAACTCACTTGTAGCCCGACGTCTTGTATTCTTGTAATATCTAGCGCATCAAATGTGCAGAGCCCGATTTGCCAACTCCTTGGGATAGCAGAGGTGGTATGACCATCAAGTGCTGCCTGTTCCCAGTATAAATGAACGTTTTGGAAAATTCGGGGGGGGGGGGGGGAGAGAAAGACTTGATGGCTAACTGGGTCGCGGTATATGTCTATGTGGACACTATATTGATATTGCTGTCGCGCTGAAAGGCTGCGATTTGCTGCTGCAAAGTAGTTGCATGAGTCAAACTGTAGGAAGTAGGTAGCGAACCATCGAGCAACGTTAAACGGTTTAGGTATGCTTCAATTGCACGCCACTTCGAGCTGTCAATGAGGAACGTACCGTTATAGACCACAACGCTGGGATGACCCAGTTCGCGTGTCACCGTAGCAAATATGTCCTTGATCGAGGTCGGGTCCCCGAAATCCGCCTGGACTTGGGAAAATTGCCTAGTGTCCTCATTGTCCTTTCTGGATCGAGAAACAATTGCCACTTTGTAACCCTGTGCTGCGAAGGCCTTGGCAACATTGATCCCGACATTTGGTCCAGCACCTAGAATGAGAGCTACTCTGAGAGCCATATTGTGCCTTTAATGTCGACTGTCGATATCGATGTAGGTGTCTCGCAATCGCTGATCTTTCTTTCACACATCACAACATCGCACTGGCATCACCGCTTCTTCCCTCTAATAAGGTAGACATCCATCTTCTGCACATCAAACATGCAAACAGCAGGATGCATCATTCGCACGTTGATGATATGACCAATGATTCCAAATCTTTAATGGTGTTTGCCAACTTGGCATCCTTTGCATCCTTTGCACCATTTCCGTATGTTACCCTTCTTTACAGCCATTTAACTGTCTGCAGCATTTGCAATCATTGCGATTGCATTCTTTGCAGTCTTTGCATCCCGAGGTCCTTTGCATCTTTCGGAAATAGTTGCCAAACACTTTGTCACTCTCCCATTTGTAAGCATTGTACTAGGTACCTTAGTGCTTGCCCCGCTCGCTTCACTTCCCAACACGCCCATCGTGGCGGTGATTCAAATGGAGGCAGACAAAACGGAAAACAAGCGGATCCCTATATCTGAGGCTCGCGCCACCATGAACGAGTTGGCGAACACAGATAACATCTTGAGTGAGAAGATTGAGAGAATTCAAGTTAATTATGAAGAGCTAAACTGCTTGACCTAGCTAAACTGCTTGACCTACGCAATGCTAGTTTGCAGGCTGGCAAATCTGCCCATGCGCTCTTGTTGATCTTCCACCGAGCTTCTCTTATTGGAAGTGGGGAGGGGATTTCGACTTCAACGGCGACGGCTATTTATGTGCGCAAAGGATGACTCGAGGAAAGCTCACACGACGAATCGGATTTACGTCCAGGGAGTCATGATGAGCAAAGTTACGAAAGCCAAATGTCTATAGAGGAAGCTTTGGTTTCGTGAACAATCAACACACGTCATGATAAAAGTTCAGGTAGGTGTTTATTTTAGTACCTGGCTGATTAGTAAACGATTTATACACTTATTACCTCCTTGACTACTACCTCCCTATTGACAACAGTCTACCTAAGTCCCTTATCATGTCTAACAAGACTACCTACCTACCTATACTTTACTTGCCCTACTATAAGACGAGGAAGCACTTAGTTGTTTCCGGAAGTTGTAGGTTTCCCGAAGAGTAGATTTTGCAAGTATAGATCAAGGGACATAGTGCTCCATAGCACATGGGTTCCTCGACGTAGACTGCGCATGAACTACAAGGATAACCAATGAGTTTGCCTTTGATGAGCCTAATTCGCCGGGATCACTGTGGAAAACTCAACCAAAGCGCGGACCTTCTCCATCCTCTCTTCATAGACTGCGTCTATGTAATGAGTGATGAAACATGGCTGACCAGCCTTCTTTCTTACCTGAATGTTACCGAGTAATCCAAGCGCTTGGCGATTAGTAAGCGCTTCAACTCCGAACGAGCTGCTCCAAATAGCGAGCTCCAAGCTGGTGCAAGCTGTAAGCTCACCTTCGGAATTACCTTTCGAGTACATATTTTATAAAAGTGCTCTTCTGCCAATTTATGTGTCAACCTGTTGGAATAGATTGCAGCAGCTGGCTACACGACATGGGAATTAAAGGCTGCTGGACATGCCGAGGTATGAGATGCCATGAATCTACCACTGCTGCAGTCTACAAAATATGATTCCCGACATGGGCTAACCGGCATCTGCGCACCAGAACGCAAGATCCGCTGTGACCTTCATAGACCTACTTGTGTCAATTGTTCAAAGGCTTTGCAATCATGTAAAGGCTATGGTATGCAACTGTCATGGCCAAGAGAGGGGGACAAGCGGCGGGCACTCGTCCATCATTCCGCAGCAACCGTTGCTAGATTGCCCGAGCGATACCGCGAACGAGGCCTGTTGTTGCTGAATACCTCGTCTTGGGATGTTGCTTTGTCGGATACACTTCAGGGAAACCGCAATCCGGGTAAGCAATACACATGTCCAACTTCTCGCGCTCTTCCGGACTCTCTTGCTGACACAATAAGCCCAAGGACATCATGTATGGGCTTTGAGAGTATCCTCTTTGCTGCCTACTTTACCGTCTCTTGTCTCGGAGGATAACAGGACCCTCCTAGATTATTGTGCGTATCAAGAGGCCTGGTAACATGTCCCCATCTAACTTGGCCGGCATTACCTAGTCAATGCAACAAAGTCACGGATATTGTCACCCATCATTGATGAAGCGTTGGCCCATTATATTTTGAGGACAGCCATGGTAAATACTGGTTCATCCGTCAATCTAGTCATGCAGGGGATCTTTGCGCTGTCCTCTCTACTGCTCCTGGGACATTCACGGAGCCAAGGACACAAGTCGCGCCTCATCTCGATGCTACAGGCCAATCTCGTCAAGTCCGACAGAGAAAGCGTCATGCAAAATCTTATTGCGACCATGCTCTTGTATCAGTGTGAAGTACATATCCATCATAGCAGTCCCGGTTCTTTAGTCACATGTATTAACTGAGCCAGGTCTGCGATACTGCCAGCCCCGGAGAGCTGTGGCGATTGTACCTCTGCGGTGCGAAAAAGATAATATACGCAGCTTCGCAATCGCGGACCCTGTATCGGCATGACTCTGGGATACTGATGGATTGGATCTATTATCACGAAGTGATGTCAGAATTCAGCTTGCGGCACTGGGCAGAACGAAGCATCAACTCGTTCTGCAAAGGACCATTGGCGATGCGACCCAACAACATCACAGCCGATGAATTGCCAGTAAGCCATTCTGGTCTGGAGAAGACATTGCATGTTAGTTTTGTCGCTAAAATCAGGACTGCGGTAGGCTTCTGACAGAATCACCTGTCCCACGGATGTCCTTGACCTCGTCCGAAACGTCTGTAAGCGCCCATCGTCTGATCCAGGTGACCATAGTCCGTATAACAACACCGACATGGGACAAATTCATCAACTTCGACAACGCATCTACGGAATCATTGGGGAATACGGAACCTTCCACGACAACTGCGAATCATCGTTGACTAGACAGGACATGATGACTTCTCTATATCGATATGCTGCATTGATCTATCTTAATCGCTCCGTTGCGAATATATCGATATCTTCCTTCTCTCACAGAAGGCTAGTGCGGGAGGGTATACTGCTGCTACAAAACCTTGGGTTTTGTGAGAGCGCGTGGCCGCTATTCGTTATCGCCTGCGAGGCCAAGGAAGATGAGCAGCGTCTCCAAATACTGGCTACTTTGGCTGACACCAGACGGGAATTGGGCCAGCGATCAAGTCATATCCCTCTCATTCAACACATGATTGAAGCTGTGTGGAATCAGAACGATCTTAACATTGAGAGCGATGTAAGCTATTGTAGAACCATCAACGCTGTGGTTTCCACAGCACCTTCACTCCCGCTATTTGCATAGAATGATAACACGAGATTGAGAAGGAACTTCTATGCTATGACTTGCTGTTTCGTAGGTAGTTTCTTTCAAGCTTTTCATCCAGGTCCCAATGCCAGCTGTCATCATCATCATCTGTCATGGTTCGAAAACGTAATCCGCAACGGAATTTCTCATTCTTCTCTCCAATTTGACTCGTAGCGAAAACCGAGCTCTTCCAGACTCGTCGCTTTGCAACCGCCGAGGTCGTATTTCAGTCTTACCTGGGGGAAAGTGGCTTTGTGCCAGTACGTAATGTCATTCCAGAATGGCGGCTCCTTTCCCTGCTGCGCAGACGTCTTGACCCATTCGTAGAGATCATTGATATAATGACCATCGGCGGTGCGCGTCCGGAAGAGATGCAATTGCTCCCCTTGCTGTGCGTAGAGATCGTTGGCCCATCTGCGCATTTCCTCAGTTGAGGGGAGTTGAATACTGTTTGACCATACAGCGGCGAAGACGGCGGCCTGCGCCTCGGAAAGTGGCCAAGGGGCCGTTTTCCTGTTAAGCGCTGAAAATGCCAATGTGGGATGGTCGATGCAAAATATGTGCTTGTAAAGCCCATGAACACCGTGACCAGTTGTTATGAGCTTCGTTCCCAGGCTGGATAAAAAGGGATAGTCGTATCTATATCCAGTACAGAAGATAACAGCGTCGACACCCCTTTCGACTCTTCCATTTTTGAACCGAACTCCTCGTTCATCCACAAGGAATTCTTCGATTTCCGAAACTTCTTCGCATCCCACGTATGCTAGTTTTGGCGGAGGCGTTGGAGTTCTCACAGAGAGTAGTGTTTTCCTCATCGATGTCCGATTGATCTGAGACGCGATATCTGTACCTGATGGCCCATTCCCCACAACTATGGTCTTCTTGTCTCTGAAGGGTAATGGTGACCGGTATGTGCGGGAGTGCGACACGATGGACGGGTATGCCATCTTGAATTCGGTAAGGTTCTTTAGATTTGGGATGAACGCTTGTGAATAGTGTCCAGTCGCGACGACTACTGCGTCGTAGTCCACTCTGACGGTGCGGTTATCGTGCATGGACCTTGCTTCCAATTTCCAGATGGTCTTCTCGTCACATGAAAGTGGCATCACTCTGCTCACTTGAACCCCAAATTGGATAAGATTCCTGACTTCTTTGGCATACTTGAGAAGATACTCTTGCACAACATCGATAGAAGGGAACAGCGCGGTTCCTGGAGGAAAAGGTTGATCGGAAAATTGCATCAACGGTAGAGGAATATTGGCATACAGTTGATCGTACAAGGGCGACGATGATGAGCTCAGGTCGCTTTCAATACGACTTTCTGGCGTACCCAAGCTGTCAGGTTCCGGATTCGCCCCGAACCCGGAAAATTGCTTCGAACAATTCCATATGCCCCCGATATCTTCCTGCTGTTCGTATACAACAATCGAGTCGAAGGCATCCTGTGCTTTCAGATACTTTGCAGCAGAAAGACCCGAAGGTCCAGCGCCAATGACGGCAATTCTTTTCACATCAAAAGTTGAAACCTTAGGTAATGGCGTCATGTCGATAGAAGCAATGAAGCACGATTAAAAGGGGGCAAACGTCGTCTGCTCAGGTAGCGCTTCGAACCGAGCTTCCCTCGATGTGAATTGGAGGGGATATGCATGTGCATCCGTTTCGCTTGGTGGAAGAAGAGTTGTTAAGGAGATGATTGGAACCACTTCTGCGATGCGGCGGCCTCGATTACTGGTGGTTGCTGGGCGTCAAACATTGAACTCTTGAAATCTTTCTCCCCACTGTCGGAACGGTTGAAGCGGCCAGCAAGCTTTGAGCAGTGGATCGTGTAAGCAAAGATTACTATTAGGAGTAGGCCGCCTATGGGGCTGGTGAGATCCTCCACACCAATTGATTGCTGAAAGATTGTCAAGATTTCTGACTAAAAGAGTCTGACGACGGCAGGACATCAATGCTCGATTGTGGCTTTTTGCAAACCGGCTTGACTTAACAGATAAAAGTCCTATCAACACATCAGCCAAATGTAATCGAAACCTCGGACGATTTCGCGTTAGCTTACGAAGTGACGATATGCTAAATACATTGATCTTTGGGCTAGAGGGGAGGTTATTCTAAAGTGCGGGGGGGAAAAGCGAGCTTGTTCTTAAATAACCTACAAGAACACGCTGCCATAATGATCCTCACGCAACGTGTTGAGAATCGCATTGAACTGGTCGATGGTATGCAATTCCGGGGCGGTGATGCGCGTCCACGGCCACAATCTCATCTGAACGACCTTAGTCAGTTTGTATAAGCGTAATAGTCACTGATAACGGACATCGCCTGTTTTGAGGTTATGTGATATGACATGGGCGCTTCCACCTGCCTCCTAGCATCTGTACGTATCGTCTAACCATTCTACAACAAGCTTTCCAACCTCGTCTGGCTTTGCGAGCATACACCAATGGCCGGCATCTACCTGTCTCACCGTCAACTGAGGCACTAGTCCAAGTTTTTCCACGGTTTCGATTGCCTCAGGCCGACAAACAACATCCTGCGTGCCTGCAACGAATAGATATGGCACCTTTATCTTGTATCGGTCTGCTGGGAGTCGGGAGTCTTGCTCATCGAAACGGCCATCTCGTTTTGAGCGGTAATAACAGAGCGGGCTCTCGAAACCGTCTCGTGTCATGCGTTTTATGAACCTCAGTCGCATCTCATCAGTGGCGTATTGCTGTACGGGGCCCTTTTTGTCCTGCTTTAACCAGGCTTTGAGTCCATCTTCAGCACAGAGTGTTGTCATCCAAGCCTTTGGTTCTGCATGTAACGCCGTAAATAGCGACTCGGCGTGCTGATTGAGAAGCGAAGGGCCAAGAAGAGGATCGCAGAAGAGGTACCAATACCACGCCGGGAAGTAGCCCATCGATTCCATCGACATTGAAGCCCATTCCTCCAGGCTGAAAGGCCGTTGAGGTTGTGGGGACGCTGCAACGTTGAAAATAAACAGCCCAGAGCAGCGCTCGGGATGATAAGCGTAGAAGCGATGAGCGAGACCTGCCCCCGAGTCATGTCCACTGACAACGACTTGATCGACGTTTTCGGCATCCAGGATATCTCTCAAGTCGCCGGTCAACCCAACAGAATGGAAGTCCTCTGGTCTGGTGGGCTTGGAACTATCGCCAAACCCCAAGCAGTCGGGAATAATAACTCCATAGCCTTTTGGAATTATATGATTTGTCGCGAGATCCTCCCACAAGGGTGCGTGATCGGGCCAGCCATGAAGAAGGAACGCAGTCGGCTTTCCATTCGATGATTGAGATGTATAATACGTGTAGAGAAAGCCTCGAGAGGTTTTCACAGTTTTTCTGATCAAATTGTCCATCGGTGATGTTTGTATGCCAGTCCGAAATCTATGATTCGGGAAAAAAGGGATTTTCGATGGAGTGTTGGCACTACAAAAGCACACAATCGTCATTGTTGCAATAGTGTCTTTATAGATGTACCGACAGACAGCTTGGATCACACAGGTGACGTAAACCCTTGTTTAGCAAGTGCACCACAAGCCTCCATAAGCAATGTGGTCTGATATCTCCATATTTCGCTTCAAGACTTCAAGACCTGGTACCCGCAGAAGCTCCCATTATTCAACGGCCAGTCAATAGACCCTCTCATACCTCAAGTTTCGCAGCTTTATAGACCTGAACAATGCGACTGTCTCCAACAACTCTAATCCGGGACAGTTTGTAGCGTACTAAAGTGCGAGTTTTTTCTATCGGCAATACATCCAACCTATATCAATCGTGAGATCCCACGTGCTATCATATTAGCTCCTGTCAGCTGCTTACGGTGATGTAAACACAGAACAAAGGTCAAGCCCTCTGTTTGGGTCTGAGTCATCAACGAGACAATAGTCGTTGATGATTGTGTTCCACGAAATGGAGAAATCAACGGCGAGGGTTCACAAATTCCGGGCGCCAGACATCGGACTCACATATACAGGCCGAGGGTCTGGACGACTACTCGTGGTACAAGCGGCGGGATAGGGAATCTCTTCCCAGTATCTTCGGATAGGGTTATCGCCTCTCAAGGATCGGTTCACCCTAATCTATCCAGAATCCCGCGGTTCGGGCTCCTCCGCGCGGCCACAACAAGCGGAAATGATGAGCACCTCTGATATGGCAGATAATGAGCATCTACGCAAATGCTTGGGACACGAGGAAATTGACATACTGTGCCATTTGGATGGGGGGAACATTGCACCGGCTTATGCTCAGCGATGTCCAGACTCCATCCGCATTCTAATTCTCGTCACTCCCTGGCTGATAGCTGCGATGACAATCGCGTCTGGCAACAGTTTGTGAATAGTCGAAATAGCCCAGCATTCGCAAAGGCGCTGGAAGCACTCGATATAGCCAAAACTCAAAACTTCAAGTCCCAGGACGAGTGGTTCCAAAGTTTACGGGTGAGATTATCGTTCTATCCCGCCGATCCTGATCAGCATTATGCTATTTTTGACAAGGCCATGGGCGTGTCTTCGTGGTGAGTTCACGAAGCACAGCGGGCTGCTTACAAGGCCAAACCACTTGACCTGCACGCGACGCTCCATACTGTCAAGGCTCGGACGCTGTGCTTATAATATTCAGGAGATTCCCCATGCCCAGAGAATGTCTCGTATCACGGCAGGAGGTATATCTGAGTAGCAGCTTGTTCTTATCCCTCGGTATGGACCTCTTCCCTAGATTGAGAAACCAGAGGAATCCTTCACGGCGGTCACTACGTTTCGGCGATGAGAAGAAGATGAGTTGGCGTAAGCGTCTGCTTTTATTAAACTCACCATATCTAAAGATGAGAATGAAGTTGATTACAGAACCTCTATAGTAAGGAATCGATAGCGAAGGCGACTGCACCAACCCGACTTCAGTCGTATGACGCCCTGTCACACACGTAGATCACAGACTTATCATGGGTGCCCAAGTGCTAGCAGATCAATGGTATGAATATTCGCATCTTCTCGAGGTGATTAAGAACGCTTTGCGCAAGTATTACAGATCGAGGAGTTTGGTTGAGTAGAGATTTAATGATGGAAGCCGCGGGTAAAGTATGTACTTGGTAGGAGACGAATCTAAGAACGTGTCCTTAAAGTGAGAGAGTGTGATGCTTGTGTATATCAATAATTAGTAAAGGACTCAGTCAACTAGATACAAACGTCGGGGGCAGGGCCCTTCTTATATAATGACTGAGATCCGCAGAGACGGACCGTACTTGGGTCAGCCTGTAGTTTAACAGAACGCTGCCACTATTCAAGGTTAGTCTCTACGTTTCCAGTAACAACATGGAAGTTCGCTCTATATGATCTTTAAGGATTGGCTCTCAAGCTGAAGGTCACAATTCTATCAGAGAGCTCAGAACTATAACCATTGTATAATAAATCTGCCATTGGAATGAGGAGCCGTTAAACAGACGACTCAGACTCGTCGATCACCAAAGTGGGTGATCCCACCGTTGTTCACTCACCGTTGTTCACTCACTATTTGGCTTCGCTATCCGGCTTCGAGTAAGCTGGGCTTGGCGACGCCGAGCTTTCCTATGATCCTCTCAAACGCTTCGTTCTCCGCGTATCAGCTTTTCCCAGGTAGTAGATATCGGTTTCTGTCTCAGGAGGGCCGATTGCACGAGAAAGGCCCACAGCGGCTCGACTCGTCTGATGATACTAGACGACCCTTCCCTACTGCTCCGCACGGGTCGATGCATGAGACATGTGGGTTCAGGGAGTAACCGGAGCCCACCACCTGCTAACGTCATTGTGCCTTGATGCGCCATCAGATCTTTCGTACCCTTACTTGGAACGGAGTCCAGTAACGAACTGATCTCATGGCGCCTTGTAGAACGCGTCCCAGGTCCCGTTACTGACTATGTTACCTAATAGGCTCGTAATAGCAATTGTTTGAGCTTCAATCGGGTGAGGGGCTTGCATGAAGATCTGTACTATCATTGACGTCGCGGGGTTGAGGCGCCTTGCTCTCATTGGGGAGTACGCGACATCGTGACACGCCATGTCTTGCACTGCAACCCCTTACACCCGAGGAACAGAACACTAGACTTGAAGAAATCTAGATAAAGGTCGATCTCATGGTCTCTCCTTATCTTTTCCCCCAAGACCCCGCGTTTGACTAGACAAGGGGCGGCGATATAGCCTACAAGCTAAGTTCATGTGTCAAAGCCATGGAGTCCGAATCCGCGAATCCGAATCCGCGTCTGTAGATAACGACTGCGACAGCATGTATGAAATAGGTATATAGGGGAGGTGCCGGAGTATCTTCTGGATTTTGTTGTAGCATCAACAAGTTGTAAACCATTGATTTATCCCCAAGACATCCGTCTGTAGCGCAGCAGCGCTCGGACCAAACATCTAGGATGGCACCTCGAGACTCTCGTGAAGATCTGGAAACGGTCGTCATTGAGACAGAGGACGTCCATCATGTGGTCGAGAAATTGGTTGCCCACGATCCCACACTTGCAAATGCCGCAGATACGCAGCAATTGGGTACGTCGATATCACACCGACGATGAGCCCTGACTAGCGTACTGAACTTACATGTATGTAGCAAGCATCGGGTACAGGCAGGAACTCCAGCGCCACTACTCCAGTGTACAAGTATTTGCCATAGCTTTCAGTATCATGGGGCTACTTCCATCAATCTCGGCGACGCTGTGGTTCTCGGTTCCCGCAGGCCCAGTTGGCATGGTTTGGGTGAGTGCACATATATATCTCCCAAGGCGTTGTTATAGCCACTGACAGACGTAGGGTTGGTTCTCTGCCAGCGCTCTCATCTTCATCGTGGGACTAGCAATTGTAAGATATGCGAGGGGTTGCTCACAATCGTCACAGTAGCACTTCTAACAGCCCTAGGCCGATCTCGGTTCTTCGCTTCCTACATCTGGAGGTCTGTACTGGTGGACACATTACTTTGCGGCCGACCGGTATAAGAATCCACTGAGCTTTCTCGTCGGATACAGCAATACAATTGGCTTGATTGGGGGAATATGTTCCATTGACTGTAAGGCCAAGCGGGTTAGGCAACTTGCCCTATCATCCAGCTAACCGGGTCCCAGATGGATTCGCCTCGTTCATTGTTTCGCTCGGTGCAATCAGCAGCGACGGGGAATGGACCCCCAGTCGAGGACATCTTTATGCGATCTTCGTTGCAACAGTGCTCTGCCACGGTGCTCTGGCAACTTCGGCTGGGAGGATCATGCACCATCTACAGACCTGGTTTGTCCTTGCCAACTTTGCCCTCATTCTAGCTACAGTCATAGCATTGCCAGTCAGCATGCGAGTACGCAATATCCCCATCAACTCAGCAAGGTACGTGTTTGGCCATTCGATAAACGAGACAGCATGGCCATCTGGATGGGCCTTTATGCTATCCTGGCTCTCGCCCATCTGGACCATAGGGGCGTTTGACTCTTGTGTTCACATGAGTGAAGAGGCCAAAAATCCAACCAAGGCTGTGCCCATCGGCATACTCGCCTCTATTGGAGGCTGCTGGATATTCGGCTTCCTCGTGACAGCAGTGCTGGCTGCATGCGCTGGCGATAGCTTCGCAGAGATATTGAGCACACCCTTTGGCCAGCCAATCGCCCAGGCAAGGATGTCTCTGTATGCTACTAATGGCGAAAGTGTCTAACATTATTGTTGACAGATTTACTACAATGCTCTGGGAAAAGGCGGCGCCATAGGATTCATGTCAGCTATAACCATCTTGCAGTTCTTCATGGGTCTCAGTATTGTACGTTTGAGGCTCGGATTAGCAGAGGAGTCTCCTCGCCTTCTCGACACCTTTATCATTGTTATCCAGCTAACAACGATCAATTGTTAGGTTGTAGCCGCGTCTCGGCAAACGTGGGCATTCTCCCGCGACGGCGCACTGCCCTTTTCTGCATTCCTTAGAGAAATCAGCAAACAATTTGGGTACCAGCCACTGAGAACTGTGTGGGCAACCTGCATTATGGCCATCATCATCGGCTTGCTGGCTTTGATCAACAATGCTGCTGCTAATGCGCTCTTTTCCCTTGCAGCTGCCGGCAATAACGTCGCCTGGGGCATACCTATCATGTGCCGTGTCGTTTGGGGCCAGGAGAAGTTCCGTCCAGGACCATTCTACACCGGACGGTGCAGCGTTGCTATTGCAGTCGCTGCCTTGCTGTACTTGACGTTCTCGACGATACTATGCATGTTCCCTACCGAAGGGCCAGATCCTGATCGTGAGCTCTTCCCGCTGTGGTTGCAAGGTGAAGAAGCCTACTAACATTGCCATAGCATCAGTCATGAACTACTCTGCAGTGGTCAATGGGACGGTCTGGGGAGGCGCATTGCTCTACTACTTCCTGTACGCCCATAAGTGGTTCACAGGCCCCAGACACACTCTGGATCCCACAGGGTCTGAAGACGACACCATATAGCACTAGGTACACAGGCGCGACATGGAGACTAATCGATGCCTACCTAGTAACCGATTTACTAGGTGCCGGCTGATCAAGCATTGCTCCTGTCCCTGATTGTGATAAAGAACTGCATTAAAGTCTATAAATCTACTACTGTTACAATTCAGGACTCTAGGAAAACGACATCGCCGTACATTATGTTTCATGTGTACGCTCCCATGCGCTTTCATCGTCTGCATGAGAAAGGTCGCGTGGTGCTTCCATTGGAAGTTTCTCGAATCTGCACGAGGATTAGCCGACACGGCCTGGTACAGCCAATGGGGAACTGTTGTACTTACAATGTCATCGATGGTGGCGTAGGTGCCAGCCACAAGGGCTACGACTCCAATGATGAACGCCAGTACACTTCCAAGGGTGATGAGAATGTTCTTCCGAGAGAACCAGTTGCCTTTGCAGAGAAGTCTGAACCACATGATGGCAGGAATCCAGTAAGAGAACCCAGTGACGAACAGGGCTGAAACGAGGGAAAGCAGGTCTGAAAAGATGGGAATAGCCTCGGCAATAACCCAAGCAATGATCGTCAGGAACGCTGCAAGCGTAATCCAGCAAGCCCAGCCCCTCGGCGTATTGACATATCGGATGATTGACTTCTCCCAGAGTCGTCCATGCAGGTATCGAAGGGCCACTGTTGAGTTGATAGAGCCGGAGATGAAAATAACGGGCAGCGCAACGCCAAACGTGATCTTGGAAATCAGAGGACCAGACGATAACAAGGCGGGAGACTGGATGGACGGCCCGATAAACGCATAGCACAGCGCGCCGGTCAAGGTATAGATAACGATTTGAGCGATTCCAGAGGCCCAGATCGACTTCATGAAGTCCTTGGGAGTATGCATCTCATCCATGAAAGAAAATTGGCCGATTGCGAAACTGAAGGCAAAGATGATGTTGCTGACGGCCACGAAAGCCTCAGAGAATGTGACTCCCTCTTGGGGCCACGCGGACCATTCAACCCCAGAAAGGCCGCCTGGTGCGTCTCTCGCTTTGATTCCCGTGGCGATGATCGTGATGCCAATCGCGATGATAATCGAGGCGAAGTCGATGTAGCCAAGGATAGCAATCTCGGTGAAAGAAGGCGGAATGGCCAACAGAAACAGAATGAAAGCCGACACAGCCGAGAAAGCAATGGAGCAGACGTGGTTTCCATTCAGAGTGCTGAGGGCGATGCTGCCGGTCAACGCGTGTGAGCCGACTGACATGACGAGTTCGAGGACCATGGCGGCGCCGAGCAGTTCATAACCAAATCTTCCGAACAAGAGTCTTCCAGCGTCGGCATAGTGAGAGACCTGGGGATAGGCCAGCTTGACTTGTCCCACGAGATAGCTGGTGAAAATGGTGATGAGCCCAAGCGTAATGGTAAGAAAAACGCCAGGGAACATTCCCAGAGTGTGATAGGCTGCCGGCAGACTGAGAGCTCCCAGGGCAATGGCTTCGACAATGGTCACTATGGCCAATCGTTTCCAGCCCAGTCGGTGGAAGTGGGCGTTGCCTTGCGCTGCGATTTGCTTCAGGCGACTGTTTTGCAGCTCCTCACTGGTCTCTCCAAAGAGCTCAACATCAGCCGCAGGGTCTGATCCAGCTTGCTGGTTCTCGTGTTTCTCGGCGCTGCCCTTTGAGGCGTATTGACCGTAGGCCTCATGATGGGCGCTGGCTATGGTGTCCGCCATGTGGACAACGCAGGTGAAGAATGGTCGAATCAGTCAGTTGATGGGTGAGGCAGGAAGATAATACGAGCACCCTTCAGAAAGAAGTTACGGACACACTTCTCTCGGGAGGAAAGAGTGGGCTGGCCAGGAAGGGAAAACTGGAAGCCGCAGATTGGGGTTTTAAAAGGCTGAGCTCGGGACATGAGAAGCTAGGGGCAACTCTCTCAGAGGGGACCCATCGATATGCCGAGGACTGCCTATCTTGGGTGGATGTCGATAATCAGTTACGCGATTCACCCCGTTCGCTTATGCTCTCCACGAATCCATCGAGCCAGCAACTTATACGACAGGCTTATCTGTAGTACAGTACGTAGTAGCGAGAAAGAGATCCTCCCCGCAATGCAAGATCGTTTGAACCTGATGCTAAACTATCCACCCAATCCTTGATGAACTGGGGAAAACCTTGGATGACCACCGTGAATGTGTGGTGATGTATGTATTGCAGCCACTCGTGTGGCGGCGAGAAAATTTCTAGAAGCCTTTTGAGTCATGTTCCACAAACGTAAAATTTTCCGACAGTTGGTGGAGCGCGCCTCCAATGGCGCGGTCTCAAAGAGCCAGCTGTGGGACTAATTGCTGATGGGATTTGTAGTCGAGATCCATCATCCGAAAAAAGGAGAAGTGGGAATCCTCTTCTGCGTCCGTATTCGATATCATGATCGAATCCCGCCGAAAAGGATAAACTGTGTTGCTTTCTTGCCGGCGCCCAAAGGTGGCGTGAAGCCTCAAGTCTTGGGCAACTTGGGACGGAGAACCCTTCAATCCATTTACTTGAAGTCTTCGAAGAGTATACACAAGCACGGCTAACATGATTCCAATGTTTCGTTCCGAACCAATGGCCACATCCTGTAGGAGATCATCGACACGTCTCTCGCTTGTGTCAACGAACCTTCATGGAGGCGTCTCCGTCTACCGGATAAGGACTAGAGTACATACCCATCGAGGGGATATGATTGGCCCCAACAGTTGACACAAACCAGGTACGCGCTTGTTGAGCCACTGCCGGCGCCAAAGGCACGCACGGGCCGAGACCAGTGAAGTTTTTATGTCATTGCCGGAAATAAGCGGCATTGGCTCGCAGTAGTTCTTGCTCTTATCATCTCATTCGATCACCTCATTACTCAACGAGCACTGAAAACTTGACAAAGACCGGAGAGGGTGAACCCCTTGACCCTAACTATTTCCTGGTATACATGTGAGTTTTCTTCTGAACGTACTCTAAACCGATGTGGGCAATATCTCAGTCAAGCGAGAAACACTCTTCCATTTCGCTAACCACACTAAAACCGCAAGCATCCGAAAACTTGAACTACAGATGACCAAATTGCTTAACTTCATGGCCCATAGAACAACTCTATTTTAACTCAAGCCTTGCACTAACTGTCTCTGCAATCATGGCGAATCAGTAGAGATGGCGTAAACGCCCTCGGGCCTTCAAAAGAGCCAGTTCAGCCTCATTGCGTCTCTGGCATCACCTTTCGAAACCTGGTGTACAGTTTCTCCCATGGCCGAGCTCAACAATTTTATCAGAGCGGTTGGCGTTGCACAAGGGGCTATACTTGTGTTTTCTGAAAGACATGAGACTTACCTAGTACCAATAAGTCAGTCATACCACCGGGTCCAACTTGCTGTTCGCCTCCCAGACACAGCACATGCCGTCCCGCTTGACATGGATGGGTTTCAGTTGCGAAGTGGTAGTACACCCGTGCGATATAGTGAATGCCGGGTCAGTTTATCATACCTAAATGATAAGACAAAGTCAACCTGAGAGAGGGGCAATTCTGCCATACCTCACCGGACTGGGGAGAATATGATGCAGCAGAGTTTAGCAAGACGTTAGGGACAGAGCCCTCCACTTCTCGGCCAGCCAGCCACTGCCGGGCCATAGACAGCATGCTGGGAAGTGTACTCGGAGTATGACCTTGTTTAAAGAGAAATCTCATAACATCTCCTGAGATAAAAAAGAAGAGAGAGAGAGAGAAAGCGAGTATTAGCCTTTGGCTATGGTTACACCTTGTGCCTTGCTTCCATCTGAACCGTAGCCATTTAACACACTAGAAGCAAAACTTTTAAATATCAACGCTGGGGTATATAGTGTCCTCTCTACGTCCCATGACAGAAAGAGCTTGAACTGTAACAGAGCAAAGTAAAGAGCAAGAAGATGAAAGGCATTTAATGATTCACCACACCACAGCTCTTCGGGTCGTCGTCGCAAGTGCATGTTGACGGCGCATAAACCCAGCCAGTGAGACGACTATGCTTCCCTGTTAGCCTCATTCATCTTGATCCCACACCACACCGGCTCGCGACGACTTACTTTGCAACATCACTAGCATAGCAATGAGTGGCAATGTTGCTCTCTAAGTTGCCAGTTTTTGAAATGGAGCCCGAGTTGTAGATACGGGCGGCGCGGTAATAGTCAGAGACATCGCCGTTGCCCGAAAGATTGATGCAATGGGCCAAGCCATCTCCAGACGATGTGCCAGAAGTCCCCTCCCGAATCATCTCATGAATCGTTGCTGCGGGGCATGGTGTTGTGAGTTTCTTGTTGTCGTTGCAATAGGCTTTCCCATTATGGTTCTGCATGATGCCGGGATTTCGCACACCCAGATTTGTCGTGTTCACCCTGACACATCCATGGGACTCTTGCATGATAATGGCCAGGATAAGGCGGTGGTCGACGCCACTCGCGTCTGCGGCCATTTGGATGCCGTCGTAGATAGCCTCCTGTAGATGATGGAAGTTAGCGACAGGTCGTTGGAACGGACAGATCTCAGTTAACAACGCACCACTTCGGCTATATCGTTGTTGGGAAGTCGCCAATTGAGGAACTGGCAGGCGACGTACATTTGAAGCTTGTAGTTGTTGAACCTGTTCCAGTATAAGCTTGACTGCAATAGGACTGCTCCATTCGCGAAACACTCACATATCCTCAAAGGATACCCATTTGTCCTTTGAAGGCCATCCCGCGGCCTCTGTTCCATTACCCAAGTACAGATGATACCAGTCTGTTCCGTTACCCATGCCGTCTTCGATGTTGCTATTGTCGAATCGAGCGAGAGCCTTGCTAGTGACTTTTCCACCCGTTGCCCGTCTATCAACGCTGAGGCTATCGGAGCCATCGGAAGATCGGCCGGTTAGAGGAGTCAAAAACGAGGGCAGAGCGGCCACAAGGCCTGTGCCTGTTAATAGAGCGACGAGAGAAAGCTGGAGATGCTGTTCAGTACAGCACGGTCTCTTCTGTTGATTTCAAGCTACTTACCTTGACCATTTTGATAGGTATGAGAAAGTCAGATGGAGTAAGGACAAAGCAGGGGAAAGGGAAACGCAATCTGTCGCAGGTGAGACTGTTGCCAACCCAGTGAATGTACTTCAAACAGTTTGGTAATGGTGTAGCTCTGGAACATCATGCAGGGCAACTCCGCTAGATATACCTCGGAGAAGAGTGGTAATATGATTATATATTTAGACGCAGTGGTGCTCCTGCTGTTGCTCCATCTTCCCTGTTCTGGTCATATTCTGTAGCATTTCCCGGGTGATAATGGCCTAGTTCCTTCGTGGCTTCACTCAACTGCGGCTTACATCTATGCGCTATCAATAGTTCAAAGCCAGGGGATAAGCATCCATGTACCCAGGCTCACTGGACCCTTGGCCCAGAGGTCCAAATCGCTAATGTGTAAGGGTATTTGATAGGTCGGGGTTCAGAGCTAAGCCCAGTACTATTACCAGAGGGGAGTTACGAGCTGCTAGCCCTCGTGTTTTCACAAAGAATCCACACGCAACACCAGACCTCTGCCCTATTGCTAATTTTATTCTCTCGACATATGCTTGTTCCTTTGGAAAGTTTGACGACCTCCTGCCACCGTGTACGAGCATTATCCTTGGACACGCCAGGGACAGACAGACCTTCGAATGGCATCCTCAGTCACCAGAAACAAGGCCTGTGGATGAACGGCACAATCTTGGACAGCAGGCAAACGGAAAGACCACGCTCAAAGATGTTCTGAATAGAGCATCTTTTTACCTCGTGTAAAGCACCCGAAGCACGCAACAAGCGTGTTCCGTTTCTGGATTGTTCCTGCGTTCCTGCCCGACACAGCTGTCAATATCTCATCTCTGGTTAAGTGAGGTTCCAGGAGCTATGACAAATTCTCACCACGACCTCTTACAGAGGACACCTGACGGCTTGTTTCTGTTACTTGCCTCTCTGCGCTTGTTCACGGCGAAGTAATATACCCGACGCCTTCCTTGGATCGTCCGTCGTCGGCTGCGGCCGCTGCTAATTTCAGCCTGAGCTGCCCACTAGCTGCAGGGGTGGCTTCAAGAACGCATCAATCAGCGGTGTGCTTTGCTCTTGGCGCGTGAACTCGCCCCATCGTGACCCTGAGGCTGAGTACAACGGATGGATGACACGAGCAGCCGTCTTCCGTTTGTTCTGTGCCCTGGTGCCTGTCGATCAGCCACATTTTAGTAGTCTGGGTCAGAAACATTTTGAGTTAACGTTACCACTGGCATGAACTATGAGCCCCTACTTTAGGTCATCGTACGGGCTCTGCAAAAGATCATCAAGGCGATTATCGTCGAATACTTTGCAACCGGCAAGAGACCTACGCGCACTGAGCTTAGGACCTCAGATACGGAACAGACGGCCCTCACAATAAACAGCGGTCCACATCCTCGAAACTTATAGGCCCAGAGCAGGTCCGGGGTGCAGCGTCCTCTGCAGTAAGATCATGGATGCCAATTTTTGTCCGAAGCGCGCAGGTTCGCTCTTGTTCGCAGCCAACCTGCGATGATTTGGCGCTCTTTAGGTGCTCCGATATGTCATCGCCCAAGACATAGTCGAACAATCCAGCGCTCGCGAGGCTTCTGCCTGTTCTCAGATCGAACATTGGCAGTCCGCGACAAGACATGTATTGCAGCAGTAGCTCCGTCCTTAATAAGTGCTGACCACGTTGGTCAAATGGTGTGTGACTGGGCGTCTTTGCAGCTCATCCGTAATGAGTCGGTAAGGCTCAATTGTGGAACTTCCGTCAGCGCCAAAGCAAACAGAAAGCCCAACCGCAGCGGCGCCATGACTGATGCGGACAACGTCTGCCGCGACTACTGCTAGAATATTTGTGAGGTCTTGTCCTCAACAGAGAGGAGGCGGAAGTACTGCCTTTTGCAATAGATGACCCGATGACACGTTTCTGAAGGAATAACGTGGCACCAACGAGACATCACGAAGCTGGACGCCCGTCTCGGTGTAGATACCTATTGGGCACTTGTGGTGTTTTGTCAGCACGGCGATGGTAGGTTTCTCGGAAGCCAATCGTTCCAATGTGCCAAGCAGATGATGTTGCAGCTTGCACAGAGTGCCTACACATGGAAGGAAGGGTTGATTGGCAAGAAAGACGGGGCCCTCATTTGTTATTTCGATGTCCATACTAGAGGCTTGGCAGGTACTTGAGGCTGAGAAGTGTCAGATGGCTCCCTTCACTTAAAGGGAACTGTCAGATAATAAAGCATTTACACGGGAGTGTCGAACAGACACGCAGATTTGCACTTCCAGCCCGATCTCAAGAAACCAACTTCGCTCGTGTGGATACATGGGTCTCACGCTTTGCTGTCTTCGGCCTGCCATTCCTGTCACCGAAGCATGTGTTTCTAGATGCTGAGATGAGTGCATTAGCCGATGATAGCCAGCCTCCAACATCCTCTCGTACGGTTTACGGAGTTCATGACGTGTCAAAATGTGATGGACGCCAAAAGAGCTTCATATAGTCCTTGATTATGTTCAGGTTGATTGTATCGATTGAGGTCTGAACAGTACACTGACACTGGCGCTGCTCTGACCTTGGTTCTGTGAGGTCGATAGTCGATAGTCGATCCATGCATCTTAAAGCATACGGGCCAAAACGGTGCACATACTTCTTACGAATGTACCTATATTGGCGGGACGCTTCTATACCAGTGTTTTTTAAAAAGACTTTACGCAGCCGTATAATTCCTGAGGGCCGTATACGGCATCTATATGTATTCCGCTTGTCAATCCTTTTTACACGGAGGTCCAAGCCTGCCAACGCCGATACAATATCCTGTAGTATCATTAGATGATAGTAAGAGAGCGAGAAAGATTGCGCGTGCCGCTATACAAAGCAGTACGAGCTCGTGCGTGGGGCCCCAATTGTATCAGGGTCAAAAGAATTGCACACGATACATTTTGTATATTGCTCTGCTGATGACCCTCAGTTAGAGCTCATGATTTACATAAAGACGATCTGACCTGGGGAAATGAAAGTTGATGCATTAACAATTTCCAAGTCGTTCAGTTTCGGTGTCAAGTCGTTTCCCACGAGTTGTCTATGTGTATAAATGACCCTAGAAATGTTCATCTATCGAATGAATCCAAGCTCCTTCTTGGCGTTGTCTCAAGTGAGAGGCTCCATATGTTGACGAAAGCTCGACATGTACTTCAGCCCGGAATCACACGCAACAGTCACAACGGTCGATCCAGGCTTGAGCCTTTCTGCTACTCGCAAAGCGGCAGTTGCATTAGCCCCCGTCGAAAGCCCGCAAAACAATCCTTCTTCACGTGCCAAGCGGTCTACCATTGCCCTCGCGTCTGCTGTCGATACAGCTTGAAACTCATCAGCAATGCCATCGTACCACAGTGGCACGACATACCCAGCTCCTATGCCGTCAATTCTGTGAGATCCTGACGGACCACCGGACAATACAGCTGATTCGTCTGGCTCGACAGCAACAAAGCGAATTCGATTGTCAAGTCGACGGAGACGTTCGGATACACCTCGGAGAGCTGCTCCGGATCCGACGCTCTGGACAAAGACATCCATTTGACCCTCTGTCTGCTTGTAGATCTCATCGGCCAGCTTCGTATAGGCGGCTAGCTGGTCGGTATTGTCCATCTGCGCTGTAATGTATGCCCCGGTCCTCTCCGCCAGAGCATGCGCCTCCCGGATCATGTCTTTGGTCAGCTTTTCGGTTTGCTTGCCGTTGTCGCTGGGGATCAGCGTCAATTCAGCGCCAAGAAGCCTCATGTGGTCTAGCTTCTCTTTCGAAAAGGCATCTGATGTTACCACGTGCAATGGATGTTTCTTGACAGAGCAGACCAGGGCGAGCGACACGCCGGTACTTCCCCCGGTGTACTCGACAACAGCACCGCCGGCTTTGAGGCGACCATCGTTCTCAGCAGCCGTGACCATTGCAAAAGCCATGCGGTCTTTCATGCTACCCGTCGGGTTGCTGCTCTCCATCTTCATGAGGATACGAACTCCATTCGATGGAACAGCATTCTGGAGCTGCACAATAGACGTGTTTCCAATAGTGTCAAGTATATTGAACCGTACGGAAGTCATCTTCCCAACCTGTTGACCCCTTAAAGTCAGTTTTAAGCTTCCATCAATGATGGGCCGGGAATTCCATACAGCTGTGTGAGGTATCTTCCAAACGTGACGGAACTTTTGGCCTGGGAGCCGAGAGGATGGTCAGTGGCCCAACAATAGACGAATGCAATAACGAACGAAGAAGTATTTTCATTTCCTTCCGATAATCCGAGGCAATTCTGTTGCTTTTATCTTGATCAGCGGCTGCTTTGTTATCACTGTGTTTCCACCCTGCGACTCGTCTAAATGCCGATATTCTCCATGCTTCATAATGGACGTTGAATTGTTAGTTGCTCTTCGTTGATCTTACAAGGGTACTGTTTCCTGCAAACAGTATAGCGCAGCAATTCCAGAACTTGATCACTATTCACCGAGTACAGGGAAGAAAGGTTTGACTTCACTCCGAAGGCAAATATTTTGGCAATGCTAGTAACAATACTAGCTAGCTGTAAAGCCAAATGAGGGCCGTTGCGTTTGCGATTGCTACGTAATTCTAAAGTACGTTGATTGGCGATGAGGGAATTATGGAACGACAGATGTTCAATAATCGCATTATTATTCTGGCTTATTCTAACCAACCCGCCGGTTTGAGCTTTTCCTCGGCGGCTCTACTTACACTCATGCTATACGATAGGTATAATTGTTTAACTAAACCACCGAAGGACACAAAGAGCTCTGGAATCATATACTCGTGGGAACGACGGCCCAAAAACTACAGCTCAAGTCCGGTAGCGATTCGGTAGAAGCGTTCCCGTGGAGCGCTGTTGGCGAGCTGGCTCAGTCGCCATTCTCATATCCAGGTGTGGAAGGCTTCATAGCAGAATCTCTCATACATCATTTCGAAGACCACTCGATATTGGGCACCTGATCCATCCAAAATGCGGGGTATGTGTACGAGATAGCAACTATGTACAACTGCGATGGTTTCAATCCAGGCTTTGTATAGCTACCAAGACAGCCTACCAGGACAGGTTGCAAACTTGAGTTCAGATTACTCGGTAGGTGGTGAAGCACCCGAGTCTCTTATCTCTTGAAAATATATGAGGGCTAGTGCAATACTTGGCTCTGTGCTTTTCTTTTCTCTATACCAGCCTGTCTGCGATTGGTCCAGAAGCCCAAAGATGAATCGTACCCCCTCCCAAAGCAGCTTCCTCCATGCTGATAATCGCGTTGAGAATCTTCTGGGCTCGGGAACAAGCCGCAAATAAGTCGCTCACGTTGGCTCAACGTCACAGCCGGCTAAGGTCGTTCGAGATGGGTGAAATTGGGTGCTAATGTGTCGGGTAATCCCATTTCATTAATAGCCGGGGACACCCTCAATGTCGATCAGACAGCTGCTGTAGGCAAAGAAGGGGATACATGATACAGCAGCAAGCCGAAGGAGTTCCGAACTGGTTATATAATGCTACCTATCTTGTGCGTGATAAATATATCTTCCCCGGCAGACTCCGTGCTGCAAGCTTACCTTGATACATTGTTGTTTCGTATAGTTGTCTCAAATCAGGCGCATCTCTCTAGCCAAACTGAATAAACGCCTCTTAAACTCGGCGTGATGGCTGGTATTGCAATCTTGGGAGCTGGCATTTTTGCCACCGAGGGCAGTTAACTCTCTCACATTGCTTGAATAACATACGTTCTTGACACTGACTCCCTTGTAGAACACCTGCCCGCTCTTGTGCTGAACAAGGCCAATGTCAAGGCGGTTTATTCTCGTTCGAAAGCTACCGCGTCTACTCTTGTGGCGGAGGCAACGAAGCTTGGTATCGGTAATCTTGACCTTTACTCCGAAGACACTCCTGGGCACACGCTCGATGATTTGCTCAAACGTAGCGACATTGAAGCGGTCGTCATTGTCTTGCCGATTTTGGTACAACCATCGATTGTCCGACGCTGCCTAGCCGCCGGCAAGCATGTGTTGTGCGAAAAGCCAATTGCCAAAGACGTGGCGACCGCCCGCGAATTGATCGAGGACTACAAAAAGTTATATGCAAGCAAAGGACTTATTTTCAACATTGCCGAACAGTTCAGGTTTATGCATGAGTTTGAACGGGGTCGAGAGTGGGTAGTTGATGAACAAGCCATCGGCGATATTACCCAAGCGCATCTCAGGATTTGGCGGCACCAGCCTCCCGAAGGAAAATGGTATGAGACGCCATGGCGAAAAGTTCCTGAGTATCAAGGAGGCTTTTTGCTGGATGGTGGGGTGCATCAAACGGCCATGCTTCGTTTCATCTCAGGCCAAGAGGTTGTCGAGACGGCTGGATTTGCCCGTCAGGTATTGCCTCACCTTCCACCTCTCGACACTCTCAATGCCGGCATTTTGCTCAGTGGTGGAGGAACTGGGACGATATCAATGTCTTTTGCTTCGATTCGACGAGCTACTGAGCTTACAATCATCGGATCCAAAGGCAGCTTCTCCCTAACGGATGGTCCCGACGGCTCCACGTTGTCACTTGATCTCGCTACGGGAGAGAGGAGGTCAGAGACTATAAGAAGTAAAGGCGTGGAGCTGGAGATTAAAGCTTTTCTAGAGGCCATAAAGGCTGGGAAATCGGAGAAGCGGGCTGGTCCGGAGGAAGCCCTGAATGACTTGGCGATCATAGAGAGTATGTGCTCAGGGGGGGGCAAAGTACAACTGTACTAGATTGGGTGTATCTCCTGTTATTGGTATGGACAGAACGCAGAAAGTACTTGACCGCATCATTGCTTTCAATTTCCCAAGTAACAATTGGCCACCTGCATCTGTTGAAGCCTGTTGAAAGCCGGCTGTTGTAGGTTCGAGGCGTATGAGCACGTAGCTAGTAGAGGTTTGGGGGTTTGCGAAGCCTTTTTGCGGCCAACCTACTTGTATCATGCATTTGGGCTAATACAGAGGCATTTCTGTTCATGAACCCACTTGAGTGATGGTCTCTGACCGGATTACCAGGTCGTCCGATAGTGAACTTCATCACACTCCACTCGAACAGCATTTCGTGGAGATGTTACAAAGACGCGCACACTTGGTTATACCCCGTTACAAGAATTGCCTACCTGAATAAGGCTTTCTCAACTTGCTTGAGAAGGCAGTCGGAAAGACAACGGTTGATTCAGTTCGACATAGTTCTTGTCCGTTTGCCTGAAAGGATGGCTTAACCGATCACCTGATTGACGCCAGGGCGGCTGAATGGGAATTAGCCGTATAAGATTATTCTTCGAACCAAGAGATACAGCTATCATCGTATTTGCCTCGGCTAGCTTTCAGAATCGGGCGCTTGCCGAAGCCCAGGCCCTGAAATTTAGCAAAAAACTCGTCGTATACCGCTACTAGTGGGGAACAAACGACACCTAACGTGCGAAGACAAGAACATCTCAAACATCGATTCTGGGGTAACAATCTGCGATCCACAATAGCAGTTTCTGGGGAAGCAATGCTGGATGTTGGAGAAGCCCTGGCGGGGAACCGCATATAATTGCATGGCCCCCTTCACCGAGAAAAGCAGAGGAGGTGTCAGACTCCGTCTTTATTGCAAGACCTAGTAGGCTTTGCTTACCCTTCATTTCTTCAGATGGATAGCAGCAAGGTGACGGACCATGACATCGTTCAGGATGTTGTCCATGACGAGAGCCCAGTCAAAGTCACCATCCCGAACTGCATGACAGCGTCTCGCATGCAAGCCGCGCTGCTACGGGAGAATCCCCACATCTTTCGAAACAGCTTCCTGAAACTATATGGGTGCATCTTTGTCGGATACCTCTGCTCAGCTACAAATGGATTTGATTCCAATACCTTTGGTGCGCTGAACGATACTAGAACCTGAGTAGTCATTCATGACTAACTTGAGAACAAAAAAAAAAAAGGCGGCCTTTCAGCCATCCCTCAATTTACCAGGTATTTCGGCATCACCACTCAGAACCAAGGCCTTGTCGCGGCACTTTATGTGATTGGAAACATAGCTGGCAGTTTTGTCGCTGGTCCTTGCTCGGATACATATGGTCGCCGAGTAGGCATGGCCGTTGGATCGGCCATTTGTGTTATCGGCGCTGTCCTGCAAACTGCGAGCACAACCCTCTCTATGCTGATGGGAGGCCGCTTTATTTTGGGCATGGGAGCTGTACTCGTCCAAACTGCTGGCCCCAGTTATGTTGTCGAGATGTCATATCCCAAATATCGTGCCCAGCTTACCGGTGCTTACCAGGCTTGCTTCTTCCTTGGTACCATTGTATCGACCTGGCTAGAATTTGGGTTGAATCATGCGAAAACAACCCTGTCGTATCCATGGAGACTTCCCCTTGCAATTCAAGGCCTGCCATCCGTTATGATCCTGTGTGCTGTCTGGTTCATTCCCGAGAGCCCACGATGGTGTGTACAACATGTGTTTGTTCCCATTGAGTCTGTTGTGCTGATGGGGGTGATAGGTATGTTGGCCAGGGGCGTGTCGACGAAGCAAAAGCCATCCTGATCAAGTACCATGGAGATGGAGACCCAGACGCACTCGTCGCAAACCTCGAGCTGCAAGAAATGATTGAGGTCATTCAAATGGACGGGTCCGATAAGCGATGGTGGGACTATAGATGCTTGTTTGACACAAGAGCGGCGCGGTATCGAACCTTTCTCGTTCTTTGCATTGCTTGGTTTGGGGAACTCGATTTGCCTCCGACAAGCTATTATTTCCCCTTGATGGGTATGTGTCTTCTTCATGGTTGCCGCATGTATATCTGCTCTGACACATGAAGTACAGTCAAGACGGTTGGTATCACGGATGTTAATACGCAGTTGCTTCTGAACGCGATACAAACCCCAGTCATGGCAGTTTCTGCGCTCTGTGGGCTCAGTGTGGTACACAAATTTGGTCGCCGCAAGCTACTAATGTTCTCCAGTGCTGGGATGTCGGTATCCATCGCCATCATCACAGCATGCACTGCACTCCAGGCTGGACGACCCGCGGTTGGGGGAACTGGCATCGCTTTTCTTTACATCTTCCTAATTGTTTTTGCTTTCGCTTGGGTAGGTATACCATGCCCCCCCAGCCAAACTTGCTCCGCGTTTCTAACCGCTGCTGGCTACACAATAGACTCCGATGCAATCACTCTACCCTGTCGAGGTGCTCTCATTCAATTCCCGAGCAAAGGGCATGGCGTTTCTAGCATTCATGAACAATGCTGTAAAGGTCATGAACACTTATGTGCCGCCGATTGCCATTGCCAACTCTGGCTGGAAATATTATTTCCTTTATGTCTTTTGGGACGCGTTTGGTGTCATTGTTATCTACTTCTTTTTCGTTGAAACCAGGGATTGGAGCTTGGAGGAAATCGAGGACCTGTTCCAGGCGAAGAATCCTGTCAAGGCAAGTCTTGAGAAGAAGAGAATAAGCGTCGCGTATGACGGCACTATTGCGCATGTGCCAGATGGTAGGGACGATGTTTGACAAGTGAAGGCGAGTGTAGTCGTAATGTACCTTAATTGTCAATCCTCAATGCGAACAATTGGCAAGAAAGTGAGTCCATGTTTAGGGCGGTTCTCTTTGGTTGGTGTCCATCTTGATGCTGCTTCGTGCCTCATCCTTTTATGTCGTGAAATCGCTAATGAAGATGCAAGCTCGGGGTTAGGAGAAGTGAAAGACTTGTGTCAATATCTGAGCCTGAATCGTCGATCATGTGGACTTCGTAGAACTAGGTAGATAGGTAACCTTGACTCCCATCAGCTCCCCCGCAATCTCGTTAGAACTCCCATGTTGTCCTCAGCCTCCTATTATACGTACGCAATATCTGTCATTTGGCACCTCTCCCAGAGGCTTTTCACTTCAGGGGGTAATAAGCGTTCTGGCTGTAATAGGTCGTCAGACCGTTGACCGTCGTGAAAGGGTTGCTATCATGGCCCCGCGAGAGGTTTACAGACGGGTCAGAACTGGTGAGAATTCCAAGAAGAAGTGATAACTACAATAGATATTAACATGTCAGCAGGCTGGTGAGTAGTTTATGTCACATGTTCATCCTCAATGCTAACGGCAATTGCCGCCGGAACAGCACTACATGTAGGAAGCGGCATATGAAATGTCTGCCCAACCGTTGACATCAGTCTATCACGCTTATGCTTTACCTACTAACAAGATGAAGGCGATGAAAGAAAGCCCCAGTGCCGGCACTGCGAAGTTGGACACCGTGATTGTGAATATGAATTCCTCGACAACTCGTCCCACCATGAGGACGGCAACAGGTTGTTCCACTTCTCAGCAGACCACGTCTGGTTAAAAACGCCGCCAGAAAGTGAGCAGACTTAAACATTCGTGATAGTAGGCAGGGTTCAACTAATGAGGGTTTTTAGTTAGATTCGTTCACTCTGTTGACGTCTGCAATGGCGATGATGATGAGCACAACGCAACCGTGCCATCGCCATCTCAGTCATTCAATTCGGGAATCGCTCAGAGTCCCCTCACTCAGTCGTCCAATGGTAATCCAATTTATCGACTTGCCTTATGCGCTTCTGATACTGATCCGCATTTTAGAGCCACAGAATATGCCGCTGGCACATTTGGGAAGAGACGATGCAGTGTCAATATTAAGCTCCAAACTTTCTCGCGATGCGGCCGGCCTTGCGTCTCCTCACTCCGTAACAAGTGTCGCCAGCATGGAAACTACAATCCTCAGGCGGACTTCTGGCTCAGCCATCTATACTCAAGGCCCAACGAAGCCACTTGAAGATCCCCTGATTGCCCGACTGCTTCGCCACTATATCAACAACTTGGCTTGCTGGGTATATACACGCAATTTTCGCTATTGCTTTGTTCCCAAGCTAACGATCTATTGAAGCTCGATGTCAATGACTCACAGCGGCAATTCGAGACGTTTGTTCCATATCTTGCGATGAGCTGTCCCATACTGCTTTTTGCCGTCCTTGCCTTTTCAGCGTGCCATCTGAACCGAGTGGATGGATCTTGTGACGAACTCTGCGCTGTTCATTACCATGACTTGAGTGTTCAAGGCCTCATACCAGCGCTGGCGGATTCAAGCACTACCCTTGACAACGTACTGCCGATATCAACTGTTATCCTTCGAATGTACGAAATGATGAGCCACGAAACGGATTACCAGCGTCATTTACGGGGCTGTTCGTCGCTCTTCACCCACAATCGAAAGAACATTGGCTATCGGGCGCTGAAAAGGACGGCCTTTTGGACCTATTTTCGAGAAGAGATTATGGTTGCTCTTGCGACAGGAAAGCCCACGGCAACTCGCCCCCGCAACTGGAAGGTCGACATTACGTGGGGAGGAGACACCGACCATGTAAAGACGGAGAAAATGACCATGCTGACGGCGGAAGTGATAGACCATTGCTTCTCTCGATACCCTGCAGATCCAGACGCCAACAATGCGAGCAGCTGGGATGAGCTGCAAACCGAAGCAGACTCATGGAAAGACTCGCTGCCAGAGTCCTTCAACCCGGTTTATGTCATTGATGATGGCGGCGCATTCCCAGAGATCTTGTACCTCTGCACTTGGCATAGTGAGCGACACCATCCGCCTATCAGTACTTTCTGTCATCATGCTCACATTGCCAGTCGTCGCCATGCAATTTTACCACCTGGTCAAAGTGCTCCTGGCACTTCATAATCCACATCGTCCAAACGGCATTGGGTTCTTGCAGTTTGCCAGAAACATTGAAGTAGGAGACCTGTATACTCAAACCAACTCATGGCGTTGATGCACTTCTTTGCTAACACGCAAGAGGGAGAAATTCTGCAGCATACCATTCAGCTCTGCGGCATGACCAAGGCCCTGGGTGATAGGTATGCTGGCGCCCTTGTGAATGCAGTGCAGCCTCTCGTTGTTTGTAAGTGCCATCCTCCGAAACACACTATCGAGATCCTAATGGCCGAATTTGCAGGCGGCCAAAGCTTGAAGGAGCCTGAACAGCAAGCGGAATTGACCCGAATGTTACAACGGATCGAACAGGTTACGACGTTATCGACGACCCAAGGCGTCCGATCACTACAGGAAGCCTGGAGTGCACATGTACAGCCATGATTTGATACAAACACACACAGATACTCTGAGAATCACCACTCTCATGTCATGTAAATCCAGATACTCCAGTCGATCTCGCCCTGCCACTAGCTATTACTGTGTTGCGTTTTGAGGCTTGCACAGGTTTTGTCTCCACACGCAACCCCCTTGGCAACTCTTCCCATGCCTAGCATGACGGCTGTTATGCGTACCAATGACGGTCGACGGAATCGCGAGTTCAAGACACCTTTACCAAAAGGCTTCCCTTGCACTAATGCGGGGTGGTGCGGAGAATCCTGCTCGGGCTCGCTCTAGTCTCAGCCGAAAGCTGGAAGTCGAACTCTTCGAGACTGGCGAATCAGGGAAGTGATTCGCAACGATAGCCTGCGTTAATCCACAGCCAAGTAGAGAGACATGGATCATCAATGCGGATAATAACGCCGAAGCTTGGATTTTTATGACGTGTGCAAAACTCCGACAGTCTCTGGGAGACGTGTGGCCAATGCCTAGATGCAGCGGTAAGTATTACAGTAAATGCCCCCCTATTTAGAGCACATCTACTGAGGATATCTCTTCAGGGTTTGAGACCATATTTGGGCAGACCCTCCCTCCATCAGTAGATGCTCTGGTCAACTTTGATATGAGACGTACGCGGTGCACCTCTTTGCCATAGAGAAGAGAGCGTCTTCTGGGCTTCCTAGGTTGCCTCCCACGCCGACCTCCGGGGAGAATGCACGAGAGCGTTAATCAAGCCCTTAACTTGCTGAGCTCATAACAGTCTTCCCTTCCTTCACTATGGCTTTTGATGCCGAACAAGTCATATTGACTGGTGCAACCATCCGTGTACCCGGTGGACATCGTTAAGTATTACCTAGTGCAGACCGTTTTACCCTGGCTGCTTGCATGCCGATCCTGGGGTATTGACAAGACGGGGGCTGCAAACTTGCGGGATGTGGGGACAAGTCTTTGGAACACTCATTATTCCTTTTGCCTCACAGGTTGCGACCCTCTTCCCAGTGTGATTCTGCATTCAGCTTCGTACCTGTACCCCGGCTGCTCATTCTCAATGCCGATACGTGCGCTTGTATGCGGCCTTGACCAGGATCATCTCCACCAATGCATTTCCGTGGCTGATCGATGCTTTGCGACTCTATAAAGACATCGTGAGGCCGTGAGCCTCTTGGCCCTTTCACTTCAGGCATGTTGGGGGATTCAACCAGATAACCCACTAGACGGCCGGGCAGCAGCAAAAGAACGCCGCCAAGATGTATCGGATTTGGAACATATATGGTACGTCTACAGGTTGCATAGTGTTGCTGGCTACCACCGTGAGACAGAGGGTATACAGATCACTCGGGATTCAAATACTAATTGTAACTCTCGCTGCAGTGCTTGCCGCCTTTGGCACCATCGGCGGCATGATCTTCGGCTTTGAGATCAGCTCCATGAGCGCCTGGATTGGCTCCGAACAATACCTCGAATACTTCAACCACCCGGACTCAACTGAGCAAGGCGGCATCACGGCAGCCATGTCCGCCGGCTCTTTGGTTGGCTCTCTCCTAGCTGGATGGCTCGCTGATCGTCTGGGACGCCGTTTAGCTATACAAATCGCCTCTGTGGACTGGATTGTCGGAGCGGTGCTGCAGTGCTCTTCCCAGAATGTTGCACATCTCGTCGTTGGTCGCATCGTCTCCGGACTTGCGATTGGCATTACGTCCTCCCAATGCATTGTCTACCTATCTGAACTTGCACCTTCTCGCATCCGTGGCCGAGTCGTTGGTATACAGCAGTGGTCCATTGACTGGGGTAAGCATGACTGCTCAAGTCGATTTCCTGGCGCACAATTCGCTAAATGAGAAACATTCAGGCATCTTGATCATGTACCTGATCTCGTACGGCTGCTCGGTTTCAATTCATCGACCGGCGGCATTCCGTATTGCTTGGGGCTTGCAGGCTGTTCCCGGAGCTGTCCTGTTCTTCTCGCTCTTCTTCTTCCCTGAATCACCACGTTGGCTCGCAACCAAAGATCGCTGGGAGGAATGCCACGAAGTGCTTGCCAACCTGCATGCCAAAGGCGATCGAAACAATATCGAGGTGTTGGCCGAGCTGGAAGAAGTCAGAGAAGCAGCGAGGATCGCCGCGGAGTCAAAGGAGATCGGCTACCTGGGACTGTTCGCTCCCAAGATGTGGAAACGTACACTTGTCGGCGTCAGTGCACAGATTTGGCAGCAACTCCTCGGTGGTAATGTGATGCTTTACTACCTTGTCTACATCTTCAACATGGCTGGCATGGTAAGTGTCACTCCCACCACCGCCGTTGGCAAACTAATCACTGACGGCGAGATAGTCCGGAAATACCGCGCTCACGTCTTCAATTATCCAATATGTCATCTTTCTCGTCACGACTGGAGGAGTTCTCTTTGTCGTTGATCGCATTGGTCGCCGGTGGTTGCTTATTGTTGGGGCCATCATTTGCGGCGTCATCCATTTCATCGTCGGTGCCGTCATGGCAGTCTACGGGCACCACGTCGACAGTGTGGATGGTGAGCTTCGAGTTTGTTCTCGTCTCAAGGGTTCCCTGCTGACTCGAGTCGCACAGGAAACGATATTCTGAGGTGGCAGATTGGTGGCCCTCCTGCCAAGGCCATCATTGCGCTTTGTTACATCTTTGTTGGAGTCTGTAAGTCACAATTCCTGCCCAATTGCCTGCAATATTTCAACTAACATCGCGTGCAGATGGTAAGAAGAGCTACTCATCATCTCTGAGTCTCGTTATCTTGACTAATGTCTCAAATTAGGAGTCACATGGGCCCCCGGTGCATGGATTTACTGCGGAGAAGTCTTCCCCTTGAAGTACCGAGCCAAGGGCGTTGGCCTGGCTGCTGCAGGCAATTGGGCGTAAGTATAGGGCATCCATCGTGGCAATAGACCTTTACTGACTCTTGGGGTAGTTTCAACCTCGCCTTGGCCTTTTTTGTCCCCCCAGCTTTTACGAACATCCAGTGGAAAGCGTACATGATTTTCGGGACATTCTGCATTGCCATGGTGTTCCATATCTACTTCATGTACCCCGAAACGGTGAAGAAGTCACTCGAAGAGATTGACGTGCTATTCGAAGGAGATATTCCCGCATGGCGCAGCGCGAGTGCCGTGAGCACATTTGATGAGAAAGTAGCGCGAGCAAAGGAAGCGGGAGGCTTGGAAGAGTTTTCAAAACAAGCCGACATCAAGCACGAAGAAAAGGTCTAATTTCACCTCATCTGGGAGACTGGGGATCACTCGGTGGCTCGCAGGATCAGCGTGGAATATTGGTAGTTGTTGGTTTGAGTGGAAAACATATTTCAATTCTATATGCAATGCATATTGAGTAGTGGTCCGAATATGTAAAGGGATATTGTTAAGAATGCTTGACCAGTGCCCTTTGTCTTGTCTGGCAAGTCGTATGATTCCGGCTAAGCTGAAGTTCCTTTGAGGCACTCAATCCGTGTATTGGTGAGAATATAAAGTAGCGGAATCTGAATCTCTGTCCCCTAGCCCGCCAGCGCCATTTCCGCAGCACCTCGAGCATGCAGCTCCAATGTATTAAACAATGGGATACTTGGCCGATCTTTCTGTTCGATGAGTAATGGAATCTCCGTACACCCCAGAATGACACCCTGCGCGCCTCGAGAGACCAGCTTGTCCACGATGTTTAGATATCCGTGCCTTGATTCATCGGTAAACTGGGATTTGGCGAGCTCGTTGAAGATGACGTCGTCGATATAAGTTTGTTCTTCTTCCGTTGGTACGACAATGGTTATGCCGAAGCGGCTGCCAAACTCCTTTGGCAAATACCCAGACTACATGGTGGCTTTTGTTCCCAGCAAAGCAACGGTCTGTAGCTTCAACCCCAGGATTGCCTTTGCTGTAGGATCGACAATGTGATAGAGGGGAATGTTTACGTCCTTCATGAAAGCCTCAGAGACTCGATGCCACGTGTTCGAAACGCAGATGATGAAGTCGGCTCCCGCCCTCTCCAAGCTCAGCGCCTTTCTATGCAGATACTCTCCTCCTTCATTCCAGAGGTTGTTGGTCACGAAGTGTGCGCTTCGCTCAAAGTTCATGGAGTTGATGATAATCTCGCCAGTGTGGAGGCCTCCTAGCTTTGCTCTAACATGCGCATTGATGAGCTTGTAGTACTCAACCGTAGCCAAGTCAGTGCTGCCGCCAATGATTCCGATTGTCTTCATGATTGCTCAAACTGAAGGTTTTAAGGATGTTCTGCTGGTGTTTCGCTCTGATTTGTATCCGCGGTGACACCGTCAATCCAGTCTCAGGATGGGCAATAGAATAGCATGGCCAGATTGATACTTGAACGTGGATGGAGCTGTCTTACATTCGGCTAAAATCGGACAGGATGACCGCCATGAGCGCTACCGTAGTGGATCGATTCTTTCTCCATAACACTTCATGTCAAGGAGCGCCCTGTACTGTACGTAGCCCCAACGCGGAAGGGCGCGAGACTTAAAGCAGATCTGCTCCAAACGAGTCGTGTCCAATGACAAGGCATCTTTTCCTGCTTGCCTTTGCACTCTTCCAGGAACGGCATGATGTAGAGGATAACGAGGGGTGACGATCACTAGGAGAAGAAGAAAAAAAGCATGTAAGGAACAATAGGTTATTGGTAAATCATTGTATTGACAAGGTACGCGACTGATGGCAACCGAGCTTGACAGATGCACTCCGTACCCAGAGAGAGTAGTCGTACTACCGTGAATGTTGGTTGACAAGATATTATGTTGCCGTCCAAACTTTTTCCTATTTCTTGGGTACATGATCTCCAAAACGTTCTTCCCATCGATTCCCGTCGTGCGCATGACAGGTTCTACAGAACATATGTGGACTGGCCTGTGAGGCTAAGCTATTCAGAGGGACTGCGGGCAACAAAAAGAACATCAACAATCGTCGGAATCTGCGAACAGCTAGCCCAAGTTACTGTGGTGGAAGCTGATAGATGCCAAACCGGATATATCTGTCCTCCTCTCCGAATCCAGGAATGCTCACTTGTCTTTCCTCGTTAAACCCCACCTCCACACGCCATCGAGTCCCGGTCGTTGTCCCAATCTCATCCCACAGCTTCTGAAGACTTTCTTGGTTGTGCAGAAACGACCCCAACTTGCCTTCCCTCTCTCTTGGCTTATGAGTTCCAATCTGTCTGCCAAAGATCATGGCGTCAACCGTCCCCGGCTGCAAGAAGCGAGTTATCCTTGTTCCAACTTTGACCTGTTCCTCCCACTTGAATAAGTGGAAGAAGTTGGCCGCATGTACAAGTGTTATTTTACCATTCAACTCTGTCAAAGCCTTGTCTTCGGGGTTCAACATGTCGCCGGCTACCAAGGTTAAGCCGTTGCCTGCATCGTTGAATAGCTCTTTGCCAATGGTGATGAACTCAGGGTGAAGATCTGTGCCGAACAACCGTGTGGGTTCGATTCCGTCTTGCACAAGCTTTCGCAGCACCTGACCGATACAGCATCCGATGTCAAGGAGGGCGTCAGTAGATCCTGAAGCCGAACCAGGTCTGGTCGAGTTCTTTAATCGTTCGAATGCAGTGAGAAAATGATGGTCATGCATGCTACGCAGATTTAGAAAGCTCCAACGGCCAATGCAGGGGTACATGGCCACCTCCCAAAGCTTCTTACGCTAAAAGGCGTTAGATACAACAACCAGAAGGGTTAAGCAGGGGAGTAGGCAACGTGAGCGATACCCACCGTGTTGAAGAGTAGTTCATCGATCTCGTTGGGAGGCACTCTGCTATATTGTTCCAACAACTTCCGGAAGAGGCCAATATCTTGCGGAAGTTCGTCGATATAGGTCAACTTCTTCCAAGTCTCCAAATCTGACTCCGAACTCATCTTGGCCAAAACTGTCTGATTGCGTGTAGACTGGACGCACCGTGCTAAGAGTAGAGAGATATGTTGGACTTGGAGATGACACGAATCATCCCAGTAGCGCCTCAGTATAAAGCCCTCGACGGGTATGTGAAAGGGACGTGACAAACTTTCTTCACTCGACAGATGAAGAGACAGCTCTTCCCCGCCTTATACTTTACGGATCATCACGCAGAGAAGCGGATTTCGGCACTTATTATGTCCGCCTACGCGTTTCACCTCCGTCATTAGCGTAGACATTTCAATATGATCCTTCAACTACGGGATATAGAACGACATTGTACTCTGAATCCCGCCTGCTGAGGAGGTAAGCAAGATTATGGAGCTCTAAGATCCAAGATAATCATTCGCTGTAGATAGATTTGGATACAAGCGGCATAATAGAGGGTCTCGACCGGCTGTGTTGGCTGATGTCGGTAGTCGGACCCAAGGAGGAAATGTCGGGCAAAGGCCGACGGAATTCATGACTTGAAACAGCAAAACACTTCTATATTGATCTTGTCTTCCCGGGGCATGCGGCTGGTCTCTGTCAATAACCGTCGTTTTGCAACTTTAGCGTCTGGACTTCATTTCCTGTCATTAAGTTATCAGCCGGCGCCGATCCAATATTGGCCAACAAATGGCTTGCTTGACTGTGTTCTCGCTGTTGGGGAATAGTCAATCAAGCTTTGAAAGCCGTCAAGTAGGTTCATCTGAACCTGGCCTGGCTCCGTATACATTGTCTTGCCGTCGTGTTACCAGCAATGTACATCTATACCACCGTGTATGAGGTGCAGAATAATGTGGGTTCTTCACGGGCTTACATTCCGGTCTCCCCCTTTAGCACTACAGAACGCTAGACAATCTTCGTGAATGGCACTGGTATCAAGTTCTTCTTCAATTCGATACAAGCCAGCGACTGCGACGTCACAGTCTGGTTAGTCGCTCCAGACATCGTTATTGATAGGGAACACACGGCTCTGGCCTCCATCCGTCTGCTCGTTCAGCTCAAATCGCAGCGCTTACAGCTTGGTACCACTGTGATCATCTATACGGACAACATAGGACTCCAATCCCCATGTCGCAGCCAGAGACCTCCAGTAATGTGACGGTTCGTTTCCTTCTATATGATCCGACTCAATGACCTTGATGAACTTGAGCTTGGAGGAGCCTACGCGTTGAGGTTCGAGTCATCTATAGTCTAGCCGTGTCTAACTCAGTTGCTCATTCCATTGACTCCTCCTCCTTCATTGGCCCGTCAGGAGAGATGACAGCCAAGCCCCAGCTGACGGCGCGAGAGGTAACCACCTGGCCACTTGCCGACCCTCAATGACGGTCATGTCGTGCTGTCAGGCATATCGATGGCAACGGCCTTCAGAACCGGCGTCCCAACCTTGATCAAGTCCCAATCACCGGATCTCAGTGTCATTTAGATTATAGCGACCATACATTCCACCTTTGTGCCGATGAAGGTCCTGGTCATGGACGTCTTGTATGTGCTCCTGATGATAAGATCTTCTTTGCAGGCTTCGACGAATTCAGTAGGCTCAGCTAAGATGGTGAATTGCTAGAGAGTCGGCGTTGAGTCCGCGTAGGCATCGACCAAATCGCTGCCTTTCAGTGCTGCCAGGCATGTCGGCGCAGATCGAGGTGCAGTCTCCTGAGAAGACACTAACAGCATCGAAACCTGTCCACTCTAAACAAATTGATGTTTCCATCGATAGCAGCTACGTGCTTACATACCATAGAGTGCCCTACAGAAATCATCGTGGAAGCAACCCGCCTTTATGTTCCGCGCCACACAACCATTTGGGTGGGATCTGACGGGGCGTATGTAGCAGTGGCAAAGATAGCCCCGGGGTCATCAACCTTTGAAAGTTTCAACATCCTGGGCAGCGACGGCTCCGTACCCGATGACATCTTTTCACCCAGCATAAGCACCCTTCATCCTTCAAGCAAATAACCAAGACGACGTTGCCTATGTGACAGGTGTTCAGCTAGTCTCGACGCGCTTGGGTCCGGTCCGCAAGCAAGAGGACTTGATCTATGAGATTTACTTTGCTCCAATTGACCGATGAAACTGTTGGGGTGCTTCTGTATTGTGCCTGTCCCGACGCAAATGGCAGCCTTGGACTTACCAAGTTTGCGAGCAACCGCAGTCCCGGTGCGTTTGGTCACATGCAAACAGCCACAGGGCATTTCCAGGGGCAGGGAGTCGTGCGATCGACCTCTGCAACTCTGCTAACGTCGACGGACGAAGTCAGTAAGAGGAGAAGGGGGAACACTAGGTTCACAAGAGCCGGCATCCGATTCAGCCCGTCTAACTAATACTAGCATCGCATTGATCCATATACCCGCCCTCTGTTATCACCATAATCTTCAGTGGCGTCCAAACCCCGGTGTAACATGCTATTGAACGACACAATCCGATATGTGACAGCGAGTAATAGCGTCCAAAGGCATGCGTGCAGTTCCTAAGCAAGCCAAGAAGGGGCCGCAACTTCGCATACGAGTACCGCAATTCTCCGACCTCGAAAAGTGTTTTCGATACACTATGTGTCAAACAGAGATGCTGATTCCGCCTCCGTGGTTGTGTAATGCCGGCCCTCCAGCAGAGCTGTCCTAAAAGCCGCGGGCCGAGTCCTAAACCTTCATCTTGCGTTCTTTGGGACTAGCACCATTGATATTGAACATCCATCTGAAAGGCTCCCCCACAGAGCTGAAGAGTCTCCGCATTCCGCCATTTTCCACGCCCATACGGAGGCACAGTTTATTCCGTGCTTCTTGTGCTCCGTTATTTTTCCCTGGCCAGCTACCTATCAACGGCTCCGAAATTCGCCCCCCTGTTCAAGTGCCCTTGCCCTTGTCAAGTTGGCCTTTGTCCCCCTCTCTTCAGCTCTTATCGGAGCCTCTGGGCTGCGTCCGAAAGCCTTCGATTCTCGATAGTTCTCAAACTGCCTTTGTCATCTGGAGGGCTGCTTCAGTCTGGATACAAGATAACAGAGAGATCACGGTTCGGCTCTCAAGCTATAGCCGCTACTACTCAATTGCCAAATGTCACTGGCAAAGAGAAACGACGGTAAGCACCCTCAGCCATCCCTTGGCCGTTAGGTTCTCTCCTATTCCTACATGCCTAGCGCGCAAACCGTGACTCTAAACCGCATACATGCAGGGTGTCTCGAGTGCCGCACGCGCCGAGTGCGTTGCGACAAGACGGAGCCGGAGTGCTTCAAGTGCTGCAAAAAGGGCATCAAGTGCTCCGGCCAGGGCATTGAGTGTCGCTTCAGCTCGCACATGAAGAATGGCCTCCCGCCACGGCCCTCACAGGCAACAGCCGCAACCCGTGCTGCGGGAGGCGTCGCCAAAGCTGGTCAACGGGCGCCAAATCGCTATCGATGGGTCACCGTAACCACCAAACAATCAGGTTCCTTGCCCGGGGGAGCAAAGGCATATTCTTCCCGCTCTAGTTCCGCCAGTCCTACAAAGGCTCCGCCTGAGCAGCCGAGCATTGGACCTTCTCGCGTAGATTTACCGGCAACTGAAACAGACTCATCATCTGAGGTCGTCGACAACGATGTGGAATTCGTTCCAAGAGAGGTCCAGGCTGCTCGCCCGCAACGCGCAATTCAGACTGTGTCTCCCCAAGCGAGGCTCTTCTTCAACCACTGTAAGACCGCCCGCTTCCTATAACCACAAGCGCCATGGCATTAAACGCTGCTGACGAGATTGCAGTCTCAGAATTCATTGCGCCGAAAATGGTAGTCTTCGACTTCCATGGCAATGGTTATCGCGACATCCTACTTCCTCTCGCATGTGAAGACGAGCTCGTCGGACAGGCCATCTCCGTTATCGCTGCCTTCCACCTCTCACAGAGGGCGCCGCAGATGCGGATGGCCGCAGAAGTAGGCCAGCACGCCATCTTGTCGAAGCTGTTTCACGATTCACTCCAGCTAGAGCCCAGGAGACTGTTTAGCCTATCAACATGGGCGACAATCCTTGTGCTGCTCGTGGGAGAGACAATCACGGGCGCCAACAACTACGTGCACCTGCTCGAGATTTTGTCTAATCTAGCACAGTCATCCGACTCTGTGCAATCTCTGTCACCAACTACAAGAGGATTCATCAAAGAGCAAACACGAATGTAGGCTGCCTGGACGAGATGTCGTTCGTCGCGAAGACACCGAAACGCCAATATGCTAACGTGCCAATTCCATCCTCCAGGTTCGAGCTCTTTGGATTCCCGCTCTCCAGTGAAACCAAAGGCATACAAACACTGTCGAAACAACCCGACTATTATCTTGACTTCATGTCGTCGTATCCATCTCTCAGTCAAGACCCTCAGCAATACGCAAATGTCGCCGTGATGAAGGAAGCCATCAAACAGGCCTGCGATTTATACCGTAACCGCGCCATGCACTTGATATCCCGAGAGGAGTCTATCCAGTCGGTGGAACGGCTTAAAGAGACGGTTTACGATCTGGATCCAAGCGTCGACGGTTGTCACGCTCTGGTCTGGACGTATTTCGTGGCGGCTGCTGAAAGCATCTTGCCCGAGCACCGAGCTTTCTTCTCAACTCGATTGCAGAGCCTCTATAACTGCACGGAGTTTGGCACCATTCCTATTGCTGTCCAGAGCCTTCAGCACATATGGGCAAATCAGGACTCTCAGAGATGGACAGAAGTGGTCACTCGGCAACGGCCAATCCTCATTATGTAATGCCTATGGAGGCTATTTATTATTCGGCTTGCTCTGATGCATTATGTTGTTTTGTCTTGTTTCTGTTTTGTTCCTTATTATCATCTTCCTTCGAACCATCTTGCGAGAACAGCTCATTACAACTTGGCCCGGCCTGCGAAGTCACCTCGCACAGTAATCGCTGCGCGTGTTCCCTCCTCGATGGCGCCGTCGATGAAGCTTCGCCAACCTAGCGCCCAGTCAGAACACGCGAAGACGATATTGCGCTCTCTTGCTCTCATGTCCTTCAGATGTGTAGCTAGCAAACCAGGAGCCGGAAAGAACCTGCGAGCAATGACGTGTCAGCACGAATCAAGAAAGATGAGCATCTGAGCTTTGACTGATCCTTACCATGCTCCTTTGGCGAACTCGTCTTTCGACCAGTTGTGGAAGACCTGTGTTTGGTCACGTCAGCCGATGGTCTTTCTTCTCGTCTATAAACAACAAAAACCCACCAGTCTCTGGATGTTCATTGGCGCGAACCCCTGGAGTGCCGCCTTTGTATGCTCAAGGTTCTCCTCCGGATGAAAGTGGTTATGCTGTCCACCAAAGGCCACCACATGTGTATTACCCGCCGGCGTTGTTCCGTCTCCGAAGCCATAGAGAAGCCCGTTGTGTGGATAGCTGATACCCGTAAAAGAGCGGAGGTCCTTGTCACTGATCTCGGCATGGACCTTGACACACTGATTCACGTGGCCGGTGGTGGCTGCTGCTTTCCGTCCTGGTGCCAGAGGCGGATCGAAGGCAACATCGTTCAGGACGTTGAGTGGGATGGCGCAAATCATCTTGGCGGCTTTGTACGTCTTGCCAACACGCGTCGTAATCTGCACGCCGTCGCCTCCGTGCTGGATCTTGGATACCGGGCTATTGAAAGCGTACGTCAAGTTACCCGAAGCCAGAGCCTCACGGAAGAAGCGGATGGCAAACGATGACTGGCCGCCGCGGAACTTGTACTTGACTAAGTAATCGATGCAGCCTTCGTAGGAGTAGCCACTCAGGGCCCACCAGTGGAGGAACTCATAGAAGCTCGTCGTCTCAAGGGTGCCTCCGCTGCAGAGGAGCACGAAGGCCTCTGCGCACAGCCGTTCGTTGGGTGTGAGGTCATTCTTGATTTCGGCGAGACGGTCGGCGACGGACATGTGGTCATACTTCCGGGCCTCGGGGGTGAGGACGCCGCTGTGAGGGAATGGAACGACGGTTCGACCGAGGCAGCCATCGACATTGACAAGTTTCGCGAGTGCAGATTGCATCAATGCATCCTATTGCGCATGGACATGGTCAGACTTTTCCCGACTTGGATGTTTTACACTGTTGTCGACCTTACCTCTTCTTCGTGGGTAAACGTTTGGACGCCTTGTGGGCTTGACAGTAAATACTTGTTGATGCCTTTGGAAAAGTCGTAGGAGATCTCCAACTCGTCCTGCATGCCGTATCTTGCAATTTCGCGCCACACGTTGGCCTGTCCCCAGAAGACCCAAGTTCCACCCATCTCATATGGGTAGCCCTCGATGTTGGAGGACCACGACCGACCACCGATTCTATCGCGGGCTTCGAGCAACAGCACCTTCAGACCTGTTGGTAAAGGGCGAGACAGATGGTTAGATCTGCCATAATTCTTGCAATAATTGGTCTCGCAGTGGGCATTTACCTGCTAGACTGGCATCTCGAGCGGCTGTTAGACCGCAGTAGCCCGCACCCACGACAATCACATCGTAGACCGTGTCGCCGCTCTTAACATTTGTAGGCGGCTCGATAACTCCAATCGAGGGGACTCCGGCCCGAAGGCCTTGAGCCTCTGTCCATGAATAACCGTCCTTGGATGTCATTGCGTGTCAATGTCGGCGTCTTTGTCGCTTGTAGGTTACGGGAAGACAAGAGGTCGACGCGTTAGACATATTGACGACACACAAGAGCGCGCTTCATCTATTAATACATTTCATCGGTGGGACGGATATGGGTCGCGCTGGTCCTCTGCATACTCTATAAAGTCGACCATCAGGCCATGGAAGTACATTTATCGTACAAGAAGGCTGTGAGTTTGCCTCCAAAGCGGAAATATCTCGAGAACTCGTGTCCTCCAATTGATCGGTGACGAAAGAGATGAAGGCTCGTTATCCCACATCATTGTATCTGCTTTCTCGTAGAATTGCCGGATAGAGAATACGAGCCGGCTGGCTGTGTCGTATCAAGGCAAAATCGGGAGAAAGCAGCCGAAACCGCTCCACGTGGTAGCCACAAAGAGACAGCTGTCTGGCGAAATCATAGATAGGCCAATGAAGATGCAAGCAAATGAAAGATCCTACTACTATTATCAATGGGAACCCACAGGACCTGCTGCCAAGCAAGCGACCGGCCCACTTCCCCAGACTCTGGTTCAAGATGTTAGTTTCGCATCACGAGTCACGAGTAGCTGAGTTTTGGGGCACTTCATTGATAACGCCCACTGGAACTGCATTTTGTGATAAACGGGAGCAGTCTTCAGCGTCACAGCGTAGCAGCGCGGATGCAACATGATGTTGGCAGACAACACCAAAACGGCGTCTTGACATCCCAGACCCCTGAAGTTTGCGTCAGGGGGGTCTGCACATGCGCGGTATGATGCAGAAGATATAAAAAAGGCCTCTCTCTCGGCTCACTGGCACATTGAAGTGCCTTCTGGTTTCTCCTTTATCAACACCAAAGAAAGGGAGAGCATAATAGGCAGTGAGTACTGTTTCCCATTGTTCCACGTCGTCCCTCGTGGCGCACCCCCTCAAGCTGCAGGTCACGAGAATAGACGCCCTCGTGTCACCGTGTTACCGAAACAACGGGAGCACGAACCGACGTCGCGGTCCGCTCAAAACTCCACATATTGTAGAAGAGTTGGTACAGATCTCCCCTTGCTATCTGACAATATCCATAACCAGCTATCCCCATACCCACAGTGGTTTGAGGCTTAACCGGACCGCACAGATAGAAAGCATCAACAAACTCCCCATACCCACGCCGTTATTGCTCATAAAGGAAGGAATCCGAGAAGATAGGAGTGCTAATGAGGGTAGTTATCTAGATAGGCGTCCTCCTACCCCGCGTTTTCTAGTGGACCGAGAGCTCATGGTCTGGGGAACGCACTTTTAAGTCTCTCGTGAAATTGCCTGATTAGGCAACTCTGCAACGCCCTTTATCAGTTTACTCCAGACAGCTCGCGAAGCTATCGCCACCCCAAGTGTGTCACTGAGCCAAAGCCTCAACAAGCTGCAGCGTTGTTATCAAAGAGATTGTAGATTCACGATATCCCGGGTGCAGGCTAACCAATGGATGGTAGTCCGCCAAAAGCCTCTGGTAGAATCGGAGCATACGAGGCGCCGGAGATCATGTCCTTCCCTTAGGACGCTTCCAGAGTTTCCGCCATTTTGATTGAGAAACTCAAGGTTAGTCGGTGAATACAAATCAGGCCCATCACCGCCTCGATTTCCCCTTCATTGACTCCTTTGCCCGTCTTCTCCTCTTCTTTATCCAAATTCTTTCCCCAGACTTATTCAGCAATGGCTCTCTTCGGATCCAACTCAGCAGCATCGGTGAACGGGGCTCTTCAGCCCCGTCTATCAACCCTTTCGACCATGGCAATGGCCTTTGCCATTCTCAAGTATGTCTCCCTGTTGGTATATAATGCTGCAAGACCACGAGCTCGGCGTCACTGACTCGCAATGTAGCACTTGGATTGCTCTTGCCGGTTCGATAGGTCTTGTCCTGCCGTCAGGTAGCTCCGTGGCACTTCTTTACGGCTTCATCTTCTGCGTTATATGCTGCTTCTGCGTGGCTGCCAGCCTTGGCGAGCTCAGCTCCATCTGGCCAACGGCTGGAGGGCAGTACCACTTTGTCTACGCTCTTTGCACTGAAAAATGGAGAAAGCCAGTGGTACGACTTCCATGCGTTAGATCCAAGTATTAAGATGCAACGTGGACACTAACGATGGCCATTGCTTCAGAGCTTTGTAGTTGGTTGGGCCAACATTGTTGGCTGGCTTGTTGTAGTCACCGTGCAGGATTACTTCGGCTGTGAGTTTCTAACAAACCCCTTTCTGAACTCCTATAAGTCAGTCTCCAGGCGTTGCTGACACCTAATCAATCTAGCCCAGTTTATATCCGCCGCTGCAGTAGTGGCATCCAACGGAGCTTACCAAATTACACCGGCGAGAACATATGGGATTTTTGTGGCAGTCCTCGTCTTCACAACCGTTGCCAACATCTGGGGTAATAAGATACTCGGCAAATGGAACGATGTTGCTTGTAAGTCATTCCCGTACAAGTCGAGAACGACTTGATAATACCAGCATGGCTGCTAACTGTGGAACACAGTGTACTGGTCCATATTCGGCGTCGTCATCATCAGCATCGTTCTGCTCTCCATGTCAGACAAGACAAGCGCAGAGTTCGTCTTCACCGACTTTAACAACGAGACTGGGTGGTCTGATGGCATGGCCTGGATTCTGGGTCTGCTTCAGTCTGCTCTCTCCCTCATTGCATTCGACGTTGTCCTACACATGACGGAAGAGATGCCGCATCCGGCTCGAGATGCTCCTAGAGCTATGCTTTACTCCATCGTCATCGGTGGTGTCACGTAAGTTCTCTTGGGCACGTCTTTCCCCCTTACAGCCATACTAACCCGTGATCTTTCAGGGGCTTTGCCTTTATCCTCGTTATGCTCTTCTGCCTCGTCGATGCGGAGACTGTCCTGGCCACTCCCACGGGCATGCCCATCGTCGAGCTCATCTTTCAAGCAACAAAGAGCCGAGCCGCCGCTACCATCCTCAGCCTGATGCTCAGCGTTTGCTTCATCAACGGTACAAATGCCAGCATCACCAGCGTCAGCAGATTGCTATACGCCATGGCCCGTGACCGCGGCATCGTCTTCCATAATTACTTTTCTCACATCCAGTCAGGCCTCAACGTGCCTGTCCGGACCATCATGTTCTGTTTTGTCTTCAACATCCTCTTCGGTCTCTTGTATCTGGGGCCGGTTGTGGCTTTCAGCGCATATGTTGCATCTTGCACAATCTTTCTGAACGTGTCCTACGCCATTCCCATTATTGTCCTTCTCATCCGTGGACGGAAAGTGCTCGACCACTACCAGACTGCAAAGACACCCTTTAAGCTTGGAAAGACGTTTGGCCTGGTTGTTAATATTGTTGGTGCGCTTTATGTGGTTGTCACTTCAGTGGTGAGTTTACGCAATACGCATCTTAACATATTCAGAGGAAGAATATTGACATTATCACAGTTCTTCTGCTTTCCCACATTTCTTCCAGTCACTGGCAACAGCATGAGTAAGTGGTTGCATCCTCGCTCATGAGTATTGAACTTCGGACGGCTAATGATACGCGAAGACTACGTTTGCGTTGTTATCGGCATCTTCGGCATAGTTGTCGGGATATATTGGCTCCTCTTTGGGAAGACATTCCTGGGCCCCGTAAGTCCTATTGTATATCATTCTTTGATGGATCGACATAGTTTTCTGACACACAACTACAGCAAGATTTGGTCATGGCAGATTTTGAGGATGTTGTTGGCCGTCCCGTCTCCACGCAAGCTTCAAGCGAGGAGGACAGGGCCGAAAAAGGCGCCAAATGATTGTTCTTTGTTTCGTTCCATTAACAATATACTATGTAATTATGGCGGTTGATGTCCACTCGATAATGCCTTTTGACAACCCTTCCAAATGAGTATTGTGTTTCCATGCATAAGCTCGATCTATGACTTTCCCAACTCCGCGGCTCGGTCAGTAGCAGCTTTCACGGCCTTGTGAACGATTTCGTCAAAGTTCAATGAATCGAATGTTTGCAGAGCAGCGTAGGTGGTGCCGTTGGGGCTGGTGACATTCTTGCGCAATTGGGCAGGCTCATCTGAGGACGTAACAAGCATCTGGCCAGCTCCCAAACACGTCTGCTTGGCCAGTCTGGTAGCCTGCTCTTTCGGAAGGCCCAGAGCAGTTGCACTGGCAATGAGGTGCTCAACCATGGCAAAGAAGTACGCGGGTCCAGATCCTAGCGCATTGCACCTGTTAGCCTCAACTCATTGCGACAGGAGTACGAAATGTGTCAATGAGACGTCGATGGAGCTTACCGGACAGCCCAGTCACAACGTCGAGCAATTCTTCCTTGTCAACCCACTCCGTGGCCTTGCTAACACTGTCCAGCAAAGCACCAACGAGCTGCTTCTCTTCCTCCTTGACGTCCTCGCCGGCATAGAGTCCCGAGGCGCCTTCGCCAACGAGTGCTGGTGTGTTGGGCATGACACGGACAATCGGTGCCGTCTTGCCCTCGCTCGTCTTGAGCCACTCCCGCAGACTGCCAAGTGTGATGCCAGCCGCAATACTCACAACGACCGGCAAAGTAGAGCGATGAGACCATGATGCACCCAGCTCCTCGCAAACTGTCTTGGCAACTTGAGGCTTGACGGCAATGACGATGAGATCAGCGTTCTGGCCAGCCTCAACGTTAGAGGTCGTCGTCCGCACACCGGTGGCCGCAATCTTCTCCCTGTTGACGTCCCACGGTTCAGACACGATAATGTTCTGCTTGTCGATGCCCTGGTTGGCCAGTCCTCCAATAATGGCAGAGGCCATGTTGCCTCCGCCGATGAAGGCCAACTTGCTGGTTTGCAGTGACGGCGCCATGGTTAGGTGTGAGACGAGGATGTTTGCAGAGGTGAGGAGCTGCTGGACAAGACTTGGTGAGCTACTGTTGTGCGAGAAGCGCCAGAAACTTGAAGGAAATCGGAGACGCTTGATGTCGGCGCAAGCTCCAAGCTTTGGTGATGCTATCGTCCTAATCAACTGCAAATCTGTGGAGAAGCTCCGGTCCCGTGACCGGCTTCCATCGGCAGAGGTTGGAGACGCCGGTGTCGGAAGAACATTGCACTCTTCGGCCAGAAACAATGAGCAGCGACGGCTTGAATCATGAACATATAATGGCTCATTGTCGTAAGGGTTTTGATGCTCATGTTTCCAAGCACGAAACCAAGGTGAAAGTGAAAAAAAAAAAAAAAAAAAAAAAAAAAAAAATTTACTTGCTTTTTCTTTGGTGACTCTGTTCGCTGTTCGAGTGAGACTCAGAGTTCTTCCCATGTAAAGAAGCCCCGCCTCTACTAGCGGATCAACAGCAGCAGGGAGTAGCACGGACTTCAAAGTTGCAGTCTGTTCACCAACCTACTCACTTCGATAAAGTGGAAAAACGAAGAGGAAGAAGAAGAAGAAGAAGAAGAAATTAACCAGAGCTCTTTACCTTGAGTTCGATATCTTCTCAACAGGCGATATGATCTCGCGTCCTCTCTCATTTCACCTTTCGGTCGTGTATCTAGAGCTCGCTCCAGGTTATGTGTCCATCCATATACTCGTATGTACTCATCTCTCACCCCGATTACATGCAAAGGCTGGGCTACAACACATATGGAGGTATGTCTCAGCCAATAATGCTATTGGCGGCATCTAGGTATTCATAAGGTATCTGAGAACAAGTCTCACTGAAATGAAACTCTCAATTTAAAGAGAAAACGAAAAGTTATTGCTCGATCATACTCGAGTCTGTTTTTACAATTTCCGCAAATATTTCGCGCTGCCTTGGATTGTCAGAACTTGTACTTCTCCCATAAAAGGTATGATGATGGGTCATCGCAACCACTGCCGGATCGACACAATGACTCCCTATCTTAGCCAAACGTCTGCACCATCCCGCAGACGTGGCCTAGGGATATGCCGCCGCTAATGACAGCCGGGAGATTTCACACATAAATCATCTTCTAGCTGACAAGCTACCGACTTAATACCAATCTATTACTCGCATGTGTCGCATCACACACTGAGAAGGGGAAACCCATCGCCGTGTTCTGAGTCGCCCTTTTACAAGTCACGAATGCTGCAATCCCTCAGCTTCGTTGCCGGCCACAAATGTGGCCCGTTTTTTAGCAATTGACATGTCAAGTCGCCCACGCCTGAAGAGGCTGGATCTTGCCGCATTGTCAGCACGGGCATACGAAGTGTGGTGAGGATGGGGGGATGAAGCGCACGATGCCCCCGAGGCGCTATCACTCACTAGCTGAGATGGTGGCTGATATGGAATGCTTCACCCACCACGACTAAGGATAGCCATAATCCGTCGAATCTTGAGGATACGGTACGAAGTCCCTGTAGTCCGTAGAATATGGGGAAGACCGGTTCAATCATCTCGAATCTTGGCACTGAGGGTGGACGCTACCAAGGGTACTTTGGCCGGTGGTACGAGCCGTGTGCCTGGGACCAACCCTTCTATCCGTATGTACGCTAGGAAACATGCAACTTCACTAAGGTAGGTAGGTGTGGTTCGGATATCTCAGCGAGAATAACCGAGCAAAACTGACTCGAAGACACCAACCATCCGGGTTGCTCCACCCCCAACTGACTGCATGCAAAGTACCTCGATACTATAACGAACAGCTGCTTGGATTAATGCTTGTAGTTTAGCCCATTGGCCGCCATGCATTCTCCGATGTCCGTCCATGTCCGTAAGCGCGCTCGAGGCTTGATTACGCGCTATTGCCCGGTGGTCTGGAATCCCGCCCGTCTCTCGAAAATGATGAATGATCATTCATAGATATTTGTAAGTGAAATCGACGGTATAGGAAGGCCAAATCTCGTTGGATTATGTTTCCCTGCACCCTGCCACATTTCTCGTAAACCGAGCGTCGGGTTATCCAGATGTAACTCATTTCTCGTAAACTGTGCCTTGCCCCAGGAAAGAATTCCCTTAGCGAACACGAGCAATCACTGATACGATTAAACGGCGGGAAAGGAAGCAAGGCTTTTGCATAGACAAACCGATACAAGAAATGAGTTAGTGAGGCCTCTCTTGCTACTTGTGCGGGTCGGGACATGGAATCATCCCGCGAAGATGGCTGACTATAATCGGACCATTTGTATAATGCTTCGGGAAGCTTCTTTCTTTCTGCGTGAGCAATTATTCATGCAGTACAAGTTTTCCCGTCCTTGGTTGGGAGAAAGAAGGAGTGGTGGTTTGCCGAATATGGACATGTAGTCATATAAAGTATGGTCGACTATTGTGTTTTAGACTTAATCCAGCATATAGAGTTATATTTACGTAGTAGTTCAACATATGTAGACGTGTTTCAATGGCATATGGCCCCATCATCATTTGATTGCAGATACTACCTGTCAGCCTCGCCGTCTTCGCTGACCTGAATAGGTAGGAACCCTCTACCAGTTGTCGCTAGCCCGGAAAATCCACCAGTCAGCTTTAATTGCCAACCCATGAGCATGCACGAGATTCACGATCGATGAGCCGTCAGACCACGTGCCCCCTGCGAAACAACAACACATTACAGGCATATTCTTCTCGAAGAAGCATTTACCAGCCAAGGGTGGGCCGGTGGCCTGGAATCAAATTTTGCTTCTACCTGGTTTACTGCCGCAAATAACATGCGCCTTACACGAAAAAGCCGGCTGTTAGTCGAACCCGGCTGTGTCTCGACCTTCCCGAAACACCATCGCCCGGTCACCCAACTTCTACTTGGGGCAAAATGCGGCCCATTCAGTGCTTACTGGAACCACGGGTTGCTCGTTGTACCTGGTTCCCGCGTGTTTAGAGGGAAATCATTGGAAAGCATTAGCGGAAAAATTCTTGGTCTTACACCGAACATATTGTAGGCGTCGGTGGTCTAGGTGTCGGGCTCGCCGGTCTGGAGTCGTTAGCGAAACCACTGGATCCCTAGAATGGCGATTGCCGAACGATATCTGATGATGATGGTGATGGACTCATGCAGAAGCTGGCAAGAAGACATTGGCGATGGGGTAAGGAAATAAGTATATAAAGCCCTCGCCATCTCTGCCTCTGTCTGTCTCAATCCTCACCAGTTCTTCATCATCACAGCTCATCATCAGTCTCAACAACTCAGCTTCATTGCTACGAAGTTCATCTGTTCTAAGAACAAATACCAACACCTCAAGATGTTCGCCAAGACCGCCGTTGTTCTCCTGGCTGCTGCCGCCGGCCTTGTCAGCGCTCTCCCTGAGCCCACCCGTGTTCGATCTGCTCCCGAGGCCAAGCGAACTGAGTGAGTATCCGTATCCATGATACTCAGCAGCGAAGCTCTCAGCATTACTGACATCAAAGTTCTTAGGCACTTTGGTATTGGAACTGTCTACGACCAGATGGGTGCCTTTGGATCCTGCGGCGAGAAGCACAGTGATGACGAGCTGATCGTTGCCCTCACCCCCAGCTGGCAGGGCAACGGCTTCCCTCCCAAGTACTGTGGCCGCAAGGTCTTTATCCAGAACACTGGCAGCAACGACGGTGTTGGCGGCGCCGGACGAACCGTCATTGCAACTGTCAAGGATACTTGCCCTGGCTGCCCTACTCCGGACAGCATTGATCTGTCTCATGGAGCTTGGAACCAGCTCACCAACTTTGCTCCTTTCGGAACTATCAACATTGAGTGGTGAGTGACAATCTGATTGTTAAAACCACGAACTGCCAGGTCTAACGTTTTCTAGGCACTTCTGCAACGAGAACGGCCAGTGCTAAATGTCTACTGTCAAATAAACTGGCACCTGTGATGGTCGTTTAACCTCACATCTTGATATTATCTTCGTTGTACATAGGTTCCCAAATGACTTGCACATAGTTGAAAGAATTGAACATATCATACATAAATCTGGCTCTTGTCGTCATATCCCCCTTTCCGAAGGTTTTGATGTCAGGTCATTGTCGTCCGGATCACATGAGCACCGCTTCATGTTCCTGCCTCCACAAGAAACCTGCAGCACCGAGAGCTCTTTGACATTTCCAGAGTCATCGTGGAACGGTGGAGAATCCATTGACCGGTCACATGTTACACTCTGCCCGACTGACTCGTTGATGAGTTAATGAGGAATTATAAGTATGAGAAATTATAACCTTGAATCAGACTACCACCATAGAACATAGACCCACCGTCGTGACCGAATCACCTGCCATATGCGTAATGCCTCGAAATACACGCATACAAGCGTGGCGTTAGACGGGTAACCTGCATATAGACCAGGGGCACGGAGACAGCAAGGTTCAAATAAGCACTAGTTTCGAATTTCTTCTTGGTAGGCTACTTTGCGTCTCATGTTGCGAGCGGCCTCATGTTGCGAGCGGCCTCATGTTGCGAGCGGCCTCATGTTGCGAGCGGCTTCACTCCGCTCATCCGGTCATGCCTTGTTAAATTTCCTGCCAATCGCCCTCCAGACTCCTCGAAATGCCTTGACGATAGCATGCCTACCATCGTACAGGGGATACACCACTACAGCGAAGAACGCAAAGAATTGCCATATAATGGCAACGGTAGTCCAACTTGAGAAGAAGGACTTGGTAAAGATGTAGTTGCGGTACAAGGGCATCGGCCAAGCCACAAACGTGACGAGAACAATCACGACGAAGAATGCCCATGCTATGCGATACCAATGGCGTAGCTCCTGCAGCGTCTCCTCGGTAAAGGGATGCTGCACATTATCGAGGTCAAGTGAGTTGTTGTCACCACTTGCTGACAAGCTGACAGTCTGTCTTTCTCTGACCCTGACGGCATCCGCCTTCTCAGCATCGGAAGCAAGCACAGACGTATTCTCGCTTGGTGATTCCGAAATCACGATGCCATTCCCTTTCGACTCGCTTGGCCCGGTCTCAGCCTTGTTCTCCTTCTCGTCGTCGCTTGGCGTGGTTGACGATTCGCTCTCATCAGCCTTTGGTGCTTCAGCCAGCTCGATAAGCAGAAACCGTCTCCAGTCAAACGACTCTGGCTTGTACAGCGAGATAACTACCGAATAAAGAGCCGGAGAGAAGAAGGAAGCAATCGCACCATAGAGAGCCGGGAAACTCGCTTCCGTGGTTGCAATGCTGATCGTCCCATACATGGACTTGGCCGTGGCCAGCCACACGCTGAGGCCTGTAAGGAAACCCAAAATTGGCGACGCAATTGCTGCTAATCGCGTCTGCTTCGACCAGCCGAGTGTCAGTCCTAGAGGTATGATGCCAGGGCAAGAAAGAATAGGCCTGAAATAGCCAATCCATGTCATATCAGCACCGCCGTAGTTAAGTGCCAGTGATATGCCAGTGATGAAAATAGTGTGGAACACGACGGCAAGATGGCTAACTTTCATCAGTCTCTTGTCAGTCGCCTTCGGGTTGATGTATGTCTTGTAGAGATCAAACGAAATGATGCTGCTAACAGCAATCATGGACGAAGAGACAGTGCTTGTCAAAGCCATGAACAAGAGAACAAAAAAAGCAATGATGCCCTTGTCGCCGATCAAGGCCTTGATGGTGTACGGCATCACCAAGCCTGCATTCACTAGGCTCGGGGAAAATTCTCCGGGATAGGTCGGGAAGATCGGAGTATTGTGAATGGCCCTGGCGGTCAGACCGATGACAGTACCAAGGCCCCAGGGGATGCCGAATATAGCCACGGCGGCGATGTTATATCCAGGCACGGTAGCTTTGACCTCTGTAGCAAAAGACTTTTGCCAGAATGCCGTATCCTGTGCAGTAAAAGAGGTAGAGTTAGCGATAAGAACTACGGTAATGAGGATGCCAGGGTTCTCTGCATGTGCCATTCTTACCATGACGACGAGAGCGAGATTGCCAAACTTCAGGATCAGTCCCCAGATGATTGCATCGACCGACTTCATGGTAAGCAAGGATCCCTCATAGTTCCTAGGAATCATGTTTTCCGAGGCGGTTGCCATGATCTTGTCATATAATCCTCCAAGACCGCCTACGGCCTCGTGGGTCAGAGTTGTCAAGGTGAAGTAGATGATGAGGATCAAGGCAATAGCGGTATGGAGATAATCCGTCAAGAAGGTGGCCTTGAGGCCACCTACTGCTGTATATAGAACCACTGCAAATTAATAGGGTTGTTAAATTAATCCCATGCTTGTCTTCGAGTATCATATCAGGCCATTCTTACCTCCTAGTGGGATCAGTATGGTAGCCGCGACAAAATGCATCCCAGATACGCCATATATGAGCTGTGATCCTGTCAGGATCATTGACGCGCATCCAAAGACGTTGTTGGTGATGTTAAGGATGATGAAGACCACATGACCGATTTTGCCGTACCGCATGCGAATGATCTCCAGCGACGTATGGGCATACGGCACGCGAATTTTGGCCAACACACCAAGAGCTGCCATCAAGGCAATCTGGAAGCACAGCCCTGTAGCCCACCACTACAAGCACCAGGTGTCAGTAGCTTCTCGATAAGACATGTGCATTGACCAGACGACTTACAAATGGGACAGCCAGTCCAAACTTATAACAAAAGGCAGCTGAAAACACGGTTTCATTGATCCACATCCACGATGAAAACACCGCCGATGCTGTTAAACCTCTACCCACGGATCGATTGGCGACCATAAACATCTCTGATGTCGACGAGTCTTCGGACAGGTAGGCTCGTTGCACCTTGATTGCAATGAGAATGACACCACAAAAGGCCACTCCCAACCCAATAAGGAGGCCATATGCCGTCCCTTGAGGGATGACGGGCACGCCCGAGACGCCGAGTTGAACCGACATGTTGAGGACCAGATCAGCGGCCTATATCTTGTCAACAGACAGGTATGGCCTCTAAAAACAGAAAAGGGAGAGTTTCTAGGTATCGGTGCCTCGACAAGGATCCTCTTGCAGGTTGCACGGGGCACAGACACACCTTCTTTTATATCATCAACGGCCGAGAGTGGTCGACTTATTATCTTTCATGCAGTTCGTCCTTCTCCATCTCCCGCGTCCCAACTATCGGGAAACCTGGTAAGCCAACGGCCCATAAAACCAGCACGTTGCATTAGGAAGTAATGGCGTTATTTTTCTGGCTCCTCATATTCCGCAATGGCTGGGTAATCCTACAGCAGGCCGTCGAAAATGATACCCGCAGGTCCTTGTCTTGCGATGAAGCGAGACAGAGTCCAATGGCCGACAAGCGGACGTCGACTATTGCCGCGTAAAAGGCGTAAACCGATTGCGAATAGATGAGAGAATCCGGCTAAATGGTTTTTGGATTGATAGTTCAAGTAGAAGCCGATTTCTGACTGGGTGGTGATAAGTATCTGTATGCGAGATCGGCCGTTGATGTGAGATCATGGTGTGTATTGCGTGCTATGCACATAGCGTGACGACTTCATAGCGAAACATCAGCCTCACCTCGCGTACAACATCAGACGCGAGAAGCTGCGTCAATTCATCTCTATAACTAAAGAGAGCCAATAGTACGATTTGAAGCGTCGGGGTAATTTGTCAAGATATGGGACGTTATTCCCGCTTCTTGTTTAAAAGCCTTCATGCCCTGGCAACGAGACGCCAACCAAAGGTAGCAGCAACTACACGCATACTGCTTCAACGCTTCGTCGCGCAATAGCACACCGATTAAGGATGGGAGAGGACACATCTGCCACCGCAGCCGAAGGGCAAGCGCAGAGAAAGAAGCAAATGATCCTGAACGCATTTGTCATGAACACCCCGGGTCACCTCTCCCCTGGATTTTGGCGACACCCACGGAACAAGACCGATCAGTACACAAAGCTGTCCTTCTGGACAGATCTGGCACAACTCCTCGACAAGGCGGACTTTCATGCCATGTTCATCGCGGATACCCTGGGGCCGTACGACGTATACAAGGGTCCTGCAAATGTTGTGCCAGCTCTGGCAGCAGGCGCTCAGTTCCCAGTCAACGACCCCTTATACCTGGTGCCCGCAATGGCAGCTGTCACGAAGAATCTCATTTTCGGTGTCACAGCTAGCTTGACGTACGAGAAGCCTTATGCGCTGGCTCGCCGTCTTTCTACGGTAGACCACCTCAGCGATGGCCGTGTTGCCTGGAACATTGTCACGTCGTATCTTGACAGTGCAGCCCGCAATCATGGCCTGAAGGAGCAGATCCCGCACGACGAAAGATATGCCATTGCCCACGAGTACATGGAGGTTCTGTACAAACTGTGGGAGGGAAGCTTTCGGGATGACGCGGTTGTCAAGGATCGCGAGAATGGCATCTATATCGCTGCCGATGGCGTTCTCCAGATACACCACAAGGGCAAATATTTCGAGGTGCCTGGCCCTCACTTCTGCGAGCCATCACCGCAGCGAACTCCGTTTCTCTTCCAGGCTGGAGTATCTGAGGCCGGCAATGGCTTCGGAGGAAAGCATGGCGAAGCCATCTTTGTCGGCGGCCAGACTCCTGAAGGCGTGAGAAAGACTGTCGACAACATTCGTGAGGTGGCAAGAAAGGAAGGGAGAGATCCAAACCACATCAAAGTCATTGTGGGAATCAACGTCATTGTCGCAGCAACGGATGAAGAGGCCCAAGCCAAAAAGGAAAGCTATCTTCAATATGCCGACCAAGAAGGTGCCTTGGCTCTCTTTGGAGGATGGACGGGAGTTGATCTCTCAGGCTACGCAGACGACGAAGACTTCCGCTTCACCGACTCGCCGAGGTTGCAGTCGATCGTCAGGAGATGGTCGGATACTGTGCCCGGAACAGACAATCTTCCATGGACTAAGAGAAGAATTGTCGAGTATCTCAGTATTGGCGGCCTCGGCGCAAAGGTAGTAGGCGGTCCAGCAACGGTTGCCGACGAACTGGAGAGGTGGATCGAGGTGTCAGGAGTAGACGGCTTCAATTTGGCCCACGTTACCAACCCGGGTAGTTTCGAAGATATCATCGAGTACCTTCTACCTGAACTGCGGAGGAGGGGCGTCTTCCGAAATGGTGTCGAGAAAGAGGGCGCAACAGCACGAGAGGTATTCATCGGCTCTAAGAGACTGCCTGAAGACCACCCAGGGAGCTTCTTCAAGTGGCGAGCTGGCGAAAGCGCGCCGAAGTATCTTCAAAAGGAAGATGAGAAGGCAGGTAGCGATTAGATGATGCCCGAATTATCGATGCATTTCCCACTTCACTCATACCTGTTTGTGTGAGACTTGTATGCTTACCTTACAGGTAGGTACATGTAGCTTTTGTTCATCCGTGCTCATTGAATGCTGAAGTAACCGTACGCCTTCAGATAGAAGAAAAATGAGCAAAACTACTATTGTTCTCGTCGAAGTGGTTTGGATTCGGCAAAGGAAAAGTGCTCGCCCGAGCATGTCGCCCTGTCATGCCCTGGCGAGGCTTGTTCGTTCTTATAAACGGCTGATTGCAGCTTGTCGTAAATAAGTATGGCTGAGGCGTCGATGACAGTGGTGCCGGAAGGGCAGCTTCAAACGGAATTAATTGATGACATAAGGTGGAATATGGAATTACAGCTTTAGGGAAACAAAACCTTGAAACACCTATCTACCTGGGTACTTTCAGGGCCTTGTCATGAGGCCAACAAGAGACCTTTGATAAGTCACCTCTTCAGTGAAACCCGTAGCAAGGCCTTCCAGCTTCCACAGATTTTCAAGTCGCAGAATGTTAGTAATTACTTGCATATACAGCCACTCGAAGATAAATTGAAGCCTCCTGGGCTGCTTCAAGTATCCTTCTGAATACTGATATTCCGGGTTCTTCAGGGTAACCAAGGTAACATGCTGAGCCTCATCCGACCAATGTGAAGATGCAGGGTCACAGCCTCGTAAGCGCCACATCTTGCAGCCACATTTGGTGGGGTAATCGTGGCTACGCTGCCAGCCTTGTGCAGCTTCCAATCTTCAATGCCTCCAACCCGAACCCCTCCAAACTGCAGCAAACGATTCTCATGCCTCAGAGCGACCGATCAAGAGCCTCGACACTGCGCTCCTGATGAATCGCCAACGACCGCGCCTCAAGAATGGGGTCGATCTCCAGCTCCAGTCGGCCTTTCAAGACGGCAACTGGCCGGTGGTGATACGCCTGGCTGAGAAGCGCGCAAAGACGCTCAATGACCAGTACTACGAGGTGAGAACTCTAGCCGTCGCCGACCTTGGGCGCTGTCTTTCTGGAGTTTGGAATAACTCGGTTCACCGACGTGAGTCACCTGGCTGACCAAGTGTATTCATCATGACCACAGCTTGTCAAAGTCTGTGCCGAAAGCCAGCTCGACGACCCCAGTGCCAAATTTGCTGCCGTTGCGGCCATCTGGAAGTTTGTTAAGGAGGGCAGCACCATCAAGGATGTAGATGCCATTGATCTGATGGAATGGGCCACCACGAATCTGATGGACCCTGATGACTTCGCTGAAACTCTTGGGCCGTTGAGAGTGCGCTGTGTTAAGGCTGCCCCGAAGGACAAGATTGCGGCCTCGCGGTGTCTCGAATCATGCTTGCTTCACTGGGACCTCGCCAGCGCTCAACAGGTACGCCCTCAATCTTGCCTCTCTAGCTTTGAGCGCCTCGGTCAAAGTTTGTACATGGCTCGGAAGAGCTAACAAGACGCAGATTGCGGCCATCATCGACCGCTCCTTTCCTCAAGACAGGGACATGCTGTTCTGGAACATTGTGGTCACACATTTGCTTTCCGTAAGCCATACCCCCTAGATGTAAGCGTACACGCTTCCATGCATCGGTATACTAAAGCTCAACATAGATGAGTCCTCAAACCTCGCCCGACAAAAGAAAATTGTACGGCACTTTGGCTCAAAAGCAGATTGAGCGAGCTGCCCAAGCCACAGAACAGGTAATTTTGCTTCTTCCGTCTCAATGCGCAGAGAGGTCACAACTGACGCCACTGCTTTAGGTGGAAGCAGACTCAAATGGGGCAGGAGCCAAATCTTCCCCGAGACGCGTCAAAACAGAAGAAGAGACCCTTCTGCTCTATGACATTATCGAGACACACGGAAGCCCCCAAGACTTTCAAAAACTCATCTCCAGTCCTGTCTTTTCTCCTGCTGCACAGTTCCGTCGCGGCCGAAAGGAGGTGGCCCTTCGCGCCGTTGCCAAGTTTAAACGAGATGGAGACTGGCGTGCCGTGTTCAATCTCTGCAAGGAATGTCTGTCTGACTGCGATGCGGATGGGCAACTCACCTTGCTCGCATCCGATATTGCTGTATGGCGGAACTTGATTGATGCTGCAAGCCACATAAAGGATGCTGACCCGGAGTGAGTAGACACGACGCCTCAGACTCAACAAGACGATTGTTGGAACGGTGCTGACTCCCATGCTTTAGGTCTACTGCCGTTATTCAGAAGCTGCTTGCGGACTTGTTATCGTCTAAGCACATGCGACCCATGTACAGACGCAACATTTTGCTGGCCAGAGTATTGGCGGTATTCCAGCTTGCCCACGACGATGAGAGCGACTTGGTAGATGGCCATCCTTCGTCACTGCGGCTTCAAGAGCTCATTCGCTACATTGACGATCAGTATACTAGCCCCGCGTGCTTCAGCGACGTCAAGTCGCTGTTAGAAAGCCTGGATGTAGCCGGTCTGAAGTATCTGGCGTTTGAGCATCTGCCTCAATTGGCGCATGGCGATTCAACAGACTTCAAAGTAACCAGCACACAATTGCTGGCGTTCAAGACACAGTACCTGCTCTTGACGCATCGCAAAAGCAAATCTCGCGACCAAGGTCAGCGTCTTCAGTGCACCGTCTGTGACAGCACTGTAAAATCAGCACTATGCCAGACTTGTCTGTCAAAGCTCTCCGAGGCCAGTGTCGCGTTCTATGACTCGGTAACGAGAGCTGAAGACGTTAACGCAAAGATCAAGACTGAGGTGCTCCCAGAACTTGCAATATTGATTGCTTTCTGCAGCCTGAGCCTTGCCTTTGACGACTCTACACAGACTACCCAGTCGTTAACATCACAGGCCAGGCGCCATCTCATACGTGCCACGCTTCTCCTGGAGGATCAGCTCGCTCAGAATCCGGGCCATAGCCAGCTGTCTCTTGTTCTGACGCAACTGCACATCCGCCTTGGTTCGGCTTACAGGGCCAGCGATATCTGGGATGTTATCGGCGTCAAGCGCACCATCATCGACTCTCTCGGCCCCGTATTCTACGATCGCCTATCAACAATCGCCCCTGCGCTTCTGTCGTCTTATGATAGCTGGGGCAGCCATCTCATGGATCTGCTGCAGTCTCATTACCAGATATCATTGAAGCTCAGGATGCCTCGTCGCCTGATAGATGCGTTTGAATCGGGGAGCTACAGCAGCGTCATGGGAATTCCCGAATACATTGACCGCCTTCGGATGAGCTGCACTAGGGCAATGAGTCTAGCAGAAGCACGAAGAATCGAGAGATTTCTGGGACAGACGTCGCACGAGCTGGAGTCCGATCCGCGATTCAGTATGTTTACCCCTTCGTCTCTAAACTTTCTTGCCTTTTGACGAAGTGACACTGACAACGTATGGCAGGTGAGGTAGTTGACGAAGCGCAACTCATCGAGACCATTGATTATGGCTCGTTTCCATCTTGGAACAGCAGTACGATCCGGCCGATGCACATCAATCTCAGGCTTGGGCCAGCCCCTTCAGTAAGTAGAGCTAGTCTGCTCTGTGTGCATCCGACATCGCGACTGACGCAACATGTTTAGAATCGTCGTTGCCACCTCTCTTTGCTGGCAGAAGCGTTCCACGAGCTGCTGACGTACAAGCCTCCGGCCAGCTTCAAAGCCTCAGCAGGAAGCTCGGAATATGATCATATCTATTTCATCGAGACCTTGGCTCGCCTTAGCAACTCTTTCCCGAAATTCTTGGCCGGCCCTGATGACGAGATGACTCGACCAGAGCTTATATACTTTGAGACCGTCAGCCTCCTCTGCACACTGATGTCTCTGTGTGTCGAGTTTGACCGGTCTTCCGATATCATCGATGTCTTGAACCAGATCATCGGCGCACTCAAGTTGACTCTTGAAAGCCAGCGAAGCACCCTGTCTCACGATGCAGATTCTTCGATAGAACGCACAGTTACGATGCTGGGCTCAATGCACAATATCTCGATGCTCCGAGACACGACAACCGCGATCAAATCTGGAGTACAATGGCTATTGAGCCACAATGAAAAAGAAAAGGCGCGCGACAGGTCAGGGAAGAGCGGTCTGCCCAAGGACTTGGTTGCTCAGTTGAAGGACCTGCAGACAGCTGCTGAGGCAAGCATTAAAGAAGGTCAGGGATGGATCTCGAAGCTCAAGTCGGAAGTCATGTCGAGGGATTTTGAGCCCAAACTCAAGAGATGGGTGTTGGACGGGGACCACGAGATTAAGAAGATTCTTGGCATGCAGTCGCTGCCGGGGCTGATTGATAGCTGGCAGTCAAACGTCAAGGGGTGGCAACAAGTGAAGTGGGCGTGAATGTTGGGTTCGACAGGGAATACCTAGTCAAACGGATGGGGTGTTGCTTGCTACTTGTTGCCATCTCCTTGCAAAGACAGTTCTAGAGAGTTGTTTGCTAACCCACGGAAAAGAAACACAAGAACTTAGATTAGATACAGGCGTTGAGGCACAAACCTCAAATCGCACCGCCTCGTTCAAAGGAGACATTAATTGCCGTCGAGTGCATGAAACGAGCGTCGTCATTTGAAGGTGGAGCGACCATCACAATCGAGGCGGGCCCCCCTTTTCCTTTTGACTATTGATTGCGCGTACATGCACGTCACCACCGGCGTTTTCTGTGCGCCAACAGCAGTGCTTGCAGCTCAGTCTAGGAAGGGAGAAATTTCCTTTATCAATCTGTAAATACCTTAGCAATCGGGAGTATCTGATGGTATTATATTGGCCTTTATTCCCCAGTCCTTTAGCAGTAAGCCCTGATGCGCGCACAGAAATTGTCCATCTTGAACACCGTACCATGAAGCCCATGACGATCTGTCCCTGATCGCCGTTGAAGCCGTTTCTTCCCCAGTTTCCGTTGCCCCTTGTATCTTCGCCTTGGCTTCTATCGCTTAACTGTTCCTTTTATGACCTGGACCTTAGTCGCTGGTTCGTCCAGCCCGCTTCTCTTGGCTCAATGCCTAACCCCGGCTATCACGGCGCTGTTTCCGCCGACACACACGCGTCCTTTTGCTGGGCGTCGCACAGATGGAGCCCAAGGACCAATCCGTTTCCCAGCACCAGTATCGTACCATTTGATGGCAAGACTTGATATCGGAGCACACAAGATGTTTAACTTTTGAAGGCACTAGTAACAAGTTGATACTAATTCCGATTTGGACGCTGCTAGTATGGGTATCCCTGGGGGATGTTCTCCTGATACACTGGAGTTCCAAGGAGGTGATGAGGGTATAACTCCAGTATGATGCAGTCCCAATTTAGTAGATTGATAGCAGATCTGAATCTGATATATGTCAACTGCTCTGGCATCAAGCTATTCTTGACCATTTCGACTCTTCTTCAATTTATGGATCATGAACGCTGCATCATTCCATAATGCTCGTCACGCGCTGCCACTCCCCCATTTCACACAGAGGAATAACGGTGTTGTTTCTGATAGCTACGGTGTTCCTGCTAACCCTTCTTGCGAAGCAAGAGCACAACAAAGGAACAAGACAATATGAGCTCCCCTTTGGCATAGGCCTTGCCATTTCTGCGCAGGATGGCCTCCGTGCAGTCAAGCAATGCTCCTCAGAGCTGGACTACCTGAGACGCAAAGAGTATGGCTTAACTCGAAACGTCGTCTACCGCAAACGTTGTGTCCGGGGCGTGTACAGTGAAGATGCGGGCTTACGGGATTCAGTAACCGAAGTCGACAGCCCATTGCTCGGGTCAAGAGCAGATATCCTGGATCTCGACAACGAATGCAAGAGCATTTCTTCACCACACTCGCCCGTCGAAGCTCAGTCTTGCGAGCCCATCACACTCCAAGTATCGAAGCCATTCCCGACAGCAGATCTGTCAAATGTCATGTTTGGCGTAGCAACGACGCTCTCCCGCCTCCAAGATTCGATCCCTCAGTTCTCTCACTGGCTTTCTGGGACTGGTGCTCTGTTCCTCGCCATTGTCGTCGATGATTCAGTCACTGACGACGACCTGGACGCATTGGAGTCCATGTACGAAGCCCACGACATCAGCCTTACAACCATTCGGCCCTGGAACTGCTCCTTCGATGTAAACGAGCAGCACTTTGCCATTCTCCACGATCTCATCGACTACTCCACCCACGAAACCCAATGGATTGCCATCATCGACGACGACACCTTCTTTCCCTCGCCTTACTCCATCTCACAACTCCTCGCTTCGCACAACGCATCCGAACCAACATACATAGGCGGCCTTTCAGAAAGCCAGGGTGCCGTCGCATTCTTTGGCCACATGGCCTACGGAGGGGCAGGCGTCTTCATGAGCATGCCGCTGGTCGAGCAGCTCGACTCGCACGTCGAGGATTGCCTCGCCCAGAGCATCACCAGACAGGGCGATGGCTTGCTGAACGACTGCATACGAAACTATACGCAGACCGAGCTTATCGCCATTCCTGGCTTACACCAGCTCGATATGAGAGGCGACCTGAGCGGATTCTACGAGTCCGGGACGTTCCCGCTGAGTCTGCATCACTGGAAGTCATGGCATCAAGCCCCCGTCGACAAAATGGCCAAGATAGCCAACTACTGCGGCGATTGTTTCCTCCAGCGCTGGAAGTTTGGCGGAGACAGCATCCTAGCAAATGGCTACAGCATCAGCGTCTACCAAGATGGTATAACCCAAGCAGAGTTGGATCTCATGGAGGGAACTTGGGAAGAGGCCATGGGCTACGAGGCGACGATGGGCAAGATGCGCGAAAAGGCCGGCGACGGGAAGAAGAAGAGCTACAGGCTCATTGACGCGGAGGAGGTGGACGGGAGCTTGCGACAAATTTTTGTGCTGCACGGGGCTTCGGACATGGACTTGGATGGGGAGCAGGAGGCGATGGATGAGGTTGTTGAGCTTTGGTGGGATTGGCCAAGGGGAGATTGAGGGCATGTGTTCTTGTACTTTTATTTTCGTTCTTTTGTTTTTTTTTCTTTCTTTTCTTTTTTTCCTTATCTGTTGCAGGCACAGATCACCAAGCATAGATGGCGCGGGCGATCGGTGATGGAGTTGGATGGCGTTCTGGACACTGGATAGCATCATTTCATGTTTCCTGAGTATGTACCGAGCAAATATCAGCGAAGATGACACTCCCCCCCGGATGGTTCTTATTTGTGACCGTCCATATAGCGCGTCTTATCCTTCAGTAACCCATGAGTGAGGTTGCGTCTCGGCATCGAAGGCAGAGGTCGGATCTCGGGTGCGAATTGGAAGTCCGAGGTGGTTGGACTCTGACAGCATCCTCTCTGGCGATATACAAGGAACAATGCCTCTTTTTGTATGCATCTTATATCAAGAGGGTGGAGAATATGAAGACAAACCATCTGATATCCGGGGATAAAGTACGATACCTTATTGTAAGGTGGAAGAAGATGGAGGAGAGACTTGGAGTGGCGGGGTTGAAGTTGGAATCTGTGGAGATGGTGGCTTTAGTTGCTGTGTAGCGGCAATGCCTAGATCGGGCAAGACAGATGAGAAGAAATTCACGCCCTCTAGGAACATTGATTAGCCTACAAGTTTCGACAAGCTGGATGAATGAGCGCATGAGCGTGTCAAGGTCAAAGCTGGTTCAATATTCTGGCCGCCGCAGCCATTTGAGGCATGATCGAGCGTCTCTCTATGCCCGGTTCTTCCTACTCGTCTTCTTCCGTTCTTTAGCAACTCAAGCATGGACTCACTTCTTGAGCGTCTTCTCCATCATAACATGGTCATCATGTCTCCCATTGTGATGGTGCTCGGAGCTGTCTTGGTGATCATCAGCTCAATTCATATGCTTGTATGGCATTCCTACGACGCTTTCATTGCCGCGATATCCTAGGGTTAATGGCATCAACTAACACCACATCTAAAACCCACACATAGGCTTCATCACGGCGTCGTAACAGCAAAGCATCCCACTCTGATCGACCAGATCAAAAGGCCAAAGATGTTTTAGATATCAAGCCGCTGAATGGCTTGGACTACAAGGCAGTCGAACCCAACCAGTTTCGGCCGTTCAAGCCCATCTTTCACATCACCATGGGTGAGCATCCCACTTTGCATATGAGAAATCACCTCCATGACTGGGCCGTACATGACTCACATATAAGTAGCCCTACAAGCTGATTCTCCCTCGGAACTCATCACCATCGACTCGCAGTATCTCGATAGAGTCTCCCACCGCCGGCAGCTCATTGCCGAGCACGGCGACATGGTTCACGCCTGCCTCTCCTCCGGCCTCGAAGCCGTCCGCGAGCTGCACCAGTTTCTCATCCGAGACTACCTCCCGACTCGCTTCCCAACCATGTTCCGGCTCCGGGACCAGGACCGACAGTTTGACAACCTCGTCACCGGCCGGTCGTTTCCCACCGCGGCCCCCGAGAATGTGGAGGAAGCAGAGGCAGCGCTGCGGATGCTGGCCGAGACGGTAGAAGAGGACATGTTTCTGCTGCTTGGGGAACCAGAGGGCCACCGGGCCGTGGCCTTTGTGTGCTGCTTCCCGTCAGGTTTCGACCCGTCAACAAAGGTCGGGAGGCTGCTGAGGGAGATTCACGCGCCGGTGCCGTCATACGACAAGATTGGGCCGAGCATGGAGCGCTTCTTCAGCAGGATTGAGGTGGGCAAGAATGTGAAGCGGACGAATGTGAGCATGTTTACTGATGGTGTCTTGTCTTTGTGCTAAAGATGAATTCAAGAATGGCTGACAAGTTCCTAGTGGTCTATGCAAACGCACAGCGACTTGTTTCATTACGATAGACACGACGGACACACGAGCGAGGATGTGCTCAAAGCCGAAGACATTGATATGAGCAAGGTCAGTTCAAGCATGGCTCCATTCTGTTGATGAGAACTTGATGGCTGAGTAGGGTACATGTATCGTGGTCTACAGACGTATGCACGCATTGAGCTCCAAACACTCAGTCGACTCCCCAAAACGAGGGCAGTCCTCTTCTCCTTCAAGACGTATCTGTACCCCGTCGAGGACCTCAAGAAAGAAGGCTTGGGGCCGCAGGTGGCAGATGCCATCGAGGGCCTCAAGACAGGCAATGCACCGGGCATGTGGAAGTACAAGGGCGCGCCGCAGTGGGGAGAGCCGATCTGCAAGTACCTGAGGGCAGGTTGAAACCACACATGCACGTATACCCAGTACCTAGATAGCTCAGGGCACTATAGGCAGGCATCAAGAGAGCGAATTAGCCGTACATGTGGTGGTGAACACTGAAGTCGATCGTCGAGTACATGTATTACATGTATCACCACGTCAAGTGTCTTGGGTTCACGTTGTTTGCTGGCCGCACATACACGTAACATCAAAGCCATTCCGTAGGTCAACTCCTGCAAGATTGCATGCTCGTGCAGGCTTCAGCTGGCCACACAGCAGGTCTCCCTACCTTTCATGCAGCTTGCAATTCACCGACCAGCCACCCGTGGCACAAGGCTCTGGCATCGTCGAATCAGGACTCCGTCTCCCCTGTTGCGTGTGTAACTCGGCCATAGGCTCGACTGTGATTGCGCTGAGACAGGCCAGGTTGAGCAGCAGCAGGTGACTCTCCATTTGCCATCCACCGACCGTTTCGACTGTTTGTCAACATCAATATTGATGCAGGTTGACGTTGAGCGTCAAATGCATTGACGCAGCAATCGTGTAGCGCTTAGCGGTCTACATGTACATGTAGGGTCAAGGTCCAACACAGTCCCGCTGACGGCGACTCCAGTCTACAGCATTGACCCGTGACCGCACTGACGTCTGCTCTCCATTCTAGCTTCATGCTGGAACAGGTGATGTCTCTCCATTCCAGTTCCCATCCTCCGCTAACACTGTTCAGCCTCGCCTCTTCCGGTGCATCTTGCAGCTGTCTCTTGCCTATTGCCTCTGACTCTGCCTGTCACCGGCGTCTGTCCCGTCCCTCGTACCCGGTACAGCAAATCCGGGCATCCATCCCATCAAATCTCCAGGCACCGTCGGCAGTTCAAGCGCCCTGGCCTCAGCCGTCACTCGGCTCCTCACCTCCGCCAGTCCCTACAGGTGCAACTCCCCTGTAAATCCCCCCCAATCAGGCGCCCTGCGCGCTCCGTCAGGGCTGACCGGACGCTAAAGCGCCTCCAGAGCAGCACCTCTTGGGAGCCTCGTGATCCACCTTTATCCGCCTAATCGCAACACCCGCAACGTACCGACCCGAAAATCCGCCAGCCAGCGCATAGAAATTCGGCCAGCAGACGAACAGCTCAGGGAACCTTGAACCTCGACATCGCTGGTGCTAAAAACTCAGCCTTGCCGACCTCGCCTCTCTTTCGCCCTCGCTCACGCCCATCGCTCTGCTTCTCGTTTCCTTTGCTCTCTCTATTTGCTCATCTCCAACTTGCTCCTTCCATTGCTCCTTGTCTTTTGATTCAACCTCCACATTCACCATCCTCTGGCCCTCTGCCGTACAGATCCGGCCATCGTGCCCCGCGTGCAGAGACACCAAAGATTGATACTCTACCTAGGAAAAAAGTAGCAGCAAGCGAGAGCTCCAACCACCAGCCATCCGCCGCCTCTCACTTCAACCGCATCTGCAGGATATGCTCTGAGGCCGCAGAGCTGGTGCGCGCTTCCGTCTGTCCCGTCTCTGTACTGCAGCCTGTCGCCTCTCCTTTTCGTTCTCTATACCCTCTCTCTCTTTCATTCCCTGGTCGTCCGCCGCAGGTCTGTCTGCTGGCGTGTAGCGCGCGCCGCTCCACCCCCGTTTTCGCGCGACAAACTCCGAGCCCGACCAGTGACCAAGACCGGACGAGACAAGGCGCCCTGTGCATCACGCGGCCAACATGAGTCTCCCCTGTACGTCATAGAAGCCTACACTCGTTAACATGCGTTCCTTGTAACGCTTGTCCTTGTCTGTCGTTGCTCGAGCTCCAAGCTCTAGCTCCGATATTCGCATCGGTGACATCGCATGGCTAACATGTCGTCCGCTCGCAGTGTCTTCCGACGAGAACCAGCGCTATACCGCCATCATTGACGGCATCCTTGCCACGGCCGACCTCCTGACGATTTCGCGCAAAAAGATCCGCCAGGGTCTGGAGGCAAAGCTGGGCGGGAAAGACCTCAGTGAGCAAAAGGCAAGCAAGCAAGCAAGCTAGCAAACATGGGAGGACGCGGTTCGGACGAGCATGCGAGAGACGGGCGCTGCATACACCATATCCCGGCTCTTGACTAACCTGCTGCGCGTACTCTAGGATGCCATCAAGAGGTTGATAGAGGAGCGCTTCGACGCTGTCTCTGGCGCCGATGTGGGCGACGCAGCCCCTTCCGTCACCCCCGAAGTCGCCGACAACAAGCGATCCGCCACAGCCGAGTCGCCGGAGCACGATGGCCTCTCCGCCTCTCCTGAGCCGGCCAAGAAGAAGGTCAAGCGGTCCTCGTCTACCGAGGATGCCGACGCCCGCCTGGCCGCTCAGCTCCAGGAGATGGAAAACAGTCTCGCCAAGGGCCGCACCACCCGCGGCAGGGGCGACAAGGCGCGATTGGTCAAAAAGAAGAAGGCCCCGCGCAAGAAGAGCGCCAAGAAGGTTGGCGACGACGACGACAGCGAGGTCGACGCCAGCGGCGACTCTGCGCCCAAGCGCAAGGCTGGAGGTGGCTTCCAGAAGCCCTTCCTGCTGAGTCCCACGCTGTCGGAGCTGTGCGGCGAGACTCAGGTAAGAATCATGAGGCCAATTGAGTTAGATGCCGGAGAATTAGGGATGCCACCGAAACGCCTGTTGCTGACTGACTTGTCTATAGCTTTCTCGCCCGCAAGTCGTTAAGAAGCTCTGGGAGCACATCAAGGCCAACGATCTTCAAGACCCCAAGGACAAGCGCCAGATCATCTGCGACGAGAAGATGCAGGCTGTATTCAAGCAGACTCGCGTCGACATGTTCCGGATGAACAAGGAGATTGGAAGCCACCTCTATCCCGTTGGAGAGGAGTGACTGGCGTCTTTGTTGAAACATACGAGACACCAACGTACAACACATCATCATTATCAGCATCATCATTTCTGTCATCATCATTACTTGAACCGGCAGCAGTCACGATGGGGACAAGCATCCTTTATCTAATGCTGTGGGGTTCTGGCGCCCGGTGGCGTATTCTGGAGATTTTCGATTTATCAAGGCCGGTTTCTCTATCATCATTTCATGGTACACTTACTGTTTGTATGGGTTGAAGGTGGTAGGAGGGAGGCCGCGAAGCAGGGAAGAAGAACGAGGCTTTGAGCAAGGAATGGACTTTTGCATGGGCTTTCTAAAGTTATCGGGTAACGGGCCGTAAAGGGATCAAGATCAGATGAAGACCATCAGATCATGGTGTTTCCAGCTGTGATACGGTACGGGGCTTTGGGCTTTCTTTTCTTTGCCATTGGCCTATTTGGGGGAGGAAAACCAGATGTCCAAAAGGAAGAATACTAGCTTATTGAGCGCACTTTGACTGCAGTCATCGGCATACAATACCTATGCCGACAGATGATTGCCTCTAGAGATTAGTGCTTGGTATAGACAAGAACTCCTTTTGATTACACATCGCCTTCTTCTCCGACTCAGTCACTGCTGGCTTAGGTTGCCATCCCTGCTCATAAAAGCAGCTGGCCGAATGACTCCTACTTTGCAAGGCGAAATTGCACCGCAGAAGCAAAGCCATTCAGCCAAAGAAGACGCTGAGTCATCCGAGTCGAGGCGGACTGCTGGGCAAAACCGACGCCGCTGATTGGCTCGTCAGATACAGGGTAACTCGGCCTCAGCAGCCCCTCCAGCACCTGCCAGTTCATTACAAAACCAAAGTTGCGCCTGCCATTCCGTTTGCACGGCTGGAGGGGCCAAAAAATCCGCACCAAAGCTTTTGTGACGTTTATGACTTGCTCACCTTTCCATCACTTGAATCTGTTCTCTCTTTGTCCTCACTCATTTTCTTTTTTTGCGAAGCCTCAACATTGATACTTCACATTATTACTGACGGCAGCCTTTCTGCGTCGGTTCTTTCCCGAACGCTCTCGTCTCCGCGTCGATCAATTCCTCTGTGGAGCAGCACCAGCTTCACATCTACAGCTCTGCTCCGCGAGCGAGGCAGAAACTGCTTGGAAATCCGCACAAGCGCACCCTCGGCAGCACCTCCTAGCACTGACTGAGGCTCTGTCTCATAAAAAGGCCTGCGACGTCTGCCCTGTACCGAACCACTTCACTGTCCGATTATCAATCAACATCTCGAGACAACTGAACCATGTCGACTGCTGAGGGAGCATCAACCACCGGTCGAAGCGAAGGAAGCTCTCGGGGGCGCGGCCGTGGGGGAGGTGGTGGCGGAGGCGGAGGAAGAGGAAGAGGAAATCAGGGCCAGAATCGAGGCGGTGCCAGGCGAGGAGGGCGAGGTGATAGCAATCGCGGACAGGGACGAGGACAGAAGGAGACAGAAGGTGCTCCAGCTACATCCGCCGAAGAGGCCGCTGCAGCTGCAAACAAGGAGAACAAGGCGCTGGCAGCGACTGCTCCCAAGCTGCAAGCCGACGACGACGATGACGATGGCGACATCTGCTTCATCTGCGCCAACCCCGTCGCCCACCACTCGATTGCGCCGTGCAACCACAAGACATGCCATATCTGCGGCCTGCGCATGAGGGCGCTGTACAAGACCAAGGATTGTGCCCACTGCCGAGTATGTTTAATGATTCCCTTATCCGATTCTGCCCCTCTCTCTTTGTGGGAACAAGACTAATGCCACGCGACCTTGTCTGCAGACGCCAGCTGCGTATGTTATCTTTACCGACGATGCCGACAAGAAGTTCCAAGCCTACACAGACAGCGATTTCACCTCCACCGACAGCAACATCGGCATCAAATACACCAACGAGGAGATTGTCGGCGACACCGTCCTCCTGCTGCGGTACAACTGTCCCGACGGGTCGTGCGATTTTGCCGGGCTGGGCTGGGCCGATCTGCATCGTCACGTCAAGTCGGCGCATCGCAAGCGCATGTGTGATCTCTGCACTCGCAACAAGAAAGTCTTCACCCACGAGCATGAGCTGTTCACGGATAAGGAACTGGAGAGGCACATGCGCCACGGTGACGACAAGCCGGGTGCTGCCGACCAGACGGGCTTCAAGGGCCACCCCCTCTGCGGCTTCTGCGGGGAGCGCTTCTACGACGACGACAAGCTGTTTGAGCACTGCCGCATGAAGCACGAGCGTTGCTTCCTGTGCGATAGGCGGGACTCGCGACAACCGCACTATTTTCTCAACTACGACGAACTGGAGAAGCACTTCAAGAAGGACCACTTTCTCTGCCCCGATCGGGGATGCTTGGAGAAGAAGTTCGTTGTCTTCGAGTCGGAGCTGGACATGCAGGCACATCATCTGGCAGAGCATGCTGGCAAACACGTGGGCCGTGATGCCAGACTGGTCGACATTTCGGCCTTTGACATTCGCCAGTCGTATCAGCAAGAGAGGCGTGGTGGAGGCGGTGCTGCATCTGGTAGCGGCGGCCAGGGAGAGGGACGATCACGGGCTAGAGGAAGAGGCAACAGGGGAAGAGACCCCAACGAAGACAGCATCCTGCCAACCGTGACATCGGCCCCGCCCCTGCGTAGAGACGAGATTGCGTTCCAGCGGCAAATGGCCATCGCTGCGGCACCCGCAGGCTCCAATCGGACGTTTCGTGGTCAGCTGTCGTCCCCTGCCCCCGCTGCGGCCACCTCCAGCTCTCCCGCAACACCCACGCTCGCACCAACGCCGGCTCAGGCTTCCTCTACCCGAAATGCCGCCGCAGCGACATCACGGCCCCGGAGTGTTGGCCCGGGCACCGGCCCCGCTCCTCCCACGGACGGTATGGAGACGCTCAGCCTTACCGACACGAGCAACCTCTCCGCCGAAGAGCGAGCCCGTCTGGTCCGCCACGGCAGCGTCATTGAGCGGGCCGCAAACCTGCTCGGCAATGACTCGCATAAGATGGCGACCTTCCGCAGCCACATCTCGACATATCGCCAGGGAGGCTTCACGGCACCTCAGCTCGTCGAGGCATTCTTTACCCTCTTTGCAGACGTCTCCTCCAACGCGCTGGGGATCCTGGTGCGAGAGCTAGCAGATCTCTTCGACGACAAGTCCAAGGCTGATGGCCTTAGAAAGGCCTGGCAGGACTGGCGTGCCATCAACGAAGACTACCCCAGCCTGCCTGGGCTCGGCGGCATGCAAGGCGCAACGTCGAGCTCCAGCGGCTGGGCGAGCGCTGCGGCCGCGAACACGGGTTTCACCATTGTTGCTCCGTCGCAGCGAAACTCAACAAGGGTCCTGAAGCTGAAGAATAGCACTCGGTTAGGCGGTCCGGCACCCAACACGTTGAGAGGGCCGCCCGGCTGGGTCCCAGCGGCCTCGTCCTCTAGGGCTTCGTCGTCCTCCAAGGCGCCGTCGGCATCCGCATTCCCGTCTCTGCCGCCGCCCTCCTCATCGTCATCTTCGTCGACAGCAGCACGAGTATCTGCCGCTGCTTCCGCTCCATCATGGACAGCCGCATCATCATCTTCTTCTTCTTCAGCAACGCGATCCCGCGGACCTCCGCCGCCCAATACCCGCGCGGAAGATGCCTTCCCCGCACTTCCCGCGGCGCCGAAGCCGCAGACGACCATCTTTGGCTACGGCAAGGGCCGCGGCGTGAGGCGAGATTTCGGCCAGCAGGAATCCAACTTCCAGTGGGGAGCTGCCCCTGCGTCTTCGTCATCTGCGGCGGCTCAGCCCGAGCCGGCGGATGATGCCGAGGCGACGGGAGGAAAGGGCAAGAAGGGAGGGAAGAAGAACAAGAAGCAGATTCTGGTGCAGTGGGGTTAAAGACGGACGGTATGTGTTCGCATCTTGTTCCCTCGTCTCTCTTGTTCTGGCGGATAGCAGCGGATCTTTCATTTCTTATGACACTCAGGTGTCTTTTATCGACCATAGGGATGGTGTGGGAGAGGCAATGCAGAGGACTTTGGCCAAGCCTTTGGTTGGCTAAGAAAATCTCGTGTTATACCTGGATCTGTCTTCATGATATCTAGTCATTGTGTTGGCTAGCTATGTTGTCTTGCATTGTCGATACTACACGTAGCAAACAAGAGGTATCTACTTTGTCTAGAACCGATGAAAAATGATGTGCGTGTCAAGATCTGTACCTAGGTGGATAGCCGCGGAGGATGTCGATATGTACCTTAATTGTGAGATACTGGAGGTATGCATTATACAATGAAATTAGACCGCTACTATACAAAAAGAATAAAGAACGAAAACACAACGCTTTTGATGCAACAGAAGCTGAAACAATTACATGGATGACGACCATGCCCACCCGCTAACCGACTTTGCTTTCACATTCACCATTTTTCCCCTCTTTTGTTCACTTCCCATGCAACTTCCCCAATATTTTCCGTTTCCATCTTCGAGCAAAAAGATATACAGCAACCAAACAAGCAAGAGGCCTTTCTTTTCTCTTCCTTTTCTTTCTTCTACAATCCGGCAGGCTCATAGTACTCCCTGAACCGATCCGTCTTCTCCCACTCGAGATTATACACCACGTTCCAGCACGTCAGCAACAGCATCGGGAACTTGACCGTCCAATAAGCAAGATACCCATCAGGCAGTGATCCCACGCTGCGCTTCAGCGAGTCCGACATGTCTTCGTAGTGATTCCGCTTGTTGCGAAGAGCGCGCAACAGGTCGAGCAGCTTGTTCCCGGTGTACTTGCGCTGCTTGCCCAGCGACTCGACAAAGTCGCGCGTGAGCACCTTCAAGAAGTCTCCCTTAATGACCTCCGGCGCATGTCGCTCCAGCTCGACCAAGGCAGGCGACGGAGGATCTCGCACCTCCTTCTCCAGAGAATCCGACACGTCGCACAAAAAGGCCAGACGCTTCTTCGGAGACCAGAAGAAAGGGTGGGCCATGACCTCTCGCGAGTCGGGTCGTGCCTTGGGAGAGGCCTGGAGCATGGACGCAATCAGATCCTTGGCTTCGTAGGCAAAGTCGCCCAGAGCGTCCAATGGATCGAGATTGTAGTTGCCCTTTCGAATGTTCACCTCCCGCATATATCTGTCGCCACAGTCAAACGGGTGGGATCCATTGGTGAGCACGTAGAAGAAGACAAGGCCAAGGGAGAAGATGTCAATGGCCCTCGTGGCTCGCCCTCCATTGGAAAGCGAGTTGGGGTCTCCCACGAGGATGGTGTGAGAGCCGCTGTGCGTACTGCTATCGATGGCTGCGGGATTCTGTCCGTCGTCATCGAGAAGCAGTTCGGGGGCACGCCATCCCGACGTTCCAGCGGCTCGGCCTGTCGTTGCTCCGAACGAAGACTGTCTATCCTCCAGTTTCTTACACAGGCCAAAGTCCGACACCAAGAGCCTTGGTCTGCCGTCCTTGTCCAAGTTGACCAAGATGTTTTGAGGCTTCAAGTCTCGATGAACAATCCGCAGAGAGTGCAAGTGGCTGATGCCGTTGGTGATTTGGTACAAGACGCCCGGTAGGTCCTTTTGTCCAGCCTTGGCCAATTCACCAAAGGCATACGGCTTTTCAATGACATCTGCCAATGAAGCAGCGCAGCGTTCCAAGGCAATATACAGGAAGTCGCCTCGCTGCACTTGTGAGTAATACCGAATGACTGCAGACAGTGGTTACGTTAGCGAAGGGAAAATGGGTGAAACGATGAGGGGCTGATTTACCATTGGGGTGGTCGTCACTCTCGCGCAGCAACTTAGTTTCTCGCGTGGCAATGTCGTAGAACTGAATCGTCATTCTCTTGACGGCGACGTCCCTGCCATCGAATCGGCCAGCAAATACGACAGTACCGTTGCTGCCCATGCCAAGCTCGACATCCGTATCGACCTCGATGTTTCCCATGCTGATAACAGAGCCCGTGACGGCTTGCATGTCGTTGTAGATGGTCATGACGTCGGGTTCCAGGCTTGGCCGGTCACCCAGCTTCTTCGCATTGCTTACAGCCTCGTCCACTGTAGTGAGAGCTGGGTCGTTTTCATGAGACTGCGAGCCGTCGGTGGGCCGACCCTTTCTGTGCTTGACACCGCCACGACGGCCTCGGTGAGCCTTCTTCTTCTTCTCCGGTGCAGCACCATTGGAGTCCGTCGAGGGTGCGTCAGGGCCAGCTACATCCACTTGCTTGACCACATCGGCCGTTTTCTCAACAGTCTTGTTGCTCGGTTCCAAGGTGTCAGAAACGTCATGCAGGCTCCTGTTGTCCTTGACCTTGTCCTGGTCGCCGGCATTCCTCTCCACCTTGTGTCTGGACAGGTGGTCTTCCGCATTTTGGTCCTGGGGTTGACTGCGCGGAGACGGCGAAGATGGGAACACACCGTCCTTGTCATCACCTGATTCATCTCCGGCCTCAGATTCGATAACGAAGAAGGGATAGACGTCCTTGATTGTGCCATGAGTCCGGAACCGATGATACGACCGTCGCAGCTTCTTTTCGTTGTAGATCAAGGAGCCTATCAAGAAAATGATGAGAATGGGGTTGCTGACAAAGTCAATGACGCTGTTCGCAGCACTCTGCGGAAGAGCCTTGACTTTGGTGATGATGGTGGGCTCCTCCGGAACAGTGTTTGTCACGGCGTGAGCATTGTTTGAGGCGTTCTCCAAGTCCTCGTAATACTCGTCGAGGGCGCCGGCAGGGAGCGTCGGCGGCTGATGGTAACCGGTGCTCTTGACGGGATTCAGAAAGTGGGTTCCCACCAGGGCCTTGGACAGCTTATTTGGGTTAATGGAATCAAAGGCATGGGCCATATCCCACAAGTCGTCCCGCGAGATCTGGGCCACGGGGGCATCGAGTATAAGCGGATACGCACGGCCGGAGAGCGCATACCAGTCGCCGCTTTCAGTCTGGTTGAGGAAGATGCTGTTGCTTCGCATCTTGACAGTGCTCTCATCAAGCGCTGGAATTGGAGGTTGGGGGAGAACCACCAGCTCCGGGTTGCTTCCCGCATTCGCATCCCACGGTCGACAGACATCGAAGACCCGGGCGACGGGAGACGAAAACTTGTGGGTGTAGAGGGGCAGGTCGTTTTCTGCCTGTGACTTGTCAAACGCGTAAATTCTCCCGTCGTGCTGACTGGTGATGTAATGGTTGTCCAACGAGGCGTGGTATTGCTGGTAGAGGTCGCTGTCAAAGGTGTTGGGTCCCCATTCTGCGTACTTCAAGGTTGCGATAGGGCGACCGTCTCGCCTCTGGATGCCCACCGTGTACTCGGTCCTTCCCAGCGTGATTGTGCCCATGGAGCTGCACTCTGTGGTATCCCTGTCGTCAAAGGCATTGGGCCGAAGGCAGCTCTCGGCTTCGTTGACTTGGGAGCCGCTAGAGCCAAACCATTTGAGAACGCGCCCGGTAGCGGCGTCCAGGGTGACCATGGTCGTCTTCTTGTCTCCGGTATAGACAACGGGGGGCTCGTCGCCGGCGTATGGAGCAAGTTCTTCAACGAGGTGCTTCATGGTGAAGCCGGTCCTGACGAGGCCCGCTCCGGAGTCGGGGATCCATACATAGAGCCCTCCATCGCGGCTCGGCTCGACGGCCCAGATGTAGTGGTCGACGGGGCGATAGTCGTCGTCGAGGACGGAGTTGTTTGTTCGGTAGTGTTTGGTTTCAACCACTGGCTGGTCGACCTCGAGGTGCCAGAGGTGCCGACCGGTCTTTCGGTCGCTGGCATAGAGGTCTCCATCGACGGTCGCCAGAAGAACAAAGTCTTCAACTTCCCAGTCCTCCAGACTCCGCGCATTCTGCGGCGAGGCCAGCCCAGAAGCGGCGCTGCTGCTGGGCCAGTGATGTCGTGAGGTGTGTGGTGCTCGGACGGGCTGAGCCGGAGCTAAAGTTGCGAGGGCGCTCGCATCGTTGGGGACTTTTACGTAGTTTGGTTTCTCGGATTCGCGGATAGGGTGCTGCGCATATCGGTTCTGGGCCTTGTCCTTGCTGGCGTAGTCATAGGGGGCTCGTCGATATTTCTGGTGTTGCTGGGGCGAAGCGGTCGACTGCTGCTTTTGCTTCCTGTTGACGGTGTCGAACTTCGCTTCGGGGTGCACGTCTGGTGCAGCATGTGTTGCGTACCAACGGGTGTTGGCATCGTCGGCGACTTTGTCAAGGGGCGCGTCGCCTCTTTGTGAGTGAATTCGAATCTGGGGCTGCTGAGGCTGCTGCTGAGCATCGGCAAGTTGGAGCCATGGTATGAGAATAAAGGCAAAAGCCAGGAGGAGCTTCTGATGCGACGCGGACCATCGTCCTTGGCTCGGGGGTCGCCGCATCATGATCGAGACGAAAGTCGGGGTGCCGGAGAGACGGAGAGCGGATCACATGGGGAGCTGCAGGCTATGGCTCTACCAACGGAGAGGTAGAGGCTGTTGCGATGCCAGAGAAGCCATTCCCGGCCCAAACGAAGAAGCAAGGAAAAATTCGCTCTGACGCTCGGACGTCAAAGGAGAAAGGGATGAGGAAGCAGAAAGAGGACGTCGGTTGGTCGAGTAGGAGAGGCTGGGCAGAACCAGTCCCGCGCAGCAGCCAAAGGAGTAGGTTTAGAGTCGCTGAAATGACTCGCAGTCGCAGCTCTGTCGAATTCGAAGGCAACGGAAACCGCTTGTGAGTCCCCGCGAATATGACGAGGAGAAAGTGGTGCAGGCTGTGGATTCGATCGTGGGCTTCGGCTCCACCAGTCCAGTGGTCGCTGAGTTGTGCTGTGTTGAACCCCCCTTCACCCTCAGCCGATGGTACCACGAATATGCGTGTCTCCTTGGTGCGAGAGGCCGTATCTTGAAGATGGAGTCGCTACGGCGAAGGGCGAGAAATGCCGGCTGTGCGCAGGTCCTGGCAAGGGCGGCAGAGTCAGGAGAAGGGCGAGGACGTTGGCGGAGAGGGAGGGCGGGAGAGGGAGGCAGAGCAGGATAATAGTGGCTCAGATCAACGGGGAGAGAGAGATGGTGTGGTGCGGGTTTGTGGGTTAGGCCGACGCTTTTGTTGGGCGGTACTTGCAGGCACGCGCTTGCCGAGTTCTCCGCCGGCTGCGGTACCTCCGACCCAGCATTGCATCAGTTGCGCACCCAGGTATTTGCGACTCGTCGGTACCTGTCAGCGACGCACTTCCGCGTATCGCCACATGCTTCAACCAGGGCTGGATCCTCAAACGTGCTCAGCAGCCAATTGCAGGCGCGGGTGCCAATCAGATCATGGGTGGTCGAGTGCGACAAGAGCTTGCCTTGCATTCCCTGCAGCCCACCAAAAGAATCGAGGAAAACCTGACGCAGGCTGTTTAAAATTGCCGGTCGCAGGCTCTAACGGGTTATTGCGGCATACGTGTGCTTTTTTTTCTCAGCCATGAGACCTGTCCGTGTTGGATTACGAAGGAGTGGTACTCAGTACCTTGTGTTGGTAGGTAAGGTACTAGGTAGGTAGGTAGGTACCTAGGTAGGTAAGGTAAGTAGGTACAGAGGTATTATGGTAAGGCAACGAAGTGCGCACACAGTACGGAGCACCGATAGTGTCAGGTAAGGTAGAGGCACGGTAGAGGCATCGTGGCCAGACCAGCCATGTACCTAAGGTAGTGAGGAATGTGACTCGGTGGCCTCTTCTCTCAAAGTAAAACGAAATCAAAGGGTACAGTACTTCGAGTATCTCGTCATTACTAGGTATTTGTGCCATTTTTTTCCGTAAAAAGAAAACAAGAAATATCCGATGGAATCTACCCATACGTACACGCAAACCACTCCCGCCCGGTATGCCCATGCTTCATTGTAGACAAAAGAGAGGACCAGACGACGCTTTTCAGCCCACCACCTCCTCGTGCTCCTCCAGCACATCCTCGACAATCTCCTCAATCACCCGGTCGTTCTCTGTGCTAACGCCCTCGGTGCTCGCCAGCTCCTTGGTCTTGGCCTCTAGGAGAGCGGCGTGGGGATCCTTAGGCAGGCCCAGGATCTCTCTCTCTTCGGCCACCTCAGCCTCCACCTCCGCACGCCAAGCATACCACTCGTCCAGGACGCGGCGGCGCGCTTCGACCACTGCAAGGTCGGCTGACGCACCGCGATCGGCGTCTTCTTGCTCGAATACTCTGCTGTACTCGCGCAGATTCTTGCGGATCTGCTTCTGCTCCTCCTTGGTCAGCAGCGTCGGCGGTCGTGGTCGCCAAGCGAACTGCTTGAACTTCTCCACGGGCTCCTCGCGCAGAGCCTCGCCCTTGAAGTCGTAGATGTGGTATCCATTCTCCATCTAGTTTAGTTCACATGTTAGCGAGTTTAATTCTCAAGGGGTCCAGACAGGGGAATCGCGAAGAAATGCACGTACCGCATGTTTCCATGCCGATGCCCATGTGGCGACAAAGCGGCCTGAGGGGTCCCACTCCACATCTGTGACGCCGTAGTGATCGGCTGTGTTCATGAGCTGCAGGTTGGCAGTCAGGTCCTTGACCGACTCGGCCTTCTCGCCCTCAAAGTCAACGTCGTAAAAGTCGAGATCCGAGCTCTGCTGGTTGGCAATCGTGGCAATGACGACGAACCGACCCTTTGGTGACCAGTAGATGGCGTTGCTGTTCTTCTTGTCCAGCGTGCGCAGCAGCTTGAAGTTGCCGGCATGGGGGCCCTTGGACTTTTCGGGGCAGAAGAATGACACGGAGGTCTTGGGAGGGACGGCGGTAGGGCCGACGGGCTCGGTGGTGGTGATGAGAGCAAACCTGTCGCCCTTGGGCTCCCATGCAAAGTTGATGACAGTGTCCTTGATCGTGTCCACAACCTCGACGGGAATTCCCTTCTCCCTGACGCGGAAAATCTCCAGCGTCGTGGCCTGCGACTTCTTGGACTTGGAGTGGCGGTCGACCTTGACGCAAAGGTAGGTGGCATCCGACTGCCAGTGCAGCTTGGCGTCGCTGACGTTGAAAAGGTTGAGGCTTCGCACAATCTCCTTGGAGGGAATGCTCATCACGCCAACCTTAGCGGGGTTGCTGCCGGTTCCAGGCTGCCAGAAGGCCAAGAGCTGCTCGTACGTCTTGACACCCTCGCGCTGGGCAGTTGCCGGGGCCCAGTCAAAGTCCACCACGCCCTCAATCTTGATGCTCGTCTTGTCAAGGAGGTTCATTCGGGGGAGCTCGTAGACGGAGATGGAAGCGCCAGGCGTCAGACGGGCAACGTACTTGTCATCCGCAGACCACTTGAACGCCGGCCACTGCATCTTTGGGGGAGGCTTGCCCTCCTCGCCCTTGGGGGCATCCAGGTTGGCGAACGATCGCAGAGGGGTACCCGTCTCGATGTCCCAGATGACATAGTTCTTGCCCTCATCGTCAACGGACAGGGCAGGGTGGCCGGTCTCGGGGATGGAGATGGGTCGGTTTGACCAGGTCACAATGTACTTTTCGTTCGGGGAGAAGGCAACCAGGTTGACGAATGGGTGCGCAAATCTGGCCGCACGCGACCAAGACTGGCCAGCCCACAGCTGAACACCCTGCTGGTGGACAGAGGTGAGGTAGGTACCCAGAGGTGACCACTGGATGAAGGCCTCGGTCCAGTGCTGGCGATCGACAATGTTCTCGGGCTGGTCCTTTTCGTTGTTCCAGAAGACGCCGACGGAGTCGCCGCGGTACATGACGAACTGATCGCGGCCACGGCCTGAGGGATCCTTAAGCCACCATCGCAGGTGCTCCTTCTCGTGGAACTCCTCGATCTCAGGGGGCACGTATGTCTCGTCAACTCGTCCTTCTCGGCCATATCGCTCAATGTCGGTGAGCTTGTTGACGCGCAGCGTGTGCTTCTTATCCAGGGGAACGCCGTCCAATTGGCGAGTCGCGGCAGCGGCTTCGGCGGCTGAGGAGTATTCGACAAAAGCGAAGCTAAATATTCGTCCCAACAAGAGTCAAAAAAACAATGTCCCACAAAGCAACCTTATCACGACATGACAGGGTAAACACAGGGTTGCTTACCGCTGCGACTTTCCCTCAGCATCCAAAGGCATGTAGATCAGGTCCTCCCGGGTCTTGCCAACAGTGTTGAGCTTCTTCAGCAAGAACTTGATCAGCTTGGGCGCCTGGTCCTTGGTGACCTCGGGGAGGCCATCGATGACCACAAAGGCGTCGTAGCCCAGCTCCAGCTGAACCTCGAACTTCTCGCGCAGGTCAGAGATGTCAATCTCATCTTCGTTGAACTCGTCGTCGTCGAGGTCAGCCTCGCGCAGCTGGTCGAATGAGGGCGCCATGATGTGAAGGGATGGAGGAGGGGTGCCGAGATTGCCCCGCTTCGGCGCGGTGAAGGCTGAGGATTGGAGAGCGGCTCACGGGCGTCGTTCTCGAGTCTCTAGCAGAGGAGCAGCAGGAGAGTTTCCCAGGGTCTGGCCGGGGCGTTCGATGCGTGGATTGCGGGTGTTTTGCGCAGGTTACGGTGTCTGCACTACGGCCCTGGAGGGTATTTTTTTGGCGGCGAATCCCCAAGCACACGCAAATTTGTTGTCCTAACTTTGGCCAAAGTGTGCGGCGGAGAAGCGATGTTCCAGAGCCGGGAATTCTCCGATAGAGGGGCAAGTCACGTGTGCGCGTCTCCATGGTGGGGTTCTGGGATGGGCTCTTTTGAGGTAGCGGAAAGGAGAGCTCGGCGTTTGGTAGGAAAAACAGGCACCAAGGAGTTGCAGCTTCTCGTCAGCTCGAGCCTGATATCGCCTCTCTTTCGTCTTTTGACCTTGTACTATTTCCATTTTGCTCTGCTGTCACTGGAATTGCATCATGGTATGTCTCGCCGAAGTCACACGCCGGGGGAGCTGCTATGCAGCCGTCTCTGTGCCGCCCAGCTGCTGGACTAACACTTCCATCTCCCCGCCATGACAGTCTTTCTTCCCAACCCAGATTTTCGAGGAGGGCACCACCGAGGAGAAGGGTGAGAATGCGCGTCTGGCTGCCTTCGTCGGCGCCATCGCCGTTGGCGATCTGGTGAAGAGCACGCTCGGCCCCAAGGGCATGGACAAGATCCTTCAGTCTGCGTGAGTGCCTGTCCCTTTCATGACAAATGCCCAGCGAGCCCCTCAGCCCCTAACTCGTCCCCTTCTTCCATCTAGTTCCACCGGCGATATCATGGTGACAAACGACGGTGCCACGATCCTCAAGTCAATAGCCCTCGACAACGCCGCCGCCAAGGTGCTGGTCAACATCTCCAAGGTCCAGGATGACGAAGTCGGTGACGGCACGACCTCCGTTGCCGTGCTGGCTGCCGAGCTTCTGAGAGAGGCCGAGAAGCTCGTCGACAAGAAGATCCACCCCCAGACCATCATTGAGGGTTACCGGATAGCTAGCCAGGCTGCCCTCAAGGCTCTTGAGGAATCCGCCGTTGACCACAGCAAGAGCCCCGAGGCCTTCCGAAAGGACCTCCTCGCCATCGCGCGGACGACCCTGAGCTCCAAGGTGCTCGCCCAGGACCGAGACCACTTCTCTCAGCTTGCCGTCGACGCGATCCTCCGTCTGAAGAAATCGACCGACCTCAGTCATATCCAGATTATCAAGAAGGCCGGAGGAAAGCTGAGCGACTCTTACTTGGATGAGGGCTTCATCCTGGACAAGAAGATTGGTGTCAACCAGCCCAAGAGGCTGGAGAAGGCCAAGATCCTGGTCGCAAACACGTCCATGGATACAGACAAGGTCAAGATCTTCGGAGCTCGTGTCAAGGTTGGCTCGACCGGAAAGCTGGCGGAGCTTGAGAAGGCGGAGAAGGACAAGATGAAGGCCAAGGTGGAGAAGATCAAGGCCCACGGCATCAACTGCTTCATCAACCGCCAGCTCATCTACAACTGGCCGGAGCAGCTCTTCACCGATGCCGGCATCATGTCTATCGAGCACGCCGACTTCGACGGCATTGAGCGGCTGGCGCTGGTGACGGGAGGTGAGATTGCCTCCACCTTTGACCACCCCGACCAGATCAAGCTCGGCCACTGTGACCTGATTGAGGAGGTCATCATCGGTGAGGACACGCTCATCAAGTTCTCGGGAGTTGCGGCTGGTGAGGCATGCACCATTGTGCTGCGTGGCGCGACAGAGCAGCTCCTCGACGAGGCTGAGCGAAGTCTGCACGACGCATTGGCCGTCCTGTCACAGACCGTCATTGAGCCCAGGACAACGCTCGGTGGTGGATGCGCAGAGATGGTCATGGCCAAGGCCGTCGAAGGTGCGGCCACGCGGATCGAGGGCAAGAAGCAGGTGGCCGTTTCCAGCTTTGCCATCGCGCTCCGACAGCTGCCCACCATCCTGGCCGACAACGCCGGATTGGATTCTGGCGAGCTGGTTGCCCGCCTGCGAAAGGCCATTTACGATGGCCTTACCACTTACGGTCTTGACCTAATGACTCCTGGTGGCGGCATCGCAGACATGCGAGAAGTCGGTGTGGTTGAGAGCTACAAGCTGAAGAAGGCGGTTGTGTCATCTGCCAGCGAGGCAGCAGAGGTAAGCCCATTTCCCGCCCAATTTGACTCGGTACCCTGCATGGCATGGCGCTAATTGATATCTACGACACAGCTTCTCCTGAGAGTCGACGACATCATAAGGGCGGCCCCGCGGAGACGAGAGCGCATGTGAGGGGTTGAGAGGTTGGAAAGTAAAAGCAAAAGAAGTTCAGGCGCCTGGGATGTCGACGAGTTAGAAGCTTAATATGGGATGTAGCGATACCATAGACGATGAACGTGAAATACAATGCCATGAACAAACACCTTGTAGCATTGCGTTTGATCAATCAGTCAATCATTTTATCGATTGTGATTGAGCAATCCACGGTGCTTGATCCTAGGAGCCAACCCGGCGCGGGTTTCACGTGCGGTGGCCTGCGCAGAGTCACTTCCTCCTCACATCAAAGACGGATTCACAACGCTATCTTTCTTCCTTCTACAAGCTCTCCTGCAGTTGCCAAGGACCTTGTACTCGAGATATGAACAAGATAAATATTGAATATCTTGGTATCTAATGCAGGGAGATCCCAGGGCTGATCGGTCATGTATAGTTATTCATGAGAAGAAGAAACATCAAGAGACCATCGACTGCCCACAAAGCACAGACAACGGCAAGCATGAATGCGAGACTCTCAACCGACGACGTCATCTCTATTTCTTCGTCGTCTGACTCCGATTCTGACTGCCGAATTGTGAGAGTCGTTCCATCGCCCAGTAAACGAGGCAAGAACAAAACGGCGAGATGGGAGAGCAAGCCTTCCACTGTTATCAGGTGGAAGAGAGAAGCGGCTATGACGGGACGCAGAGGCAGGGAGATGATGACTCGTCAACGCGGCAAGGCAGATGATAAAGATCGTCTTGGCACGAAGTCGACCTCAAGGGTATACAGAAAGTGGTTGACTGAGGACTCGATGGAAAGACGCAGGGATGCCGTTTGTGATGGTCGTCTCCAGGGTACGAAGCAGACGCTTCTCAGGGACGGTCACTTGTCTGTTACGGGAGAAGATGCCCAAGCGAACCACCAGCACTCTGTCGATCCGAACCTGTCAACCGCATCATTTCCGTTCTTGTCTCAAGGCTCGCAACGCAGACTGGAAGTTCGGCATCAAGGAGGAGATGATCATAGGGGTGCGCGTTCGAGGTCTTGCTCCACGGCGACTCTCGACTTTTCTCCCAGAATGCGCGCCGCTCTACTTGAAGACGATACGGATGGGGGGAGGGATAAACAGGAACTGTTCAGCATGCTCGATGGGTCATCCGATACGATCGAGTTTGATGATGCACCACGCTGTCTGGAGTGGAACTCTGGAGGAGCTGTATCGCCAAGCAACGCCTACCCTACGCCATCTCTAGAAACTATGCTGAAAGGGGAGTCGAATGCAGATGGAGCTCGATTGACAAGAAAGCGTCGATCTCGTCACAAGTCCCATGCAAATGATGATCCGTCCAGATCGACAGGCGGTTCGCGACATCGCATAAGCGCATGGGCAGCCGCTCAGAGAGATCGCCATCAGCTGCCCCCGATCAGAAGTGGTCCGATGTGGGAGTCCATCATCAACGTCGGTGCTTTCAGCGCTCTGCCAGGGCCATTGTTTACTCGGCCGAAAAGGGTGCTGCGTGAGGTTACCTATGAGGACACCATGAGAGAGAGAGCGAGGAGAAAGAGGAAGCAAGAGCTGACTATGTGATATGGCACTCTGGGTTGACATGGTAATATTATTTTGGGACGCGTTATGATAGATGGTGGTCACTGTAAGGTATTGGCATATTTAGGGTAGCAAAGACGCAGTATCCTTTTGGAGTATGGGAATAGCCTTGCGTGAAAGGCTGAATACTAGAAGGCAGTAATAAATCTCAGTCGTCAAATCACCCTAATTCTCCTTGGACCTCGCGGGCAGGAGGAGCGACTCCGTTTACATGTATCGTGTCATCTTGCTATTGCTCATGTAAGTACTAAGCTGCATCGCCTGAGGATGAAGGGGCTTCTCCTTGTTCTCGGCCATGTCCTTGTGGACCCGGCAAGGCTATTCCAGAAGACTTCCAGTAAGGGGCTGAGAACATTCCGCGATCAATTGAAGGCAATAGAACGGTAACAAGAGCACGCAGATAATAATAGAAGCAGTTAATTCGCAGCATGTCATTCAGGTGCTGTAGGGCATGCCGGAACCAAAAGAAGAACAGAAGAAACAACCACTGCTATTATTAGACAAGCGAAAGCGGGCCATGGCAATTTGGATCTTGTTTCGACAACGGGATTAGCAATGAATCCGGAGGTCCATGGCGGTTCTGTCCTCGTGGTGGCGGCTGTGAGGCTATTCCGGTTCCTGAAAGCTTGTTCGAACCACGACCCTTATGGCTCCGTCACTGTGTAGGAGATACACACCTACTTCACATGTACGTACTGCATGACTCCTGCGTGAAAGCGAATGACAAGCATCATGAGCTTGAATGCACCAGCACAAACTTGACACGCCCGGTTCGCATGGTCACATCTTGATAGCACCAGCAAGGATCAGATTGCAACCCCCCCCGAACCAGCCGAGATTGAAGCTCATCTCCACTCAGTCAGGGGGTTTGCGCATTTACACTGTGATTGTTACGTCAAACACAAGCCTATATACTGTGCGTAAATCGATGAGCGGGAGGCCCCCCGGCTGTTTTGCAGGCCTGGGATGCTTAATTGTGCGTGTGTCAGATACATTGCAGCAGTCGAGTCTTGGCTTTTCGATGCTTGAGGCGCAAAAAGAACCCTGAAGCCCTTCTTTCGAACACTTGTATCTTCTTTTTCATGTGTTCCTGAACGGGAGTAACGCAGCACAAGATAGGCTCGTAAAGCCCTCTTTGCTGCAAGGGAAAACACGCCTCGGAGAATACAAGCAGCGTCCAAATGCCCCGAGCATGGGGGGGACACACACCATCTCGGCTCGGCACTTTCTTGGGACTGTAAGGCATCTAAGGTAAGGTCAGGTCGGGCAAACAAGGTACGGAGTACTCTCTACCTCTCTACTTATCTACCTGCAGATGACAGGAGAATTCAGTCATTGATTTCTTCCATGTCCTGCCCTGAATTGCACACTGGATCCATCCGTCTGTCCAGGCCCTGGGTTCGGCCAATCTTACTAAGGCCCTGCCTGATCCAAAAGGTGATCCATGGACCGCTGCATGAGGTGATTGATAGCAGGATGGCCAGGTACCGCAACTCCCTGACTGCAACTTGTCGGCGGAGGTGCGGTTGTAGCGGCTACAAACCTGCACAGCCCGTCACCACACTATCGTAGCACTACTTACCACCCACAACGGCCAGAGACAGCGCCTGCAACGCCTGGATGCTGCTGTTACCTGGGAGAGACTGCCTCGGCCATCGCAGTACCCGATACCTGACGCCGGGGCAGCTCCCCAAGTACCGGGTACTTTAAGAGTCTCTGCACCACCTCCCTCCCTCCTTGTTTGAAGCCGTCGATTGGCGCCTCCTTGGCTCGTCACTCACTTCGATCCTCCGCAATTCTGCATCTTGTCTCGTCCGTCTCTCTTTTCTTCCCACCTTTGAGATTGCCTTGCCCCAAGTTATTACCGCACTTGTTTCTTTTTGTATCCCATCTGACCTTATCCACGCTCGTTAGAAACAAACATTCAGGCGAACAGCTTTTCAGTCGACGCTTTGCCCGGCTAACCCTTCGTTTCCCCCTCTTCTGCTTGATTGTTTTCTTGTCTTCTCACACTCATTCATTCATCCGCCCTCTTCCGTTGTTTGCCCTGCTGTCGTCACTCCTCGAATCAGTCCGAGGATACAGACGCTGTTTCAAAGCTTCAAGACATCTCTTGCGCAAACCCCCACGCCGTAAATAGCACAATCTCATCTTCTACATACGCCATTCGGCATCTCCAAGACTCCTCTGGGACAAGTCAGGGCAGCTGGTTCGCCCTGTTGATGCAGCAATGATTCGCGATCATGGCGTTGGAATTGGCATCATCAACGGTGGCTTGGAATCCGCCGCTAATCACGCCACGATCCACGGCCGCACGAGCCCGGACTCCCCTCCCGGCATGACCACGTCCAAGAGCAGCAAGTCGTCGTCCTTCCATTCGTTGACCAGCGACGATGCCAGCGTCCTCGCAGACGTCGGCCACTTCGAGGACATTGGCCTGGGCGACGAAAGCCTCACGCCCAAGGCCGCCTCCCACGCCTCTCGCCCGCCGCGAAACCTCGCCTCGGCCAAACGAGCACCGCGCCCGAAGCGCTCCTTTTCCAGCCTCAATGGCGTCTCTACGGGCTCGAACCCGCGCAGCACCAATCTCTCGACCATCTCCGACCCCCGGCCCACGACCCTCACCAAGGGATACTCGACCTCCTCTGTCCCCCAGTCGCGCCGCCACCGCAGCATCAGCCCGGCCATGGCCCTGGACCCTCGCGATGTCAATCTCCCCTCCCGCCCCCGTCGAAGCAGCTGGCAGGTGAGCCAAAACCGCAAGTCTGCCTCGGAGCTGGAGCAGGAATGCGACGACGACGATGACGACGACGACATCCCCGACGGCCTGTTCCTCGACAACGTGCCCATCTCCCCGCGCCCAGCCAGCCAGCGGCCCATTAGCAGGTCTCCCTCTGTCAAGTCCGTGTCGCCATCGCCCGACCGCCGCAAGAACCGAATCCGCAGCGTCGGCAACGGCACGCCTCCCGTTGCCCAGGCGCACGGCTCCTTGCGGTCTCCCACCTGGAAGACGGACGGCGACAGGCCGCTCCCGAGTCCCCTCAGCGGCAAGGCCCGCAGCTGGAGTGCGGCGCTGGCTGAGTTGAATGCCGATACCAAGGACCTTGTGGAAAAGCTGGAGGAGCACGCCGACGAACTGGAGCAGATCGAGGCCAAGAAACACGGCGTAGTCCCGCGGCCGAATACCTGGAATCCGAACCATACGGCAAAGGTGGACTACGACAAGAAAAAGGAGCGAGTCAAGTCGTCCTTTGCGGAGCTGCCGCCCCTGCGCCGCTCCAACATCATGATTGATCCGCTGCCGATTTCCAAGGAGAAGGAAGCCGTCCTGAGCCGCACTCGACCGTCTTGGCTGCCGCCCAAGGATCCTGCCGAGGAACGACGTCATTTGCGCGAGTATCAGAAGATGATGGCCGCCAGTGTCAAGGCGGAGGAGCGGCGGGAGGCAGCACGAAAGACCAAGGCCGAGTCCAAAGACAACAATGCGGACAAGGCCATGCACATCTGGGAGGACGACATCCTACCACGGTGGAACCAGGCTATCCGCGAAAAGGCAACAAGAGAGCTCTGGTGGAAGGGAGTGGCGCCCCGGAGTCGGCGAGTGGTATGGGCCAAGGCGATCGGTAATGAGCTCGGCCTAACGGAGGCATCCTTCAAGGCGGCTCTGACCCGATCCGAAGAGCTGGAGCAGAGAGTCAAGACGGACAGGGGCGATGCCGAGGACATGAGGCGGGTCAAGTGGTTTGAGCAGATCCGCAAAGACGTCGCCGAGAAGACGTGGAGGGAGCTTCGCATCTTTGAAGTGACTGGTCCGCTGCACCAGGGCCTGGTAGATGTGCTGAGGGCGTATGCCATGTACCGGAACGACATTGGCTACGTGTCGGGATGTAACGTGAGTTTTGGCCGTCTTCCCTCGTGAATCGTCTTTTGAACACCTCGTGCTAACAACTAAACAGACTATAGCCGCCCTTCTGCTGCTCAATCTACCAAATCCAGAATCAACCTTCATCGCCCTCGCCAACGTGCTCAACCGGCCGCTCCCCCTATCCTTCTACACCTTTGACCGCGGCGCGCAAGCATCAGCATACCACCTCGTGCTCGAATCCCTCAAGGTCAAGTCGCCTTCGCTGTATGATCACCTGACCAAGACGGTACGGGGCGTCCAGCTCGACCACTATCTCGCCACCATCTTCACCAACTTGTTCACTGCGCACCTCGCCATTGACGAAGCCGCAAGACTCTGGGATGTCTACGTCTTTGAAGGCGATACTCTCCTGGTTCGGGCGGCCGTCGCCATTCTCCTCAGCCGAGAGATGGATTTGCTGGGAAGCAAGACTGCCGATGAAGTGATGGCCGTCTTGTCCAAGACTAGCGCAGGCGCTTCGTCAACGCGAGCACTGAGCGAGGTGGGCGCCGAGGATCGATTCATGCAAAGCGTTCGGGATGCCGGAAAGCACTAAATGACTGCTTCTTTTCTTTTCCGTTCTTCTTCAGATACCAAGACAAAGCGAAGCTGTGCGCTCCTTTGTCGTCTTCTTTGGCTTTCTTCCATATTCCGTTTTGTATATCAAGACGGCGTCTTGGGGGCTCCACCGTCCCCCAGACGTATTGACGCCGCACGATATTTCTGGTCAGATAATTTCCGGTGGTAATGTATATCAAGACAATAGACATGGGGATAAGGGTTGGCTGTGTGAGGTTGGGCGTTGGTTCAGGGTTTAGCAAGTGGCATTCTGGAGCCTTGGTTGAGCAAACGCTGAGCACGTTTTTCTCTATGCGACTACATTTGACTTGTTTCCAATCTTGACGAAAACTGGCGCGAATCTACATATATGTGGTCGGAGTCTAAGTGAGCAAAGTGTTGAGTGCGTGGCATGAGTGGTACTCGATATTCTCGATGCTTGGGTTAGTAACCATTGTAAGATGGCAGTTCTGCTTGCTCATAGAAGCGGACAAAATGAATGAGCTACAAATTGCAATATCGTGCTTCTGTCGAGGCTTTGATCTTTCTTCATTCCGAGATGGTGGACATGGAACAAGTGAAACAGAATGCATGTATCAATATGTCACAAAAGTATGAATACTACATAATACCACCTTGCACAGGCAGATGATCATGACCATGCAAATGAATGCATCTTATGCTTGATGTGATGAAACTGGTGAGGTGAGGTTGACCGCATCAGTCACGTGTCGGGCAGGGATGGCCAATTTTTACGTCAACGCTCCGTCAACCGCCAGGAATCAGCGTCACGACCGCCAAACCGGACAAAAATAGCCCAACACCCTTGACTTGGGCAGCCTCTTACACTTCCCAAGGCATCTTCGACTTACACCCGGGCTACAGCGACTACGGCGGACACGGCATCCATTACCGACAGCAAAAGGAACCCGCCAATGCCGTCGGGCTACAAGCATGGCGACACCCCGGCCAAGGCCATGGTGCGCGGCACAATCTCCTACCTCGAGTCGCAGGGCCTGCCGGTGAACAAGTCGGCCATCTTCCGGCACTTTGACCTGTCGCGCTCGCAGGGCTACGCGGCGCTCAGTGCGTCGCCGGTGCCGAAGCGAGACGACCCGGAATGGGGCGAGACGCGCGGGCGGCCCAGCAAGATTGCCGACGCGGAGGTGGCCAAGATGGAGCAGATCCTGTGGGATCCCAAGTACGAGGACGTCAGCCTCAACTGGAGCGGGCTCGCGGAGGAGGCCGGGCTCGAGGTCAAGTGCAACCGGAGGACGCTGCATCGGGCAATGGGCACGCTGTCGTACCGGCGGTGCCTGGTCTGTGGGCGGACGAACACGCTCAAGCGGCATCGCGAGAAGCGCAGCGACTTTGCACGCAAGGCCCTGCAGGCGTATCCCCTCAAGGAGGACTGGCGGCGCGTGCGGTTCAGCGGCGAGCTGCACTTTGCCTTTGGGCTCGACGGCAGGATGCGCCTGACGCCGAGGGCGGGCGAGAGGCTATGCAGCACATGCGAGCAGGAGCCTGCCAACGGGTGGCCGCGCGATATCAGGAGGCTGCATGCCTGGGCTGCAGTGGGCTACGGCTTCAAGAGCGAGCTGGTCTTTTACGACAGCTCGACGAGTCCCAAGGGTACCGGTGCCATGTCGATGCCGGATTACTGCGACAAGGTGCTCGAAAAGGTGGTGAAGCCGTGGCTCACGGCGTCGGGCCCCATGGCGTTTGTGCTGGAAGAGGACGCGGACGTGTTTGCCCACGGGAGCGCGAGCAAGGTCAACCTCGCCCAGCAGTGGAAGGACATGCACGGCTTGAGGTGCTCGTTTAGCTGTGGCGAGAGCCCGGACCTGAGCCCACTGGATTCGCTGTGGCCGCCGAACAAGCAGTGGACTTCGGAGCTGCTGAAGGAAAAGGACAAGGACAAGGACAAGGAGAGGGGGTGGGAGGATGAGACGCTGAAGAAGGCGGCGAGGGAGGCGTGGGCGGGGTTGAGCCAGGAGAGGGTGAACATGTGGGTTGATGCGATGCCGCAGCGGCTGCAGCTTGTTGTCGAGATGGACGGGAGGATGGTGCCGTGGTGATGGAACTGGTGACTTGGAGCTTTGGGGACATGCATTGGCTTGCGTTGCTTGTTTGTTTGCTCGTTTGGCTGTTTTGCTTGACGTTGAAGTACTGTATGGCATGGTGTACGGAAACAGATGAACGGTAGATTATGAGATGGGCATGTTGTTTGTTGATGAGAACATGATTTACGGCTGCTAAGAATTACTTATTTGCTTCATGTCTCGACTTCGTGTCGAGGATGCGGAGGAGTTCGCATAAAGTCTGTGTATACTTGAGTTGACCGTGTGATTACTTGTTCTTTGTCGAAGTAGGTAGGTAGTAGGTAGGTATGATGAGTAAGATGCTTGTCGGTGGTGAACTGACATCTTCAAATCTAGTCTCTAACTACCTACCTACCAAGTGTTAGCTGAGGCTACAGACAAGTAGCGGCGGCTCTCGGTATATGCTTTTGTTCCCTACCTAAGTAGGGAGAACGATTCTCCTGAAGAGATATGTGATGGCAGCTACAGTCATCTTGAATCCTATCAATTGGATGGACATGGCAGTTCAGCGTCATCTCGAGTTGAATCAATTGGACAGATCTCCCAGCTCCAGTGTCATCTTTAATGCTGTCAATTGGGTAGACACGTTCAAAGGGAATGTCACTTCTTATCACCTTCTCTTCTCGGCAATCTCTCGTGAGACTCCGGTACGTGTGTTGGGCGGCAGGGCAATGTACGATGTAGCATCCAGGAGCCCAATTGGGTACAAATCGATGCATCCTCTCTTACAGGTAGTTGATGTTCGTTCATGTATGAGGATCGGATGCATTCTTACTTGCAGAATATCGCTTACTTCCAAGTTGTTGTACATGCTGTGTGATGCTGCACATGCTGCACCGTCTGCACGAATCAGCGGTTCGCAGGGGATCAGGAAGAACCGGACACAATCAGCACACAGGGACATGAGTTTACGTGATCTTCACCACACTTCAATCAATGGGCATTTGTCTGTAGATGCGTTGGCGAGGCAGTCACATATGGTATTACAGTGTTTCAACACAGTCCTCATACATGTATACTGTGTCTTTATCAATCGGAAAAGCCCACCAATGAGAATTGCCGCAATTACTAAGCCGTCACACCCTCTCCGTAGAAGAAAGAAAAAAAAAAAAAAGCACGTGGGTTTTTCAGGTTGCGGCGAATCGGCGGCTGCGGTGCGGCCCCCCCCCAGATCGACGAGGCCGCCGCCAAGGGATGGGACACACAAGGAGAGCAAGGCAGGAAGGAGGAGACCCTTGCCGGGACCCTCTCAACAAAATTCCCAACAGATGTGGGGGGGGCAGAGGGAGACGAGATGTGGTTGCAGTACTTTGGGCTTGTACATACATTTGTACTTGATGCAGTGTTTCGTCTCGTACGAATGATGATGATGCTGTCTGTATGTTGGATGAGAGGAATTGATCCAAGACATGCTGATTGCGAGACAGCTGAGATGATGTTCAAGATAGTTGGAGGGGCTCAGAACGTCAATGGCGGATGGGAGACTTCCGAGGGGCGAGAATTGTCGAGATTTACTCCTGGAAGATTGGATACGATAACGGTACGGTGGTGGCTCTGCCTCGCCACCGTATGCATCTCCATTGAATAGACAGTTTGACGAGATAATACAGCGAGAATGAGCAGCTCGCCCAAATGGACCTACCAATCGTCTGTGATTTCCAATTTGTTGGCCTACATGATCTGATATCATTGCATGACACGGCACGGCTGTGGAAGATGCCGGAGCGGACCAGGGGAGAACAGACCAAGAATGAGGAGAGCCTTGGTCGATGGATGGAGAATGATGGAGAGACGGAGGTGGAGGAGGAAGGAGGAAACATTCACATGTCCCGAGGCTCAAGCTTGTCTTTCTCACTATCAGTTCGCTTGGATGGGAGTGGGAAGAGAGAGCAAGAAATTGGCGCTGCGTTTAACCGATTTGCGTAAAGATTGGTGGTTTGGGCCGGGTGATTGGATGCTGTTTGACGGTGATGCGATGCAAGGCACTGGACGCCAGCTGGGCAATGTGCAGTACGCAGTATGGGCAAGCTGGGATCGGGCAGGGAGAAAAGTCCCAAAGGCCACTCTCCTGAAGCACTCAGCCTGTGTCTGGATGACGAGCCCCCCAGAGCATCGAGCCTGGTAAGAGCACCCAATTCGCCCTTTCACCACACCATCAAAGTAAGACTCGGCTTCACATGTCGAGCCGCCTCCCTACGTACCTTACCTACAGCACAGTACCTAGTATAAGCAGGCAAACTCTGCGTCGTAGGATTTGCGGGAGAGAACCTGCTCACGGTTTGCCAGCCCCGGCTTGCTCGAGAACGATTCGCCTATCTCGAAATCTTTTTTAGGCTCCTTCAGCCCAGCCACCCCCGTCACGGTCGCCCGCTTTGTTCCCCCCTCATGCAGGGTTTTCCCTCTTCCTGCAGGCTCGGGGCTACGTGGTCGTTTGGGGGGGGGAGTGTTTCAATGCTACGGTATCTTGTAGCGGTACTTGCCTAGCTGCGTGGACGGGTGGTCATAATCGACATGTTCATGGCATTTTCCCATTAGGCTGTGATGCACTCCATAGTACGGCTGCAGAATGTCAATGCAGTCCCAACGATGAGAGATGATATGTTAGAACAGTTGATCGTTTTGAGGGCAGAAACTGACACGATTTTTAGTCAGCTTGGGGCGCCATTCTGCAGCCGCGTATCGGAGATGGCGCATCTTTGCCCTTTCAATTGTTCTCTTTTTTTCGCCTTTTCATGTGACGGCAACGGCGGCGCCGCCTGTTGACTCTGCGTACGCAGGAATGATGTCTGAAGGAGATCACTTGGGAGGTTGCATCACGCCTCAACGGTCATGCGAAGAAACCAGCCAGTGACTTGTGTATAGTAGTCTGTGTCTAGCAATTGCTGAGCCGAGTGCCAGCTGTTCTGGCCATCAACCTGGAACTTGAAGCTGGCCCCCCCTGTTCACATGGTCGGGGTACATCGAGTACTTGGTGCCTTGTACCTTGTACCGCCCCGCCAAGGGCAATCCAGGGTCCGATTTAATCGCTCGGACCCAGATCTGGCGTCAAGCTTGCCTCCTATTGGCAGATTCTTTTCGTCGACTTTCGTTCCAAGGGGCATCCAGAAGGAATCGTGAAACGACAAAGTGCTTTGTCCTTATTCGAATTCACAGCAAATCCGGTCAATTGGACAGCGAAAGGCAGAAAACCAAGCCAAGGTCGGAGAGAGTAAGAATTGAACTGAAAAGAAAGTATTACTAGTCGATGCACTCAGAGCATGGTGTAGCACGCACTCGGTACCTGTCATGTTGCTCAGGCTGAGCCCAAACGCCCCACGCCGCTCTTCGCTGTTTTTTTTTTTTTTTTGCGACTTTTGTCCGCCCCAACAAATTTTCATGTCCCGTACGAGAACGAGCCACCAGCCAGCAAACTGGGCTCCAGCTGCCGTTCTGCACCTGCCACTGCGTCTGCCGCTGCATGTGCATGTACCGTGTACCAAGTGGTTGTACCAAGTTCCCGAGCCACAGCCGGTGGGCGGGAGGCGAGACAAGCAAGTCACTCTGGTAGGGGATTCTGCCCGGATCGGCCTCGCCTGGGCGTGGATTTGGGCTGAGCCATGACTTGTTGCTAACAGCTCGGGCTGGCTTTTTTGCCTGGTTTTCGATTTTTTCTGGCGTTGCTCGGTCTGGTCCGTCAGGCGGTTTTGCCTCTGTTGCCCCCCCCTTTCGCCTGTGTCTCTGCCCATCCCAATCAGACTCTCCTCCTGACCATCACCTCCTCTTTTCCCTGTCCTCCTCCTCCTTCTCACACGCCCCCCCCCTCCCAGGACAGACAAAACCAGGCCACTCCCCGTCCGGCTCGTCTTTCTCCTTCCTCTTCCCCAGGAGGCCCGTTCACCAGCCGGCTATCTTATCTGATAGTAATAGTAGCGAGCTGTGCTCTCTTCATCTCTTCCGTTTTTTCTTCTTCTTCATCTCTTTCGTCTTCATCTTCCCCGTCCACCACTGGGAATAATAGCCTCGAGTCTTCTCTGAGAGACAGACCGTGAGCATCTCCAACAGATAGCATCGCCATGGCTTCTACCGCGGTGCATCAGCCTGAAAAGGCTCCCCTCCTGCGCCATGTGACGGACTCGACCGAGTCGTCTGCCGCCGTCACCCCCCTGGACTCTCCCCGACCCTCGGCTTCGTCGACCTCGCTGTCGTCCATGTCGTCGGTTGATGTGAACGGCGTTGACGCCAAGGAGGCCGAGTTCGGCCGCCTTGTCGACACGTACGGCAACGAGTTCAAGGTGCCCGACTTCACCATCAAGGACATCCGCGACGCCATCCCCAAGCACTGCTTCCAGCGCTCCGCCCTCAAGGGCTACTACTACATCCTCCGCGACATCGTCTGCCTGGCCACGACCTTCTATGTCTTCCACAACTACGTGACCCCCGAGACGGTGCCGTCGACGCCCGCCCGCGGCGCTCTCTGGGCCGTCTACACCATCCTGCAGGGCCTCTTCGGCACCGGCCTCTGGGTCATTGCCCACGAGTGCGGCCACGGCGCCTTCTCCGACTCTCGCCTGATCAACGACATGACGGGCTGGGTGCTGCACTCGGCGCTGCTGGTGCCCTACTTCAGCTGGCAGATCTCGCACCGCAAGCACCACGCGGCCACGGGCAACATGGAGCGTGACATGGTCTTCATCCCGCGCACCCGCGAGCAGCACGCCTCGCGCATCGGCAAGATGGTGCACGAGCTGTCGGAGCTGACCGAGGAGACGCCCGCGTACACGCTCCTGATGCTGGTCATGCAGCAGCTGGTCGGCTGGCCCAACTACCTGCTCACCAACATCACCGGCCACAACCACCACGAGCGCCAGCGCGAGGGCCGCGGCAAGGGCAAGCACAACGGCCTCGGCGGCGGCGTCAACCACTTCGACCCCAGCAGCCCGCTGTACGAGGCCAAGGACGCCAAGCTCATCGTCCTGAGCGACATTGGCCTGCTGCTCGCCTTTGGCACCCTCTACTACCTCGGCAACACCTTTGGCTGGTACAACATGGCCGTCTGGTACTTTATCCCGTACCTCTGGGTCAACCACTGGCTCGGTAAGTTCTTCATCCATGCTTCGTCGTGTGTCTGACGCAAAGTGACGCACAAGACTTGTGTTCCTCCCTGCTGACCGTGTCTCTCCTCCTGTCTCAGTTGCCATCACCTTCCTCCAGCACACGGACCCCTCGCTGCCTCACTACACCGCCGAGGAGTGGAACTTTGTGCGAGGCGCCGCCGCCACCATTGACCGCGAGATGGGCTTCATCGGCCGCCACCTGCTGCACGGCATCATCGAGACGCACGTCCTGCACCACTACGTGGCCACCATCCCCTTTTACAACGCCGACGAGGCCACCGAGGCCATCAAGCCCGTCATGGGCCAGCACTACCGCGCCGACGTCAAGGACGGTGCCGTCGGCTTCATCCGCGCCCTGTGGCGAAGCGCCCGCATGTGCCACTGGGTCGAGCCCAGCGCCGAGGCCAAGGGCCACGGCAAGGGCGTCTTGTTCTTCCGCAACCGCAACGGCCTGGGCACCAAGCCCATGGTTCTGCCCAAGCCTGAGTAAAGAAAGCTGGGTACCGGGAAAATAGAGAGAATTGTTTTAGAATCTTGTCATTTTGTCTTGCGTATGAGTGGTCATTTGCCAAAAGATGTTTCATTCTTTTTTTCTTAGCCCGATGGGATCGCGTATCGCGAAGTAGACTTCGTTGCGCTGGTCGTCATTTCGGCAGTGTCTTGGAGACGTTGTCCAGTCAGAAAAGAGAAGAGACCTAGAGCTAGATGCATGATACCAATAGAAACGATCTAGAAGACCGAGGCTGTGTTGTGTGTTGCTGCGTGATGCTCGTTGTCGTCGTCATGTGTCTTGATGTTGACGAAGGACTTGGACCACATAAGGTAGACATCGATGACGATGGATGTCTTATATGAAATGTCAAGGTAAGACACGCGAGCATCAGCTCACGATGCGGGGGATGATGGTGCTTTTTAGGAGGGAGTATAGAGACCCCACACACGGCTCTTATGTACGCGCCGGGTCCCGGTCATGCCGGCGATTTTTACGTGTTGTTGGATTGGTGATGTGGCTGTGTCTGATTTGACATGGGGGTCGTCGATCGCGATCGATGACTGTGCATGTTGCTGGCTATGGTAGTAGTAATATGTCTATTGGTAGGGTCAGTTTGAATGATCCTAGGCAAGTGCTGTTGATCTGTGGCATTGAGGTGATTGTGACTTTGATAGCTGAGGTTGGACAATGGATGGGTTGACGCTTGTGGCGGATTTTGTGTTGATATAAGCTTATTGTGGTTTGAAGCTGGCGATGTCTGAGGAATGCGGCTCGCGATGGGGCCGCTCTCGCAGAAAAAGTCTATTCTACGATAAGCCACAATGTGATGTAAGTTGACTGATCCTGTCTACCTTACTAGTCATTGTAATGCTTCGACTCCATGTGATGTCAACCAGTGCGTTTCGCTCACTGACTCTTCCTCTTGACCCTCCCAACAACAACCACACCCTTGAGCACCCTCGTGCGATCAAACCACTCGTACACCCTCCCCACCAAGGCATACGCCGTCAACGAGATGCCATACGGTCTCAGCACGGCATCTTGCTTCCGCAAGTGGCTTGCCAGCCCGCCAAACACATGGTCGGAGACGTCCCGAATCTCAACCTGCTCTCTATCGTAGCCACACTCAACCAGCTGTTCTCGATACTCGCGTTCCGTCAAAAACGTCCGCCAGGGACAGAGTAAGACGAAGCCCAGGATCCTGACGGCCAGAGTTTGCCAAAATGACGCAGAGTCGCTGAGGATGAGGTCGAACGCCATGACGTTGGCGTGCAGGGTCCGCGCCGCGAGGGTGAAGATTGGCTTGCGGGAGGGGGAGAAGTGGTAGAGGCAGTCGAGGCCCATGAGCCAGCGCTCGGAAAAGGATGCGTCTGCGAGGGAGGTGACGGAGGAGAGGACGGCCGGGGGCCAGGACGTGGGTTGGGCGGCGTCTGCTTGGTAGAGTTGGAAGGCGGAGGCTTTGGGGAGGTTGAGTGAGGTTGTTGATGATGATGATGAGGATGATGGGGGGTCTTGAGTTGAGTGGGATAGAGCGGCGTCGAGCCTTTGTTGTGCTTCTTGGAGCTGCGTTGCGTTGAGAGTTAGTCCTACGTAGCGGAATTGAGGTCGTCTTGAAGCATTGATGATTTCGGCCAGGGCAACGGTCTGGTCGCCGCACCCAAAGCCAACGTCTAGAACAGCGACGGATGGGGATGATGATGCTGATGATGAATCGGAGAGGATGCCAGCCGCTTGTAAGAGCTGCCGGAGCATGTTTCGCGCGGCCTCGTCAAAGTGCTGAATTGCGGTGCCGTCATCTCGGGTCCTAGTGATGTATTAGTGGCTGGATAATGTGATGCCGTGTGAAGTAGAGGAGGAGGAGGGGTTGAACTACCAATAGCCCAGGTTCATCCACATGGAAGGGAAGGGTGTCCTGATGTTGAGCTTCCAGTGGCCGAGGCCGTAGATGTCGCCGGAGCGGGTGAGAGACACGGCGGCGATGGCGAGGAGCAGGAGGATGGTGAGGCATCCTGCGACGAACCCGAGGAAGAAGCTGCTGAGCGATGGCAGCGGCATTGCATACACTGGATGGTTGCTGGCCTATAAGATGTTTGGTGGTTGGTTGACAAATGAGGTTGAAGGTGGTGAAGCAAGCAGTGCTGCGATAGTGATTTTGTCAGCGGGGCAGACTGGATGCAAATGCACGAAAGACAAATAGTGTCCTTGGCGTTGTATTACGGAATGCTATGTGATCAGATCTCATATCTCACGACAACATCGAATACCCAGGTAGATCTAAGGACTCGGATTTAGATTTTAGACTTTGATGTCTTCTAGCCTTTGCATGTCATTGTCCGTCACTTCTAACTGTCATCCGTGTCCCCGGCCACTAGACGCTAGAGTCAAGCCACCCGCTGATGAGCATGACTGCATCAGATACCTAGCACAGTACCAGAGGCAGTATTGCATGTAATACCCTTTTCCATCTTCTCCATCGTCAAACAGCACCCGTCTCACTCTGTCATCTCCTCTAGACCCTGCGACTGTTAAAGAAGCATATACAGTGGATTGACACGTGCTAAATGCCCGCCTTTGACAGCTCATAGTGTCAATGAAAATGCAGGAAATAGAGCTGAAGAGATACGGAGCAATACAGCTGCCCTGTGCGGTCGGCCGGAGAGTCTCAAATCGCCCTGGCCGGTCCAATCAGAAGGGGCGATTGAGCAGCTTTTGTTGGGCCCCCGTCATGCGGTCGATTCCAAGTTTCTGATTCTCATGTGAATTCGTGAGACACACATTTCATCGTCGGATGATGCTTTGAAGACGCCGGGTAACACGGTGCACTCTTTCAAGGCTTGTCTCGGAAGCAAAAGGGGGATACGAGCAGGTTCACCTATAAAGGAGCGCTCATGCATACGAGGCGGACGAGCTGAACTAGCTATCCGTTCGTTCATCGCCGTTTCCTGGACCACCCAAGTAGCCTCTCGTGCTGCACTTTCGAACGAACAAACAGTGTGACGAGATGCCGTCTCGACAGGGCAAAGCGGCGGATGGCGAGCGCAAGACGCGGGTCGCCATCATCGGCACTGGACTGGCCGGGCTGACGACGGCGTATCTGCTGCATCGCGACTCGCAGAAGCGCTACGACGTGACGCTGTTTGAGCAGGTCAGCATCGATCCATGATCCGCGATGGATACTCACAGTGAAGGTGTCATTCTGTTAACATCCACACCCAAGGCCCCCAAGTTCTCCCTCGATGCCGCGTCAATCACCATCAAAAACACCAAGACCGGCACCGCCGAGCGCATCGACATCCCGCCGCGCAGCTTCTGCCGCGGCTACTACGCCAACCTGTGCCGCATGTACGACCACCTCGGCGTGCCCTTTCAGCACATCCAGCTCATCTGGGTCTTTGCCCGCATCTCCGCCGCTGCCCAGACGCAGGTGCCCAGTCCGGAGGACGTCCAGACGATGCCCGGGAGCTACTTTATCTATGGCAAAAGGCTGCACGAGATGCTGCTGATATCGCCTCACTTTTGGCGCGGGTCGGTGCAGACAATTTTGCAGACGCTGTATCTGGCCATTTGCCACATCTGGTTCTTTGCCGCCTGTTTTCTGTTTGCGCCCCGGATGATCAAGGCCGAGACGTATCTGGACGTCAAGTCGGCGGCCAAGGGGAAGAGTAGCAGCGCCAGCAGCTGCGAGTCGTTTCGGCAGTATCTCGATCGCATCCGGCTGCCGCAGACGTACGCGCTGTACTATCTGCTGCCCGTGCTGAGCATCATCTGCAGCTGCTCGCACGCCGAGATGCTGGATTTCCCGGCGAGCGACGTGACGGAGTTTGTCAAGGGCTCGTTTCTGCGCAAAACGTATGTGGCTCGCGGCGGCATCAACCGCGTCCAGGCGACGCTGGCGGCGGGGATCGAAGACGTGCGGCTGGAGACTCGCGTGACAAAGGTAGACAGAGTTGATGAGGGTGTTCTGATTCGCTCTCAGAGCGTCAACGGCGATGCTGCTGCTGCTGCTGCTGCTGCTGCTGCTGCTGCTTCTTCCGAGGAGGTGTTTGACCGCGTCGTGCTCGCCGTGTCGCCCAACGTCGCCGCCGCCATCTTCAACCCTTCCAAGCCCCTCTTGAGCGTCATTCCCACGGTCCCCGTCACAAGCACCGTCGTGGCTCCTCTCGCATCAGGACTGTCCGTCGTGCCCGAAAAGACCCACGTCCCGTCCGGGGAGTGCTCGTACCGCCGTGGAGACGCCCAGGTCATGGCCTTTAGGACGACCTTTTCCGAGAGCGTCGTTCAGACGGAGACGCTGCACTACTTGTCGGATGGGCTGGTTGTGCGGACGAGTCCCGTGGGTGATGCGCCAGAGTTGAAGGGGACGCTGGACACGGCGAGGTTTACGCGGACGTTGCGGACTACGGAGAGCAGGTCTGCCGTGCAGAAACTCTTGGCCCCGACAAAGGATTCGGACGGTGAGGGTCTGTGGACGAATGGGAAGGACGATGTGTGGGTCGTGGGATCATGGTGCTGGGATGGGATGGTGTTGCTGGAGGGGTGTGTGGTCTCGGCGATGAGGGTGGCGAGAGACTTGGGGGTTGAAGTTCCGTGGGAGCGGTAGGGTTGTGTTTCTGGGGTTGTACGAGATGATTGTATATGAAAGGATATCTCTGTATGTTGGTTATTTCTTGGGGTGTTGGGGGGTTGTAGACTTGATTGAAGCAAGCAGGTTCAAGCAATTTTTTTGATCATTCAGCATGCTGTAAGCTAGGTAGATATCGGTTTGATAGAAGATTTGAAGGATGACGAGAGTCGATGATAGCGAGCGAGTCAAAGCCACATTGCGGCTGTGTAATGGCAACTCCAACTGTACGGCTTACTTATGATTGCGACTATGAGCATACTTCACCTTGATATCACGTTGTTCCCCTTCCAGCAACCCTCGTGAAGCGCCGTGTTCACCAACAGCTAAATCAAGGAGGTTGAAGTTTCTTGAAGGATTTAAGCTCGCTGCTAGTTGATCCTGCTGTAGTAGCTTTACAGGCACCTATCCATACCTAGGTACCTATTACTGTAGAGGTAAATACTTTAACGCTTCCCGTCACCAAACATCTCAACTGGGGTCTGAGTAGCATGCGAAGGACAGTTTCAGCTTCAATTGACTTTCGGCGACTCGGGTACAACCACCAAAGGGGCTATATGCTTCGTTTTCTCATTCATCTCTAGAGGCAGAGTTTTGATGCGCCCTATGTAGCTGCATCTTTAGCCGGCACATTACCGACGATGCCTTCTCAAGAGAGCGCACAACCAAACTTGCAATTGAACCGTGACACAATCTCCTCAGCACAACATCCAAGTACACACAATCTTACTCATCCTCCATGGCAGAAGCATACCTACCTTACCTACAATGCCCCAAAAGATAAGAGCAGCAAATCCGATCCAGTGGCGTCTTGCTTCTCATCCTTCATCTCAGGCACAGCCCCCCCCTCCGCTCCATTGTTCCCAATCCAACCGGCAATGGCTGATTGGGGAAAAACGTCCGCAGCATGGTAGCGTTTTGCTGAAAAACGCAAGTATGACGCCCATGACTTTCTTTCCAGATATGTGCATATCTACCTACCACCACTACTAATGTATGCTCCCTACTAGACCCTCGACTGTTTACCGACTTCATTAAGGTACGCTACCTATCTCGACCAAGTGTATTGCAACAAGCGAATGTAAACAGCATACATTATACTGGGGGAGGAAGATACAGTAAAACAAAAAAAAAAAAAATTAACAGAAATATGAGCACGCGGATTGTAGCATAGCACTGAATCCATGTCATATACGAATTCGATTGAGAGGGCAAACAGCTGCACATCGAAGAAGGCGGCGGCTAACATGGGCGACTGTGTATTGATTGATGCACGCAACATGCATGGATTGCAAACCTTTCACTTTCGGCCTCAAGGATTCCGATGTGCAACGTCAACGCCATGTCATGGACTTTCGGAGTGAATCGTAGACCTGGAAGCGAATAAAGCGGAACGCTTCATGTAGATTATCATTAACCCAGGCAGGCCCTGTGGATATTCTTGGTATTCTCTCTATCATTACACTCTGTGACCCTGCTATAGGACGGAATGCTTCATAATCCCTATAGAATCCCCGACCAGAAAAAAAAAAAGACGCCGAGCTGGTAGCCAAAGCCAAATGTCACCACCTCCCCGTATGTCGTTGCCATCCGTCTTCGTATCGTGACTGATCCGCCTGGAACCGCTTTATGTGTAAAGACAAGTAAGAAGGGAGCGGGCCAAACATCGCCAGCGTGTTCCGGTTCGCCCCCTCATCGCGTGTAAGCCCATGTTGTAAGTCGCCGGGAGAAAAGCAAGCGGGTATCTTCTTCTCCTTCTAAAGGTTCGAAATGTATGCCGAATACTACTGGTGCAGTAGGATTAGAGTAAAAGTGTGCGAGGAAGCCAATGGATTGCGAATGCATCCTTTCATAACGTGTGCGAAGTTATCGAAGTGAACAGCAATTTGGTGATGTCGTCATCTGTTGCATGTTCGAGCGGTTATAAACTTGAGGACGCTGGCTCCAGCCTTATACCACGGACTGGCTGATGCTGGGCTTTCGCTGCCTGGTGGGCGACCAGCTGTTTCGGGATGACCCGCCGAAGCTGAAGAGCCGGCATCGTCGACGGTACGATCGCCTCGACGTGGTGAAGAAGTAGGCCGCAAAGAAGATGAGCGTCAGGGCGACAAACAGCACGCCCAGGTAGAACGTGTAGTGCTCGCCAATCGTCAGGAACAGCGCCGCGTCCCAGCCGTGCCAGCTGCTGGCGCCGCCGTGCACAAAGATGGGCGTCGTCACCTTGCCGCGGAGCATGTGCGGCGCCATATCGCCGTGCTCGTCGGACAGGATGTACACCTTGCTGGTCTGGCGGCCCGCGAGAACATCGCGGACGTACGCCATCCACTGGTTCGAGTAGAACATGCAGCCCGTGCTCAGCATGTTCTCGACGTAGGGGATGCGCATCGGCAGCGCCCAGTGCAGGTCGTGGCTGGGCACGTTCTCCAGCAGCTGCGTCAGGAAAGGGTGGCCGGGCTCGGTCGCGATGAAGGCATTGTTGACGCCGGCCGGGTGGGCGCCGGGCGAGACGTAGGGCAGCCGCACGATGGGTGTCGAGTCGAGGGCGACGCGACAGGTGACATCGAGGTCGACGTAGATGCCGCCCGAGTGGTGCAGCAGCGCGTAGCGGAGGATGTTGGCACGCTGGATGTTCTGGGCGTAGCCGGTGTAGTGAGGCAGGATGTCGGGGTAGAACTCGGCGATGAAGGCCGTGGCGTTGACGTCGGTCCACAGGCGGTGCTCCCACTCGGGGTGCAGGTCGGTGCAGCTCGAGATGGCGGCCTGATACTTGGCGACGCTGGCGTTGCCCAGGGCGATCTGGTGAATAATCTTGGGCACGACGACGGGCGGCAGGGTCGACGATGCCTCGGACGACAGCTCTGTGACGTTCTCCGGGTGGCGATACAGAATGTCGGGATGCCTGTGCAGCAGCGGGTAAAAGGTGCTATATGTCAGGGCAATCTCGCCCAGCTCGTGGATGTGCCGCCTAAAGAGGAAGACGATCCAGAAGAGGGCGATGGCGGCCAGGGCCACGATGTTGCGGGTGCGCATGGCGGGCGGCTCGAGGAGGAGGGATGAGGGATAAGGAAAAGAACAGAAACTGAAGCAGTTGGTGGGAGTGGAAGAGGGGAGAGAGAGAGAAGAGGCGGGAGGAGGAGAAAAGAAGGGGGAGGAATGACAGAGACGTCAAATATTAAGGTTCGGGTGGTACTTGGGCAGGTTAGTGCTCTGTGCGTGTCCAAGCGCGGCCAAGGCTTGGAGAGGGACCGAGAACCAAGTACCTAACCAAGGACCTCTTCGCTGTTAGGTGCTGCTACAGGTAGGTAAGGTAGGTACTACTAGGTAGTAAGGCAGATAGCAGCAGGATCGGGATCGGCAGCGGAGATGCATGTAAGAAATTGAGGCACTGAATCAATGGTCTCCTTTGTCTCTCTTCATTCAATACTGTTCCTATCTTCTGTCCCCTATAGTGGCTCTCCTATCCTTTACTCTGCAAATTCTCTCCGTCTTGCTATCCGTCTTTTGTAGTGACGGACTGTCGAAACTGGAGGCTCCGCCAGCCGAGGCTTCAAGAAAACACAGGAACGTAAGAGGGACCAGAGAAGAAAAAAAAAAAAAAAAAAAAAAGTTAGTCTACGCCTCGCACCATCTCGGGCTTCAATATGCCCAGACAGCCTGCTGGACCTCTAAATAAAAAATGGAGCTGGCTTGGCCTGGCCCCCTTTTCCTCTTCCACTTCTCTGCCGTGTCAGGGCCACAGAGGCGCTGAATGGAACGCCTTCACAAGCCAGTTTAGCTGGTGGCTTGCTTGTCCGAGGAACACGCCTGCGCAGTCACTCACTACAGCGCATCCCTTGAACAGCTTGAGCCCTTGTCCGTCTGCTTGGCGGACATGCAGCTGAGCCCGAGGGGTATCGCTTGCCTGGTCGGTACCTGCGCCGAGTTGCCGCCTGTACCGTCTACATGCACGCGACGTGCGTGGGCCGTGTGGTACCATGCGGACTCCGTCGCGGTACCTTTCAGCTGTGCGATACCTCAGGCGCGGGAAATGGAAATACTGCGCAACAAAAACCATCTTCGAAGCCAACAGCAGAAAAGTGGCGGGCTTGAGGCTACCTTACGCAAGCTCGTTGCTTGGCACACGAATGGGCTCACAATCTGATGACGCCGTCCGTCATATGGAAAAGGGCTGGCGCGATGACCTGAAACGGCTTCACGGCAGCGCTATGTCTGCAAGGTGACGGGCGGAGCTGGAGGGTGATTGGAGCATGCATCCATGACGGATCATCGTGGGACACAAGGCCCTGGTCTATCGGTCTTGTCTTGCGCCTGTGAGCCAAAGCAAGAGGTCGCTAGAACGGCCCTCAGCTGAGTTGCTGGTGCTTGGCGGAAGCAAAGGCTAGCACAGAGACAGTTAGGGATTCGAGGCACGGAACTTGGCTGCACTCCGAGCTGCGTCGTTCTTTGTCCACAGGCGGCTTAAGCAGTCCCGGAGCAATTCCTGCGACCTTGTCTCGAGTATCGGTTGTTGCTGGCACTAGGCCGGGGTTCGGACTGCATGCTTGGCCCGACGCGGAGCAGGAATGCGGACGGAGGAGCAGCTGGTGCGAGGGAGAGAGACATGGCGCGTTGCAAGGAGGCTTGCAGAGCCCGGGTTTCTGACTCTGGTTGCATGGTGCTACTCAAGTAGTTACTGGAACTGGACTTTCGATAGGCTCACTAGCAGGCTGGTTGATTGGGAGAATGAGGAAATGGAATCAGACGGGGTAATGCCATTGTCCGCGGATTTGAGTTGGTGGAGGATGTCGGTGGTGGTGTGTCACCTCCGCTTATATCAGCATAATGTATGACCTGCGGAAGAAGGCATACTAGCTGTATCGTTCAGGTACAGATTACACTTCAAAGGGTACAGGAGTAAGAAGCGGCTACCTAGTACTTTCTGACAAGCAAATGGCTGAAGGAACAAGCATCTCAAACCGGCGTTACTTGCACACAATCGCAGCCACTCGGACAGTTGATGACAACAACAAACGACAGCGAGGCGGACAAGTGCGGATCCGAGAGATTCCAGGGACCCCCCCCTCACTGTTCTAGAAGCCAAGATCTACCCAAATCCGTGGGAAACAAGGAGAGCTCCTCGATGAGAGAAAGATCAAAATAAGGTTGCCTCGGCCAGGCACTCCGCAAGGGGTGACATGGACGGTTTCCCCTTTTGCTTGCATCGAGCACCTGAATTACGGAGTCTTCGGCTCGAATGGAGAGAAGCGTGGTGAGCGACGGAGGTCAGGCAAAGTCCCGCCATGTACCTTACCGATTACTTCGCGCTTAGCACATCAGAGGAGATGCAGTTTTGCACGGCTGTTGTCCGAGCCGCTGAAGTGCCGGCGTTACGTCATGCGGCACTCGTGCATCGCCGTAACTTGCAAGTACGGCACGCCAGCTTCCATGCCTGTGTATTTGTGTGTGTACCGGGCCTCTGATGCGTACCTTAAGGTACCGCGTCCGTCTGACCATCGCGTAGTCCGTATCAATAGGTAGGTAGCCTGCACGGAGTCGGGAGACACACCAAGGACGCTCCAAGGTCGCCTGTACCACGAGGTACGGACATCAGCACGTGACCCATATCCCGGGCATGGCTGTTCGCCATCATCACAAGCAATTTGCCATCCCAAAGGCTCGCCTCAGAGCTGCAAGATGCCCGTTTCGAGCCGCTCGAAACACACCGATCCAGCCTGAGACTGCGGCTGTATCTCGGCTCCTGCAGCGACGCCCGTCCAGAACCAGCGACGCCATCGGCAGATCAGGATTGACGCCTGGCCGCCGCGATGCTCGCTTCAATGGTGTCCCTGCTCCGCCTCAGGAGAAGCACCACCATCCTGCTGGCCCTAACGCTATCCGTCGTCACCTTCGTGCTGCTTGCCAATCCATTGAGCCCCGTGGCGGACTCGGCGGGCATCTCGCTCTCGGTCCAGTCGACGGGCGCCGGGCCTCGATATCCTCTTTGCAGCAATCAGACAAGTGCCAACGTGACTTGGCCGAGCCAGTCATGGCGGGCGGCAGCCGAGTCCAAGTATGGCGGGCTGCTGGAAGACAAATTCACGTGCGTGGAGGGCGCCTCTTTACCGCGATTGTGCTGGATGTACTGATGAGAGAATGCCATAGGATTGCCATGTCGACGTTCCATCGCCCCAGGGAGCTTCACCGCACCTTGACCGCGCTGCTGGCCGCCAAAATCCCGTCGCTGCACGAAATCGTCATCATTTGGAACAACTTTGACGAAAAGACGCCCGACCCCTTCGTCTCCCAGCACGGCGTGCCCGTCCGGTACCGTAAGCCGACTCGCGACAGTCTCAACGAGAAGCTGTGGCCCGATCCCGAGTATCGGACCCAGGCCATCCTCCTGTCCGACGACGATGTCTACTACCGCCCGGACGATCTCGAGTTTGTCTTTCAAATGTGGCGCAAGTTTGGAAAGGACAGAATGACGGGCGCGCTGGCACGCTGCGCTACGGCTTTGCCGTCTGGCGACTGGGACTATAATTTTTGCTCCCAAAAGGCGCACCAGGACGTCTACTCCATGGTCTTGACGAACCTCGCGTTTACCCACATCGCCTTTCTTGACTACTACTTTTCCGACGATCCTGCCGTCACCAAGATCCGAGAATACGTCGACGAAGCTTTCAACTGCGAGGACATTGGCCTCAACTTTGTCATGTCCATGTTGACCGGATCAGGCCCCTTGCTGGTCCGAGGGAGCAGCCAGTATATCAACCTGGACCCTTCAGGCGGCATCAGCAGGCAGACGGGCCACATGCAGGCGCGTAGCAAGTGTCTCAATGTCTTCGCCGAAGCCTTCCAATGCATGCCGCTTGTCAACGAGACGGGGCGCATAGAGCACGGGGTGAAGCACAATGTTTGGTATAAATCTGTCTGGAACCGCATTCACGGCTAGAGGCTGCGGCACGGGGCGTTGTTATGAACCTTTTTCCTTTTACGTTGACAATATATGATACCTAGTACATGGAACCGATACACGAACAAACAGAGATACAAAGCACATGATAGGAAACACATATAGATGTATATATACAGCTCAAACAATATGCCCCCTTTTGAGAGCATTCATTCATTATCCTAAAGCGTGACAGACGGAAACGCGAAAGCAACGACATAAATAGACACCACCGGAGCGCAGGCGTGGTAAAGAAGTCAAGTCAAATGAAACCGCCATATCAATCAAACCGACACATGCCAATCAATCAGTCCATGTCCCTGCGAGTCACTTTGTTAGCAAAGCTCATCTTGTCTTGTCAAGGGCTGAAGAGGGGAGTATCTTACAGCAAAGCCAGCGTCAAGTCACCATGAATCTTGGCCTTGAGCTCGATCTGGATATCCAGGTTCAAGTCCAGCCGCAGCTTGAGCGGATTCTTCCCGTCGTCCTTCTTGCCTCCCTGCTGCACCTGCTGCTGCTGCTGTTGCATCTGCTGCTGCATCTGCATCGGTTGCTGCGGCTGGTACATCTGCTGTTGCCGCTGCTGATGAGGCACCATTCCCTGTCCCCTCTCATCGTAGTCGTCTTCGTAGTCGTCTTGGGCTTGGCGCTGGAAGGGGGCGCCCCTTCTTCTGCGGCGGGTCTGGGTCTTGGTTTGCGTCTGCGACCTCTCGCGGTCGTTGCCGGCATCGTCATCGTCACCGCCGCCGCCGCGGGCACCACGGGCACCACGGCCGCTTGAGCGTTGGCGTTCAGGGGCGGGGGGTGTTGTGGGCTCGTTGTCTTCGTCGCGGTCGGAGGAGTTGTCTTCGCTTAGCTCGCCATTTCTGCCGTTCTGCTGGGAGTCTTGCTGGTGGTCTGAGGCGTTGTTGTTGTTGTCGTCATCTTGCTGGTTCTGGTCTTGGTTGTCTTGGTAGTCCTGCTCTTCTCGGGAGTTGAACTCCTGGTCCTGGGGCTTCTGATAGGGAATCAGTCAACGGGGTCCTTTCTGCATGGATGCTTCTGATTGTGATGGACAAACCTCGTCTGAAGACATGACTGATGATGCTTAGGAGAGAGTTGCAAACAGAATGTGCTGAGACGCCAAGGAGCTGAAGATTCAAACAAGACAAGAAGAATGATTCAGATTTTTCAATCAATAGACTTCCGAAGAGATTTCAGAATATCTTCGTCTTGAGTTGCTACAGCATGTCAAGGTGAGGCGCAGGTCCGCGACGGCTGGCTTTTGTGGCTCTAAGAATACAATTCGAATCACGGCCCACCATGAGGATTGCCTTGATGCCGAGTGACGCAACTGCGATGTGTTTCAATGAGTTATCAACACGAAGCTAGAACAGGTAAAGCAGCTTAACAGAACAAAGGGAATACTAAGGCAACTGAAAATCACAAGAATCCTGGATACTAGCCGTAGCCAGGGGGTCTGAGGTGTAAGCCAAGCTTTGCTTGCACTCCCCCCTTGCCCAGCTTGTTTGTGGCGTAAATGACGTTCCAAGTTTACGTACGGCATGATTTAGGCTGCATGCCATGAAACCTGTGATGGGCAGGGAGAGCTTCTTAGAGGTGCACACCATGGGCGTCGAGATCATATGCGGTGAAGTCATAAGAGACGGGGGCTGCATGGCTTTGTCTTATGCTGGGATCGGACTGGGATGCCGCCGGCCCCCACAGTTGGGGCGCGGGATCTCGATGGCTTCATGCAAGACTTCCTCATAGGCTCCAGGGTTACCACGGGATACCACTACTACACAGATGGAGAGAAGAAACGCACACGGCCCGTCCATAAAATAACGTCATTGTACGGAAGGCCTCGGTGCATCCCACAGACTCACGGAACCCATATTGTTTTTTTGCTTTTGCTTGTTTGTTTGCTCTCATGCTCAGGCTACGGTATACATCCGGCCGACGACTTACACCATGGTCATTGGACTTCTCGCCATAACGGCGATACCCACCGTTACCGGCGTGGGCCAGGCAGTCAGCGCGCAGAAAAAGGCAAACGCGGCGAACAAGGAAAAGGAAAAGTTCCGGTTGACAGCCATAGTGGAAGAGGGTTCAGAAGATGAGGACTACGAGACGGATTTCTGTGTGCTGAAAGATGGCAAGGTAAGGTGCTACGGCGGCGTATTCCCCGAAAGCTGACGACAACTTTGGGCTGATGATGGAGAAATCCCCCAGTTGCAAGTCAACGTCCCGCTCGACACCGACTTCTCGGGGTACGCCTTCTGCGGCTACTACTTCACGTACCCCAGCGAGGAGAAGCACCTGGGGCTGGTGAGCACCATCTCGGACGACCCGCCGATGCTCAACTGGATTTACATCAACAAGGACACGCACGCGGTGGAGTACGGCGGACGCAAAGACACCCTGGGGCACGTCATTGGGCCCTGGGGCTGGAGCGAGGACGAGACGCTGTTGACGCTGCAGGGGAACGGCGAGTGCTTTGTGGCGAAGCTGGAGCGTGGAGAGGAGGAGGAAGGCGGCAGCAGCAAGTCGCGGTGGGTGGTGTACTGGGATCCGGATAACGAGATGCTGGATGCCCTGGGGGCGGACGAGTGTAAGCCTGTGAGGCTGAGGAGGAGGATGTTGCTGGGAATGGATAGCAAGTATGTGAGGGACTAGAGAAATATTAGGTTACAGTACATACAGTATGCAAGGCCAAGATATTCTCATCCGATGCGTGTAAGTGTGCCTTGGATGAGAGAGATGGTGTGTGGCTGAACAGGGGCTAATGGCTTCACATTGATGAAGTGGCTGCTGCTTGGACAAGTGAGAGCACGATAAAGAATGGACCAGTGACCGTTTTGTGGGAATAAACGGTTAACAGGCCGAATGGTGGGGAGCAGCTTTACAGTACGCCGAAGGGTAGTCCCAGCATGCTAGCAGGATGCTGACCCATGTCGTGTCATGCAGAAGGTCGATTCTAATCAAGGTCGCAGGTCTGCAATACCAGCAGCTATTGCTTCATGATGACTTCATAGGGGTGCTGAGGGTGAGGCGTGTAAAGATGAAAAAAGATTAACTACCTGAATCAAGGAGAAAGAGACTGAGTAGAACGTGAGGATAGGCAGGGTCGATGATCGTGTGGTGGAGAATTAATGGGTATATCATTATGATGCTCCGGGGAATTGGAAGATTGGGACGTTGGAATATACTTGGACGGGTAAATAGCTGCTGAAGACTTACTCATACCAAGCCAGAGAAGAAAAGGCTTCCCTATCTCCATTGAAGGATTCCATTTTCCCATCTTTTCAACCTCTAATCGACTCTCATCCCATCTCGTCTCATCTCAACTTCACTTATACGGCAGTCTCGTACACGTCCACCTCCGGGTACCTGTACCACCGCATCACACAACACACAAACCGCAAACATGTCAAGTCGCTCCGCCGAGAAGGACCGCACCGACTCCGCCGAGGAATACGGCTCCGACTCTGCCGCCGAAGAAGTGCCCCGTCCCCAGCCTCGCCGGAGACAGCGGACGCAGACGCAGCAGCGACAGCAGCAGCGCGGCGGCCAGACCAGCGCCGGGCCGCTGGACCAGCTGCCCGTGGGCGGCGAGCTGGGCCAGGTCGGGCAGACGGCCAACGGGGTGCTGGGCGGCGTGACGAACACGCTCGGCAGCGTCACGAACAATGCCGTGGATAACCAGGCGAAGGGCGATGGTGGGAAGAGCGACACGCTGAGGTTGCGGCTGGATCTGAACTTGGATATTGAGATTCAGCTCAAGGCCAAGATTCATGGTGATTTGGAGCTGGCGTTGCTGTAAGTCAACCTCGTTCCCCTGTTTCTGTTGCTTCTCTATTTCCATTCCTTCCCTTTCACGAAACAGCACCACAGAAAAAAGCACAGGTCGATTCTTTGTTACTCGTCTCTCTCATCTCCATCCGTCCTACTGGGTAGCACATTATCTTACCAATGCGGCACCCGCATCTCTCTCTTCAGGACTGGCTAGTTATGGGGGCGAAAACAAAGAACAAAAGAATCACCATCCGTATCTTCCGCACACAAGATACAATAGAAAAACCAAGTTACGAACACGGCTAACGGCGTTGCTCTTGTTTCACAACACCAGGAACTGAGACAATCAACTGCACCACGACGACGGCGCTTCTGCTTTTTTTTATAATGACAAGGGGCTCTCCTATACCGATGCGAAGCCGCGCACGATTCGGGATCTTTCAGTGGATTGGAGGGCACTCTCTTTTAACGATTTATCGGGTTTTCTTATCTACGTATGTTGACTTTTGTTTTATAAATATTGACGCCTGTGTATGATTCTTTTGAAAGGACGATGGATGCTGGGTGAAGGGCTGGCTGTTCCTAGTGCCTTGGAGTTGAACCAATTGTGACGCGGCAGGGAGAAAACTGCCCTGTTTCTCAAGGTCGATTCATGAGTTTACTACACGGAAGCTGCTTGTTGATAGAGATGCGACGAAAGCATCCCTTCTAGCTGTTAATACCACAAACTACATACTGAATCCTCATCCGTTCCTCCTTTTCCACTCCATACTCATACCTAAACCAACTGTCTCTGATTTCGATATCGATGATCCAGCGGCTGCGGAAAAGCGGCAGTTACAGCGTCTCATCGGCCACCAGACAGCCCGTGCTCCTCCCACAAGCTCGGTGTAGCCATGCCTCGCCACGGGCTGCTGCAGATTCTCTCTGTCCAACAGCTTCCAAGTTTGTACATACATCTAGCGCCAGCAGCCACACTGTCCTGCGCCACCACGTCCTTTCGGATGGGGGTATCACTTGTGGCTGCTGACTTTTCCCGATCTTGGATCGATTTGGGAAGGGCTCCGAGAAGCTAGACAGAAGTTGGACGGCAGAAGCCAGCCCAGCTGAAGCTGCAGAAACAGGTATCGCGAGGGCCTGTAATTGTGGTGCTACAGTATTCTACAGTATATAATACGTACAGTTCATCAACTACGCAGTGAGTAGTTAAAAAAGACCATATATACATAATATGCAGCCGGTGTAAGAGAGTTGGACCAAACAAGGCACTTGCATGGATTAGCTGCTTCATGTAAGTGAGCTGGGCTGATGCTCCCTTATAACTCGTGGGCAACCCCTGTCGGCAGCATCGTGAGAATCTGGGAACGATCGGCACCCGAGATGCGAGCAATGTCGTCATCCTAGACTTGGCCTCGTTTTTCGCACATGATGACGCATTTTCCCTGTTTTCTTGCACAGCTACTGATACTGTAAGCAGCTCGACAGAAGGGCCTCTTCCTACTGAGGCTCTGGAACTCGGTCATAACTGTGTGTGTGTGTGAAATAGATGAGCAATTACATCAATGTAAGCCATCGGCTTAGCTGAACCTCAACCTCATTCACACCAGAAAAAGACTTACAAGTCATACTCTTCAAACCGCTGCTCGTCATTCTTTCATGATGCCGCATCTGCCGTCTCCGTCCAAGAGCCCGGATATGCCGCCAAAGCAGGGAGATCGACAGGAACGACGACGCTCATCCGGCCACAGGCTCGTCATGCTGCCCCGACCAGAAGGCGACAAGGACTCTCAAAACAACAGCAGCAATGGAAACAACAATCAGAACAACGAGAGTAGCAGCAGCAGCTCAAAACCCAAGAATCCAGACATTCAGATTCCGAGCATACAGCCCATTGAGCACGGAGAGTCGCTGACGTCTCGCGCCGAGGGCCTGGTGGGCAAGTTTGTCGACGAGTTTGGCAACATCCTGGACTGGGATGGGACGGTGCTGGGGTCGGTAGAGGGGGATCTTCCGTCCATGGTGGGACGGCCTGTGTCGGAGACGGGGGAGATTCGGGATAGTGCGGGAGAGGTGGTGGGATATGTTTCTGAGAACCACACGAAGCCGACTCTACGCGATCTGGAAGGAGGGCTGAAGATTGATGGGGATGGAAACATTTACAACAAGAAGGGCGAGATTGTTGGCAAGATGAATAAGCCTTCATCAGGGGAGAAACAGGGGGAGGCGTCGGGGCAACAGAGTAAGGGTGAAGGAAAAGCTTCGAATGACGCGGGCAAGGCGAATGCCTCCTCAGCCCCGAGCCCCTCGGAGGTGTACCTGGATGTCAAGTCGACACATGATGGCATCCAGCTAATCATCAAGATACCCACCGTGTTCAGAAGTGAACGATGAGAGGACTCTGTTACACGGAATGACTGCGTTTGCTCTGGGAAACAGGATATTAGGCTGGCGCTTCAAGGAGTTATCTCGGTCGCTCATCTGGCGATGCCATTGTTTGGGAGGAAAACTCCAAGGAGGATAGTGCAAATCTCAAACTTATTTCCACTGCTCATGATATAGGGATTTCACATCTACACTCATGCTCCCATGAAGATTATCGTCATAGCAACCAAAGGCAGCTCTACAGCACTGTGCAGCATCTCGAGCTCCTTGGCACCTCCTTGCCCAACAATGAAAGGGGTGCATAACAGCCACACCCCCTATCCCTACTCCCTTACTAGAAACCTGTTTATACGTGCAAAATACAGCGCCACATGATAAATGAATACGACACCCATACAGCTTAGCTGTGGCGAGTGTGGCTTGCCTCACGAGGATATCGCTCCCTCGGGCTCTTTTCTCATAAGGACTATCCCTGTTCATCCTTATAGCAACCGCACTTACTGTACGGTACTGTAAGCTCCAAGGAGCTTTACAAGCCTGTGAAAGAGCTGGCAAGATGGCCTGTGGCTTCTTGTCTGATATCATTGTGATATGATATCCCCTTGCTAAACGTGCTCTTGCGTGTCCCATATCCAGCCATGGTGCTCTTCATCGAGGGTTATCCATGGTGGGTAGACGTAATATGGGGTTCCATCTGCGTCATGCCGCGTTGCTACGATCCGAGCGGCAAGAGATGCAGCTTTCCATCGAGATCATAGATGGACACGGTGACGCTGGACGATGGGGACGTTTGCATGATGGGCAGTGTAAGTTGAGGTCGTGGGTTTGGTTGGTGTAAGCTTGTGCAGCTTGATCCAAGTCTTATGATGAAAGGTCTCAACTTAATTTCCATGAGCTCTCTTGTGTATATATAAGGTAGCTATGAAAAGAACTAGAAGGGTTTGGCATCGAATTCAATCGACTCAACCACACACCACTTCACTTTGCTACTTTAGATGACCCTCCATTTGAACGAATAACTCAATTCATTTGTGAATCTGAGACTTGAACCAACATGCCGTTTCCAAAGCCAGTCGCTGTTCAAGGGGGCTGGCAGGTCAAGGAGAGCCCTGCTACGGAGCAGGCAAACCCAAGTAGGCCATCTGGAACCCCCTTTATCATTCGTACCTTCAGTAGTTGGATCATATCTGACAAGTTCCCGATCAAAAAGTCGACGTCCGATCTATCCCTCGGTCTGCTGCGGGCGTTGTGACCGACTCTGGCGATATCCTGGACCGCTCCGGCAAGGCCATCGGGAAGATCCAGCAGTCAGAAGACTCCAACGACCTCGTTGGGAACGCCGTCACAGCCACAGGTGATATCCTTGACTCGTCGGGCAATGTACTCGCCAAGGCCACCCTCAACACCGGCGAGGAAGGGGACGAGGGCGAGAGCCAACACGAGGAAGAGGGTGAGCATGACGATGATGAGCAAGGAGGCGATTACACCACCGAGTCTGGCACCAAGGGCCAAAAGTCCGGCGGCTGGAACTTGATGGGCAAGGGAAAGTCGGCCTACCAGACGGCTAGCAACCTCCAAAAGCCCGTTTCTCAAGGACTGGACCTGGTTAGTAGGATGCAGAAGCCCAGCGATGAGGAGCAAAGTTCGGCCACTGACTCGACGATCCAGATGAGTCAGGGTGACAAGCAGCCCCAGGAAGAGGCCGAAGGACAAGCAAAGAATCTCGAAAAGACCACCGGAAAGGAGGAAGAGGAGGCCCCCATTTCGATGGAGGACAAGTCGGAAGAGGTCCAGGAAAAGGGCCAGGACATCAAAGACCAAGGCGAGGACAAACTTCAGGAAGAAGTCCCCAAGCCAATCGAAGAAGAAGCCCCGAAGGAGGGCGAGACCCCTGGCGATGTGCTAGAGAAGCCTGACGAGGCTGCGGCTGGCGAGCAAGAGGGCGAGAAGCCTCTCGAAGAGCAACAGGACCTAACGCAAGAAGAGAAGGACAAGTTGGAAGAAGAAAAGGTGATTGACTTCTCGGAGCTCAAGGGATGCAAAGTCAACAAGGCCGGCAACCTCGTCAACAAGAACGGCGACATCATCGGCCGCTTGATTGAGGGCGACGCCAAGAAGCTCCTTGGTAAGAGAGCAGACGAGAAGGGACAAATTTGGGACGACTCCGGGAACGTCATTGGCAAGGCCGAGCCTCTCTCTCACTCGGAGCGCGGCGACGAAAAGGAGTTTGCCCCCTTTGAGAACTTCCCCGATGCTACTGTCGAAGCAGACGGTCGTGTCATGCACAACGGACAGCAAGTCGGCGTCGTTGTTGAAGGCGATCCGAAGCGTCTCAAGGGAAGCCACGTCGACGAAGATGGCGACATCTTGGACCGACGCGGCAACGTCGTTGGCAAAGCCGAGGCCTGGGACGAGCCCGAGGCCGAGCCTGAAGCCGTTGTCGACAAGTCTTCGCTGGCCGGAAAGCGAGTCAACAAGGCCGGCAACGTCGTGGACGGCTCAGGCGCCATTTGGGGCAGAGTCGTTGAGGGCAACATCAAGGCCCTGGTAGGACGTATGTGCGACAAGCAAGGAAACGTCCTGAGCGAGTCTGGCGACATCATCGGCAAGGCTGAGCTCGTCAGCGAAGGCGAGCGAGAAGGCATGAAAGAAGGCCCCTTTGCCGAGCTGTCCGGCTGTACCGTTGCCAAGGATGGCACGGTTGTTACACCTTCGGGTGATGTTGTTGGAAGGCTCATCGAGGGAGACCCCAAGAAGCTGTTTGGTCGATCCGTCGACGAGGACGGAGACGTTGTTGACAGCAATGGAAACGTTCTGGGCAAGGCTGAGCGCTGGCAGGAGGAGGAGGTCGAGCGGAAGAAGGCTCCCTATGCGGGCCGCAAGGTGAACCGCGACGGCAACGTCGTCGACGAAGACGGCAACATCATCGCGAAGCTTGTCAGCGGCGACATCAGCGCTTGCTCTGGCAAGGAGGTTGATGATGACGGAGATGTGGTCAACTACAAGGGCCAGGCTGTCGGACATGTCGCCTTGCTTGAGGACATTCCCAAGGAGACCGAAGAGGAGATGAAGAAGAAGGAAGAGGCCGAGAGGGACCGCCAGCTGGCTCAGAAGCTGGCTGTCTGCATCGAGCAGTCACTCGACAAGGTCCGCCCCATTTGCAAGATGATTACTGACAAGATCAACACTGCTGAGCGGACTCCCAAGGAGGAGCTCGATGAGGAGCAGTTGGTGCGGGAGGTGAAGCCCCTGATTGAGGAGGGAGGCAAGATCTTGACTGAAACCAACGGCACTATTCGCGGTCTTGATCCCGATGGTCGTATCCAGCGCAATGCGAAGCACAAGGCGGGCACCAAGGAGGCGTCGCCGGAGGAGTATCATCTCGCCGATGTGCTCAAGGAGGTGAGTTTGAACGGCACATATGGTGATGCTAAGGACTAGTCTTGCTAACGAGTGACTACAGCTTACTGGCACTATTACGCAGACCATTGACAACGCAAAGAGCAAGATTGAGGGCATGCCGCACGCAAAGAAGGAGCTCAACCCTCTTTGGGGACTGCTGGCGGAGCCCCTGTTCCAGATCATTGCGGCTGTGGGATTGCTGTTGAACGGTGTGCTTGGTCTTGTCGGCAAGCTGGTGAGTGTCTACATCTACTGTCACATAGCTAACACAAGACACATGCTAATGCGATCAACAGTTGAGCGGTCTTGGCCTCGGAGGATTGGTCGACAATCTCCTCGGAACGCTTGGACTGAACAAGGTGCTCGATAGCCTTGGACTCGGCAGTGTGACCAGTGCAATCACTGGTAAGAACCAGAAGAAGAAATAAGTGGTGGTCTGGTTCTCTTTTCTGCTTGTTAGGAACATGATGATCGTTATGATTGAATGACCTTTGGGATGGTTTGGACACGGTGGAAGGAAAAGGAGAAACAACCTTGGGAATCCACTTGTAATGTTTGTATGACTACGATAATTTCTTTCCCTAGTTTACTGTACGAATCTCATATGTCGCCTTAATGCTACTTTCTCAGTTCTGATGCTCTTTTCGCATTGCAATAAAACACTGTGCCTGGTGATTGAGATGCCTCGGCTCATCTGACATGGCTGCAGGGTAGCATTGAAGTCAGCTCATTTCTAAGGTGGCGATAGTTTCGTCATCCAACATTACACGGCTTCAATCTCAAGACTCACTCACTTCTCCTGCCTGCCAAGCCCAGAGAGCTTCTACTGAATAGAGATAAACCATAGTATTATTCAGATCACAGCTACGATGGTCAAAGTCGTCATTCTGATGGCCGACTATGGCCACGATCCTACAGGTAAGCAGCCAGACAATCGCACCACGACCGAGCGATGAAGCTCACCATCTGCACAGAGACCTGCGGACCGTATACAGCCTTCAAGGCCGCCGGCTTCGACGTCAGCTTTGCGACTGAAGCAGGCAAGTCGCCTCAATGCGACACCAAAATGCTGGAAGGCCTCACCCAGCGCCTCTTGGTATGTCCTTGCGCCCTGTGGAAAGCGCTTACATTCGTTACAATTCCTATCTGACTGGCCTCGTAGGGAGCTTCTTCTTCCATTGTCAAGCAGTATCGCGTCATGGCTGATTCGGAAGAATGGAAGAATCCCCTGTCCTGGTCCGACGAGCAATTCTCCCTCGACGCGTTTAACCTCGTCTTTCTCCCCGGGGGCCACGACAAGGCCGTGCGACAGATCATTGACTCGGATAGAGTCCACAAGCTGCTCGCAGACTACTTCCCCAAGACGAAGAAACCGAGCAACAAGGCCGTCGGAGCGGTTTGTCACGGCGTCATGGTGCTGTCAGAGTCGAAGCATCCTGACGGGAGCAGCGTCATCCGCGACTGCGTGACGACGGCGTTGCCGGCGAGATTCGAGCAGGTCGCGTTCTGGGGCACGCGTCTGTTCCTGGGAGACTACTACAAGACGTATGGAGCGGGGAGTGAGAACGTCGAAGACTCGGTAAGTTCCGACAAAAGGACCTGGGAAGAGAGGAGGTAATAGCTGAATGCTGACAAGAGCGACAACTCTCATAGGTGCGAAAAGTGTTGGCGAGTCCTAAACAATTCAAGAATAGCATCATGCCATCCCCGTAAGTTGATGGTTCCCGACTGACAAAATTGCCGGCTAATATCGTGGCTCTTTAGCTTCGTTGTTGAGGACGACAACTACAACTACGTTACGGCGAGATTCCCCGGCGACGTAGAACTTTTGTCGCAGAAGCTAGTCAAGCTAGTGCAGAGCTTCTGAGCTTGCGGAAATAATGATTGTCCCAGCAGTAGTATGCCTGTTTGTTTTGTTCTTGTGCCGGTGCGTTCGGCTTGTGAGATCCGGGGCGTGGGGAGGCAAGGCGGAGAAAAGAATGGCATGGGTGCTTCGTGGGCACGTATGCAGAGTGAGATTTTGAAGCTGTATCCACAGATTGAAACCAGGATTTGTAAGGCAAAAAGTTTAGAGAACCGGTTGGATCCATAGGCAGAATCAGGCCGTTTCTATTTGTCTGTATCTTTCAAGTGAGCAATGTTGCTCTAGCTGTGTGTTCACATGATCCGGGTCGTTGTTCGTTCACTCAACATCTACATCAAACCATCAAGAGTAATATAGGTACTTAGGAATGAACAATACCTCGAGTGCGATAGTGAAGTTGATTGGCAGACAATACAATCAAAGTAACAGCGAACTTTTCGACAATGATCAATTTAGAGAGCAGTTGCTTGAGCTTTCTGATTGTGTTGCATTCGGGTGCCTTACACAACCACCTTCTACGCAATGGGCAGAGGGGATCAACTCCCGATGCTACCATGCCATGCAACTTGCCTCTCTCCGTGGGGTCCCCAGAAAGTGGTTGGGTGCAGCCGGAGATTCTCCTTTTTGCGGGCAGTGATCCGGGTGTCGAGGACAACAGCTGCGGGATATGAGACCCAACGTTGTGTGCCGTCGGCAAAGAACATCCTCAACGATGGCTGATCCCTGCCATGACGATGCTGCTTTGCGTGGGGAAGAGATACATACCAAGGGGAATCGAGTGCGGTTCGTTCCCCTGCATCGTTCCATTGCTAGCCGGGGCTCTCCCCGCACGCCAGCAGGAGAAGGGCCGAGCTTTCAGATTTTCTTCGCTGTAATTATAAGCTGGCCTTCGTTTGTGAGGCTCTACTACTACTAGCAAGGAACACCAGCCTCATCGCCACGAGAGATGAGATGAGATTCTCCCCGGACGGCGACAGGGGGGTTGACGTCGAGGGGAATGCCGGATGGTTCGACTGGGGCATCTTGTTCTGCTGGCTTCTCCGCAAAGAGTGACCCGCCGACATGGATCGGATTGGAGTCTGTTGTTTCTTTGTGACCGTTGATGGAGTTGAATTGTCCGTCCGTCCGGTGGCCCGTTCTATCAGGCAAGGGGTTGACCATGAGTATAAAAGGCTTTGGACAATCCGGTGACTGGCAGAGGAACCGGCTGTCCCAGCAAGCGAGTTGAGGTGTAGGAAACCATTGACGAATAAAGCAGGTTTGGAGTCATTTCGCCCGGTATTCTCTGCAAAGATGCGGTTTGCGTCATTGTTCCTCGGCTTGGCTGCCGTCGTCGCCGGAGATCCTCTACCACCGGCTCAAGACGTCGAGGCCAGGCACTCTTCGGGCTACTGGTACGAAAAGATCCAGCACAACGGCATCAGTCCATTCATCGCCGATGGCAAGAACTGGAAAGTCTTCCGCAACGTCAAGACCGACTTTGGAGCCAAGGGAGACGGCATCACGGACGACTGGGCTGCCATCCAAGCAGCCTTTGACTATGCCAATGCTACCGAAAAGCGCAGCTCTGGTGCTTGGGGCACGACGGGGGCCCCTGCTGTCGTTTACATCCCGGCTGGCACGTACCGTCTGAGCAAGCCTCTCCAGTCGTACGTTGACACCGTTGTCATGGGCGATCCCATCCACAGGCCGGTGCTTCAGGCCTCGCCCGACTTTACAGACCCTTTCCTTTACCTGGGCTATGATCCCAACTACGACTCGACGATCAACTTCTACATTGGACTGAAGAACGTTGTCTTGGACTCGACCAAGGTGCCCCTTACTCACAACATTACGCTTCTCAACTGGGCTGTGAGCCAGGCCGTGCAGCTCACCAATGTCTTGTTCAACATGCCGAACGGTGGCGTGGCACACACTGGATTGTCGATGCCTCAGGGCGGCTCGCCTCTGATGATCAACGACGTTGTGTTCCAGGGCGGATCCGTTGGCATTCGTATGAATGAGCAGCAGTACCACTTCAAGGGCATCACTTTCAAGAGTGCGTTGCATCCATCTTACTGCAATTTGACCATGTATTCGACTTTGTCACTGATATTGCCAAACTTCTCCAGACCAGGACATTGGCTTGAAGCTCGACAAGCTCTTTGAGGGCACTGGCCAAGGCTTGCACTTTGAGTCGTGCAAAGTCGGCATTGAGACGACGAACAACAATACCGGATTCTTCGCCCTCATCGATTCGACAGCCAAGAACGTCGACATCCTGTGGAACGCAGCAGCCTCTCCCACAGCCCAGGGGTCCATGGTCCTTGAGAACGTCCAAGTCGACTGGTCGGTCAAATCTGTAAGTTGAACTAGTTGAATTCCATCAAGGCATCTGGACTAAGACCTAGAATTAGACTGTCACCGCCGGAGGAAAAAGCGTCCTCAAGGGCTCAGTCAGGCCCGGCCAGTCATGGATCTGGGGCAACGTTTACGGCCCTGTCAAAGGTCAACGCGCAGAGGGCAAATTCTTCCCTGCTTCTCGCCCTCTGGCACTGGTCGATATCACTGGCTCTTATCATGCCGTCCCTCCGCCAACTTTCCAGGAGTACAGCGTCGACCAGGTGATTAACGTCAAGTCGGTCCATGGACTGCCTGTTGCTGGTGATGGAGTTACAGATGAGTGAGTAACCGTCAGTATGTCGTATAAAAAGTCGACTAACCATTGGCGATTCAGTACGAAGAACCTTCAAAAGATTATCAACAAGGCTGCTGGCAAGTCTGTTCTCTTCTTCCCTCACGGAACATACCTCGTCAGCGATACCCTCGTTGTCCCCCCCGGAAGCCGGTAAGTTTACGGCAACATTGACGGCACAGCAGCCATCCTTGCTAACGGAGCTTCAGATTCCACGGCGAGGTCTGGTCCGAAATCAGCGCCACCGGCGACAAGTTCAAAAACGCCAACAAGCCCGTCGCCATGGTCCAGGTCGGAAAGCCGGGCCAGATCGGCGTCGCCCAGTTCGTCGACATGCTCTTCACCGTTGCCGACATCCTTCCCGGCTGCAAGCTCGTCGAGGTCAACATGGCCGGTTTGAAGGCTGGAGATGTGGGCTTCTTCAACACGCACTTCCGGATCGGAGGAGCGAGAGGATCAAAGGTGCAGACCAACTGTGACGATCCTGCGACGTGCAAAGCGGCGAGGCTGTGCGCCCATCTCACTACCTCGTCGTCTTCGTACTGGGAAAACAGCTGGTGCTGGAGTGCGGACCACGATCTTGACGATGACTTTGGTGCTAACCCTTCCACTGCTGGTGGCTTCTTGGTCGAGTCTACAAGGGCCACCTGGATGCTGGGCATTGGCAGCGAGCACAACTCTCTGTACCAAATCAATGTTTACAAGGCGAGAAACGTCTTCTTGGGCTTCCAGCAGAGCGAGACGCCATACTGGCAGGGCAACAACTCTGGTCTCCTGACGCCTCTGCCGTGGACAAACTCCCTGCTGGCCAGCGACCCCGACTTTAGCTGGTGCGCAGCCGATGACGCGCAGTGCCGCATGGCTATCTTTCAGTATATTCACGACTCGAGTAATGTCAATGTCTACGGAGGCGGGTACTGGGTCTTTTTCAACGGCATCAACCGCGATGGCTGCTCAGCTGAGTGTCAGCAGAACGCCGTCATCTATGCCGACAACCAGCAGTTGTACAGCTACGGCGTGAGCACGCATAATGTGAGGACGATGGTCCTGGAGTCGGAAAGGGGGAAGGCTGTGGCAGAGGTTGTGGACACCGCGAATGCGGGAGGTTGGCAGAGCCATGGCGGTGTTATGGCTGCTTACCTGGGACAGAGCGGGTTTTAATCCCGGATATGTATGTCATATCTGAATGATGCAGGAGAAAATGAATGAACGACAGTTGCTGTTTGCCTGTTGTCACTGTTATTGTCTAGTTGCGAAGACACCTTGCTTCTCAGTCAACCACTGAAGACCCCTCAAAAGGTCACGGTACCATGTCTTGCTCATGGCAAGGTCTGGGAATATCCAAAAGACGTGGGGATATCCTGCGTATGTATCCAACTTTGTTGGAACGCTGCAAATTGCGAGAGTTAGCATTATCCTTCATCAATGCAAGATCAAGGGTTCATGATGTCTAACCCCATACGATCAAGCTTCTGCTTAAAGATCATGCCATGATCTCGCAAAGGGTCATCGCCACAGACCATGATGTGTGTCGGCGGCAAGTCTTTGATGCTGCTAATCTCATCAAACAGCAATGTCTTCAAGAACAAGCCCTTTCGAAGTTCCTCTGGAATTCCCAACAAGACACCGTACTGTTCGATGTGTGACTGAGGGAGAAAATCGGCGTCGCGGCACTGCACAGGAGAAGCTTTGTCGCCGACTTTGGGGTCAAAGGGAAAGTTTTCTGCGAGGCAGAGCCATGGAGCGGCAAGGCACTGGCCTTGTATGTGCGACTCGCCCAACTGTGTGTTCTAAAGTCAGCTAAGGTCTGCCAGCTACAGGGCTGATGGATAAGTCGTCGCAGTATCATACTTCTCTTTCTCGTAGCGTAACGCTCGCTGCAAGGAATGCCCCAGCACTGGTGCCTGAGACGTACAAATGAAAAACGAGAGGCAATTCCAATTCTGCAGCGTTTTGTATCACCCATGTGCGAGCATCCCAGGCATCGTTAAATTGCGTTGGAGCTTTCCACTCCGGAGTCACTCGATAGCCGACGCTGATGACGACGAACCCAGAGTCCTGAGCCAGAGATATACAGAAGGGATCTTCCGTTGAGATTGAACCTGACAGGAACCCGCCGCCATGATAATAGATCAAGATAGAATCGCGGCGTTTAGCAATGGACGAGCGAAAGATGCGAATTGGAATCTCGAGACAGTCTGTCGTAGGGATTGTCCGTGTTTCCCAAGTGACCCGATGGTCGCCGAGGGCTTTCATTGCGGCATCTCTGGCTGCATATCGCTGAAGATTGGTGAGGCGGCGGAATTCCGTCGAGACGGTGCCAAACTTGGGTAAGGGATGTTGAGTTGTGTATGACTTCCATTCTTCTGGGCCGGCGAGATAGCTAAAGTCATTCATGTCTGTAGGCAATTTCTTTTTCTTTTACTCTGCCTTGTTCCGAGTCGATGGCCTGAAGATGTTTCATACTCTCAACACTGGCATAGCACTCTTATATGAGCAGATCTTGCACCTGATGTTTCTCTCCATAGGTCCATGGTTGACAGATCCCATTAACAAATATCTCCCGAGATCTGCATCCACTTCTCCGCAAGCCTCTGTTTATGAGATCACAACAAGGGCTTCTTGGTTCTGGCGTCAGCCAGGATTTGCAACTAACAAGTCTCACGGCTCTTTTGCAGCGACGGCAGATCACCTTCTGGGCTCAAACTATGCCTATTCCTCACGCGCGGACACCGAAAAACTCCAGTGCGGATCGCGAGTTTAGCGCGAGTATTTGTCCCCGAGGTCTATGCAGAAGCCCGAAAGGCGCTGGAGGCTTTGTCCCCCCTGCTATTGGGATATGATTGTGGAGAGGGTTGCGTCAAGGACTGATGTCTGATCCCGTACTTGCATAGAACATACCTCGATGCTACATACACCACTTTTGCTTGCCTTGTGTGATGCCCATCTCTGTATTCATCACTCCGTCTTCGCGTCAAAGCCGCTCTCCAGCCACGCATAAGCACTCTATTGTCCTCAGCCAATCCCAATGGCTGACACCCCCGCAACTAAGCAAGTCGTCCTCGTTACTGGCGGCAACCAGGGCATCGGCTTCGAAATCGTAAAGAAGCTCGTAGCGGAACAGCCCACATACCACGTTCTCCTCGGCTGTCGCTCCCTCTCAAAAGGCGTAGAAGCCATTTCAAAGCTTGAGAAGCTCGCAGGCTCGGTATCTCCTGTCGAGGTTGACATTACTTCTGATGAGTCGATTGCGGCGTGTGTGACGCAGATTGAGCGCGAGCATGGCAAGCTCGACGTTTTGATCAACAATGCCGGAATCGGGAGACACGCCGTCGAGGAATTGCCGAGTCTGAGGGCCAAGATGGCGGCGTTGTTTGATGTCAATGTCTTTGGCACGCTGGTAATGTCAGACGCTGCCATACCTCTGCTACAAAAGGCCGCAGATCAAGGCTCAGTCCCGCGAGTCGTCTTCATTACCTCCGAAATGGGCTCATTGGGGAACACGCTCAATCCGTCATGGAAGTATTACCAGCACAACACTTCTATACCGTACAAGTCTAGCAAAGCCGCCGCCAACATGATTGGAGCGTGTTACTCGACCCTCTTTGAGAAGACTGGGTGGAAAATTAACTGCTGCTGTCCTGGACTCCGAAAGACGGCGTTCAATAATCATCTTTCGGTTGCTATGGACGTCGAAGAGGGTGCTGTTAGAGCAGTATATTTGGCTACCTTGGACAAGGATGGGCCTACGGGAACCTTTACGAATATTGACGGGACTGAGCCGTGGTGAAGTATATAGAAGAGAAGAGCATTTAGTTTGTTGAATCGAGGCTTGTCAGTGGAAAGTGACTTTATAGCACCATAGTTTGGCTGTCTAGCATCTTAGCAGGGCCATACTGCCTCTATTACGGCTGACTTGGAAATTGTTTCAAGTTTCTGCTTCTATGGCTTCCTCCTTCTAGTCTTACGATGTTTAAACCTAGATTTTCTCATTTCATTGCTCGAGTGAGCCAGGTGGGAGCCTCAACCAGTCAAATGTATCGAGCAATCCGAAGTTGAACTCGTACATGTCTTCTGGTAAACGCACATCCCACGTCGAGTCAAACTCTTCCTGCGTGATAGATTTCGGAGGCGGGTTTAGAGCCTGTTCCATTACTCGCTCGACCACCATCTTGATGCTGTTGCACAAGTGCGCTCCCGGAGCTGCCGGACCAATCCATTCGAGGAACCCGACAAGGAGACTGAGCTGCTTGATGATTATGGACTTTGTGATGGTCGGAACGGTCGCCGATTCGTTGCCGTGCGGCTGCTTCAAGAGCTCCATACACAGTATACCTCCCGCAGGCGCAGCGTGCAGCATCACAAGCCATTCATAATCGCCCTGTAAGCCTTCAAGTCGGTTCTGCTGCGTCCAGAAAGAGAGGGTAAGGGTAATTGTCTCCAGACTGATTTCGAGCATCTCAGGGCTATAGAAGTTGTCTCCCTTGTACGACAGTCGCTCGATGAAGAATAAATTGCTCAGATGCTCAAGACGCGTCAGCAATCTCATATAGAGAGTGGGAGGGTCAACAGCAGGATTGCTGAAATCGTCGCTGCTGAATTTCAGCCCGATGGGAAACTGAGAGTAAGCTTCCAGTTCTCGTCTCCGAAGATCACTATTCGACGAATTGAGTTGGTGACTGATGAGCCTTTTTGGATGCAGACCTAACGGCTTTAGCAAGATGGACGTCGACTTACTCATATTTGTGAGTGGTGGTCACATGAGGTGCTTGAAGCACAATTTCCAGGATCTCGCTCCGTATCTGAGCAATGATGTAGCAGGCCCGCAGAAACGTCGCCGCATGATTTTTGCCCTCCATATTCCACCCCTTCTCATCCAACCGGTGAGGTCGTGCCTTGGCATTGAGCAATGACTCATCGCTCACGTCTAGAGGCAGCGGCGTCGAGCACAGCTTGCTGCTGAGCAATGGAGGCCGGCCCGTCAGGGTTGAGACGACCATGTCGACATTGAAGATGGCGCAGAAGACTCTTCGCTTGACCTGGACAGATATCGACGTTTCTGGTGCTGGACTAGATGACTGAGGCGTGTGGAGGCCTAGGAAGGTGGCCAGAGCGACAGATTCTGCGTGATAACGCCAGAATTCAGCCCCTAGATGGAGTTGTTAGGCATGATGGAACATTTGGACATGATGGAAGTGTTTGGACGAGGGATAGGGGTGGTCGAGATGTCTAAGGAGGTGAAAGACAAATAGCTTTGTAGTAGAATTGGTACGTTGGGCAAGAATCATGAATTATGAGGTTCGGAACGTAGTAGAACGGCTTACCTGTATCACCAGTGATGAGAGACGCAGTGAGGCCATGCATGTGCAGCAGATACACCATCATGGTGTTGTTGCAGCTCGACAGCCGGCAGAGGTCGACGCATTTTACGACAGCATTCTGGTAGACCTGCATGAGGTTTCTACGATTGTAGTGCCCGAGCCACTTGCGCTGCTCGACGGTGCCGTTGTCTGACAAGGAAGCAGCTCCAAACGTCCAAAAGGCGAACAAAAGCCCGATGCCTTCCCACCGAAAGTTTTCCCCTGAAAAGGCCTCGAACCACTCGCCGGGATCGACAAAGTCTTCCCGTAGCGGCTTGGAGCTGTTTTGGAACAGAAGCAGTGCCAGCTGAGACATGTTCCCGTTGGTACGCTGGCCGTCGAGGAAGTGGCCCAGGGCTGACCACAGCGAGGCGTGAAGACGATCCAGGGCCAGCCGGCACCAGCCGTCGTTGGGATTCACGTTGCGCCTTAACAAGAAGTGCGCCGCCTCCTTGGTCGGGATGGTCCGCAGCACGGACAAGGCCACCTCGAATGCGGTGGCGTCGGGGGCCATCCGGGCGGGGCCGGAGCTGGTCTCGCTCGGCTGCTTGCCGCCGTCACGGACCGGCTCGGCCCCGACTACATGGTCGAGGCGCTTCTGGGTCTCGCGAAAGAATTCTGGAAAGCTCGTGGCTCCGAGATAGCCCACGTTTTCGTCTTGGGGTGATATATTGTCGAGCGTCGACGAGCCAACACTGGCCTGGGCTGCCGCTGACGATTGTTGGCTCAGGCCCTGCTGAAGAAGTTGTTGGCTCTGGCCAACTAACACCGTTGGCTCTCTGGCCGCTGCCGTCCGCCGCTCACCCAGCACTTCCGCCGATTGGCCTTTGCCGGCGGACCGGCGCAGAGCCGGTGTCACGAGCTGCCCCTGGATGAGGTACCGGCAGCTCTGTGGCGTGCTTTTGCGGATGCACCTGGAGCAAATGGGGAGCCGGTGGTCACACGCAACCTTGCGCCGGCGGCACGGCTCGCAGGCCTGCGGACGGCCATTGCGGCGCCGGGGGACTTGAGAGGGGACGGCGGAACTAGGAGAGGGGCTGGTCATTGTGCAAGCAATGTGTTACACAGGTCCTCCAACGCCGTTGTTCCAGTTTGAATGGCCTCGTCGAGTCCGAGGGGAGTGTAAGTTGTGTGAGCGGGAGAGCCGAACGTCTTGCGATCTGAGATGAGAGCGGGATCGGCTCTCGGCCTCGGCGTTCGTCGTGGCTCGGCGCTCGGCAACATGGCTTCTGCGTCTTACTGGTGGTGGCTGAGGCTTCAAGCTTGTTATATTCATTCACCTTTGCTTCAAACTCCCTGCAGGACCGATGTCATGGTCACTCTCCCTCGAGTTTACCTTCATACATACTATCACAATGCCATAGATATTCTCAGACTCTGCGGACTGAAGACCAAAAGTCGACAAAGAAACTCTAGCTCGGGTAAAGGACCCAGCATCGCTATTGTCAGACGCCATCCGACGGCCTAGACAATATCGGGGAGAGGGCGGATGTGTTGGCTCACACGTCAACTGACTTACACTTTGATCCAGAAGTGCACCGGTCGCGGGATGGAGACGGCAGAGACTTGGCAGTGATCAGATACGCCTCTACTAATACGACCGACGTGGAAATAAAAGACCGAGGGTTGCCTGTCTCGAGCTTCACTTTTGCTGCGACGTGTTTACACCAAACAAGTGACGGTTGGCCACTGCAACTATCAACCACCATGGGCTGCACTACGCGAATCAATGCCAGACAAGAGGCCATCGACGTCCTCGTGCGTTATGCTGACGGCCTCGACCGCGGCGACGCCTCCCAATTCGAATCCTGCTTCGCCGAAGATGCCACAATGGACCTCAGCCCGTTCTTCGTCCTCGGTATGACCTACGAGCCGATCCACGGCCGCGCCGCCATCACCGCCGAATGCATGAAGGCCGTTGGCACGACTCTCGAGACGACGCACTCGCTCACCAACTTTCTGGTCACACTCAACGAGCAAAACGACAGCGCCAGTATCTCCTGCCTATCGGAAGCTCAGCACGTCAAGAAGGGACACGAATTCGACGTCGAGTCTCAGGACACCGCCCTCATTGTCAAGTGCCGATACGAAGTGATTGCTGTGCAAGAGAGTGACTCGGTATGGAGGATCAAGGCCTTCAAGCTTACGCCGCTATGGAGCAGGGGTAGCAAAAGCATTTTCGGAAAATAACCGGACGGCGAGAGGTGGAGGGTGAGACGCTGTTATGAAGGGAAGAGGCTCCGAATGGAGGCGTACCTCAATGATACGATACCACCACACATTTGGATCGAAGGCCGTGGAATAGATGGAAAAGCGCTATCAGTCACCTTCTCCTATGATCTTGACGACTTATTGGTGGTTTAAGCTGCGATCTTGTCACAAGTTCTTTTCGAAGCATATACTATAAGTGGATGATTCGGAGTCCGGGGCCTATAAAGACGGCCGGAACGCCGATTCGGTCCCGAAGATTCGGCCTCAACCAATATCAAGTCCAGATAGAAGTAGGTAGAACCAGATTCTTGAAGGCCACTGACGTCTTCTTGATTGGTGTCTAAATGTGACTTACAAGAATTATTAGAACCTTCTCGTGATTTATTGAACGTTTCCGCGTGGTATAATAAGGCCTCCGCCTTCGGTAGTTGGATCAAAGAGCATTCGTCGCTTCAATAACCACCAAGCTTCGTTTGCTCACTCTCCTAATATAAGCCTTCATTGCATCAAACTCACAATGTCTCATCCAACTCAGTCTCAGTCTGCCGTCATGGGCATGACGCCCTTCATGGCCGACTTCCTCATGGGTGGCGTCTCCGCAGCCGTCTCCAAGACCGCCGCGGCCCCCATCGAGCGCGTCAAGCTCCTCATCCAGAACCAAGATGAGATGATCAAAGCCGGCCGCCTGGACCGCCGATACAAGGGCATAGCGGAGTGCTTCAGCCGCACAATATCGGACGAGGGGTTCCTCAGCCTGTGGCGCGGAAACACGGCCAACGTGATTCGATATTTCCCTACGCAAGCACTGAACTTTGCCTTTCGGGATAAGTTCAAGAAGATGTTTGGGTATAAGAAGGAAACCGATGGATATGCCATGTGGATGGTAGGAAACCTGGCTTCAGGAGGTGCTGCTGGAGCGACGGGGCAGCTGTTCGTATACTCTCTCGATTATGCTCGGACTCGACTGGCGAATGACGCAAAGAAAGGGGGACAACGCCAATTCAACGGCCTCATTGATGTCTATCGGAAGACTCTGGCATCAGACGGCATCGTCGGACTGTATCGTGGCTTCTTTCCCTCTGTCCTCGGAGCCGTCGTATATCGTGGCCTATACTTTGGCATGTACGACTCCTTCAAGCCGCTCGTTCTGATCGGGTCTCTGGAGAACAACTTCCTTGTATCATTTTGTCTGGGCTACTTCGTAACTACAGCGGCAGGCATTGCGTCATATCCTCTCGACACGATCCGGCGGCGCATGATGATGACTTCGGGAGAAGCTGTCAAGTATAAGAGCTCGCTTGACGCAGCCAGACAAATCGTGGCAAAGAATGGGGCACGGGCACTCTTCAATGGTGCTGGGGCAAATATCCTTCGTGGCGTTGCTGGTGCTGGAGCATTGTCCATCTATGATCAGCTTCAGGTGGCCCTCTTTGGCAAGGCATTCAAAGGGGAGTAATGCGTAGCTTGCGTCGTCTCCTGTTTTGAATCGTAAGGGCAGTTATTTCTAGTTAATAAAATGCATATTGCGACTTTGATTAAAATGAAGAAATTAAGTGTATGGTACAGTAAAAGTTTGTGGTTCAACAGAGTGGTGCTGAAGCAGGAATTGGTCCATGGTACGCAGTGCAGGACGAGCCCCTAAGCCAAGGCCAGAACGTCGTTAACCTCACTTCAATTCATCATACTCGGGCAGTGTCCACTTCACATTCTCCCTCAAAATCCACTGTCCAAGAACGTTCAGTCTGAGAAACGCGGCGATCCCCAACAGCAGGTTGACAAGCGCAACGGCAAACGCTGATTCAGGCATCAGTTTCCAGAAAAGCGAGTCATCGCCGACGCCATCAATGACTTGGTCGATGAACGGTCTCAACTTGTCATCATACGCCTTGAAAGCCACGTCAAGGCCATCAGTAGGCGCCTTTCCGCCCTCTGCCTTGCCACAGTGACGGGCAATCTCCCCAGCGAGGACATAGGCTCCCACAATGCCGCAAGTCGTTCCCATTCCTGTAAGTCCCGACGGACAGTAGGCCGCATCACCAACAAGAACGACCTTGCCATCGTACCAAGAATCAAGCTTGACGAGACCCATACGCTCGCAGTAAAAGTTGTCCGAGTCGAACATGTCCCGCAAGATGTCCTTTGACTGCCATCCCGCATCCTGGAAGATCTCCGCCAACATCTTCTTCTGCTCCGGCACTCCATCTTTATGAGCCTTCGCCATTCTCTCCGACGGATTGTTGCAAGAGAGATACACTTGGATCTCCTCAGGGCTATGTCTCCGCGTCATCATGCCTCGTCGTCCAGTTGCCAAGTACATGGTTGAGTGGTAGTCTTCGCCCTTTTGAATGGGGCGAGGAATGGTAAAGTATGCGGTGTAAGAGCCTCTAATGGGGCGCAGAGCGTCTTGCGCACCATGGCCGAGCATCAGATTGCGTGTATTCGAGCCCATGCCATCGGCACCGACTACGAAGTCGAAGCGCTCCGCCTTGCCGTCTGTGAACTCAACGTCGACACCGTCGCCATCTTGCTTGAAACTGCCAATCGAGACTCCGAACCGAAAAGTTACCTTGTTTTTGATGACGTCGTGCATCAGGCGGCAAAAATCACCCCTCATAATCTCATACTCGGTCGTGAAGTTCTGTACCCCCTTTCCGGACTTGTTAACCCCGAAAAAAGCACGCCGTCTGTTCGCCCCATCGACGATGGCAAGGCCTTGCTCGGGCACAGACTTGGCACGGAACGCTTCCTCGAGGCCCATACGCTTCATAACTGTCACGCCGTGGCCTCGGAGATCGACTTGCAGGCCAGTCGTGCGGAGGCTGGGGAAGCGTTCGATGACGGTGACGTTGTGGCCGAGCTTGGAGAGCCAAAAGGCGAGGGCATTGCCAGTAATGCCGGCGCCGCTTATGAGGACCTTCATTGGGGCCATTCGGAGTTTGGGGGACTGATGAAGGTTATGGATCGTTGAAGGCCTTCTGATGCCGAGATTGGGTCGATGAGGATGGACTGTAAGTTGCTGCTGAGTGGGAAGAGCTCGAAGAGGAGAACCGTTTTGATGATGGACTCACAATAAGAGAAGGATGAAGGGCTATATATACATCTTATCTTGGTGTCCTGCCTCCCTTCTTCTCCCCGTTGTCTCCGGTATTTTCGAAGCCCGCAAAAGCACTGCCGAGCGGTATGTCCGTAACTGCCGTTTCGGCCGAGAGAGGCCACGAGGCCATCACCGTGCGACTGGAGCACCCTTCCGTCTCAGGCTGAACAAATATGTTAAAGCCAGTGACTCCGTACGTACTAATAGAGCAGGAATACCTGTGCAACGAAAAAGAGCCAAACGAAAAAGGTGACATACAGTCTTTTGAAGAAGCAACTATATCCTGCATGCTTAAGCGACGGTAGATATACAACGACCATTTGCTATACATAGAAAACTCGAGTTCATCCACAACTATATACGTCAAAAGATTAAATTAAGTAGATCATAGTTCTGTGCAAAGTATACCATATATGTGACATGGTTCGCTCAAGGAAAGCCTGAGTCGGTGAGGAAGAAGAAGTCCATGTCAAGCCCCAGTCCATATGTGTAGTCCTCTCTTTCGCCGAAGCTTGCGGAATCGAACTCTTGGACAGAAGTTGCCACAGGAGAATCACCAAGAGTGCTTTGTAGTAGTTCCAGGCTCAGCAAAACACTATCTCTGGCGCTCTTCGCGATGCGAAGTTGACCGGATTCACCCCGTTCCATAGCCTCCGCTTGAGCCATGACCATGGACAAGAACATGTGGTTTTTGACGTTAGTCTCCCCTTGACGAACGCGCTCCAGGGAAAGACTCATCAAATCCTCCATCGCCTTCTTCAAGTGGCTAATGGAGTGCGAACTTCGATGTAAAGTTCCATCTTTATAGTGGGCTTCAATCTGTGTCAGAAGCTCCAGACTGATGATACTAGTCGCATATCGAATACCCTCCCTGAACAGGCCTCCACCAATTGCCATCAGACTGGAGAAACCTTCATCTGGCTCTGGATAGACTATAGCCATGGCAGCATCTAGACTGACCTTGAGCGAATAGTGTAACAGCGGGTTCGTCCGTGCCTTGTGCGCAAACGGACAATGAAGGGGAATCAGGAACCGACGTAGGAGGTAGTCAACCAGATTGTGGTGGAACGGAGTCATTCCAGAGGCTTGATTATCCCTAAAAAAGGCGTTCGAACGACGACATGCCTCGAGAATATCCGTGCTCAAGTCAAGCACGTCTAGATAGGACAACTCCGAGTGCAGGCCGTTCAGGAGGCTGAGGATACGTAAACGCGTTGGTAACGAATCGAGTAGAATGAGCTGCAAAGACGTTCCAGTGAACCGTTCTCGGCTGTGAGGCTTCAGCTCAGGCACTGGCTCTTCTATATCTTGGTCATTGCAATTGGCGGGCGGCTCCGTGTCAAATTCGTCAAAAGAGATCCTCGGCGGTAAAGCCGAATCCAGGGACGACTGAACAACCAACTCCAATATCGTAGCCCATAATCGTCTGCGTAACTGCGTCTGCAGCACAGACATGTTTGGAAGGTGCCTGGGGTCTCGGTGCAAGCCAATCTGCATTGCCCGATGGATGAGCGACCCCGAGGATATCCAGACGAGGTCGCCTCCAATGGAGAAGATTTGTCGTGCCAGCATCACCAGACAGTGTATCTGGAGCCCGGATATATCGAGGCGGTCTTTTTCCAGTGGGCCTGAGAGCCAGATTTCTGCTGCATATATCCATTGATGGACCATATTGCGAAGTCCGGCATTAGCTCCCGAATGCGAGGCCAGGCTGGAGCCTATTGCAATGACGAGAAGGACTTGGAGCCGCAACTTGGCCGAAGCGCTCTCTGGGCTACTCCAGAACCTTTCGTAGACTTTCCAGAAGGTCGGCTGATGGAGGATGCGATGAGTTGACTCAAAGGACTGAAAGTACAAGGTTGTCATCTTGTCTGCCACCTCGCGAGTAGGGGGTGTAAGATCAAAGTTCAGCGAGGAAAGGCATCTACTCGGCCGCCCGGTTTTGAGGCTTCTGGCTACGCTTTTGCATTTCTGGAGCAGCTCGCTGACTTCAAGAATGGATTCTCTCGTCTCGGCGTTATGAAAGGCGTTGATGTCGCCAAAGCCGCAAGCTGCTCCGTAGCAAGTGATGATGGGGGCGAACTGCACGACCAAAATGTTAGCGATCAATGCACGTCTAATTCACGAGAGATGTGAGTAGACGATCTACACAAATACTCTACGCACCTCTTTTGCTATGCCAACCCAATGACTCCATCTCATAATCCTCGTCTTGTTCAAAATGATACGGGCGTCCGGCAAACCCGGCTCACCAGTGAGCATATCCCGGCCTGCCTGGGATAGATCGTGCACTGGCACCCTACCTCTAAGATCCTGGAGCTCAGGGTTCAGAAGCCGAGGGCGATTTGGAATCTGGATCTCGTCAGCCGCTGGTGCGGTTGACGACTCAGCTGAACCGAGTGTCGAGTTCGCTGCGGCGCGAGCCTCGATTGTCCGACCGACACGGAGTGATCCCTCTCTAACGCTAGTAGCTGTACCAACGATACTTGGACCATCGGTATCGACATGTGACGGGGTAGATGCCGGATGGACAGTGGACGGGCTTGGCATCGAAGAGGAAGACACGTGCATCCGGCTATCTTGCCCATGCCCTGCTCGGGGCTTATCCCGGTAGTATGTGGTGTAAGAGCACTGTGTCTCGGTCGCGACACAGCGGCTGCAAGGGCTCTTTCTGTCGCACTTGAGCTTGCGGCGCCGGCACTCAATACATGAGAGAGCGGGTCTCCGGCGGCGACATGGCTGTTGTTGTTTCTGCTGTTGATCCATGAGACGGATGTTCTTGTCTCGGTGAAATCGACAGATAGGCGAAGAGATGGAGGGTGTTCAGGCTTTACTCCGTACAAGTTGGAGTAAGTTCAACGGGTACAAGACTGTACAGTACACTAAAGAGACGCATCAATGCAAAGGTACTGGCAAACTGAGACAAGGCAGTGCATGGAGGAGGCAATGTTGAGATTGATCTTCGCAGTAGTAGAACGAGGCTCGGCCAATTCGGATGTAGGGGGCGAATATGCCGAGCTCAGCTCTAAAGCTCTCGGCCGATAGATTCATCCCCCTTAGCGTCCGCTCAATGCCGACCGGAGACTAACCAGAAGATCAATAACTCCGTATTCCTGTTAATAGAGTGTGATACAGGCGCTACTATTCGCCAATATTATACCTGCTGCGAGCTGCACATCTTCAGTTGCCGTGTCTGAAGACCATAGAGTGGTGCGGCACACCAAATATCGGCACAGTCCTCACCACTTCAAACCCCCTCTTTGTATACAACGGCCTGCCAGCCGGTGTCGCCATCAGATAGCAGTCCTTGTTCACGCTCGCAGCCCGGCTCAGCCCCCAATCCAGCAGCATCCTCCCGATGCCCTTCCGCTGGTGGCGCGGGTCCACTCCGAGATAATCAAGATCTTTATTGCTTCTTTTAGTTACCTATTTTGGCAGTCTCGGATAGGGGGGAGGGGGGCCAGGTGGTAGCGGAGGCTTTATGGGAGGGCAGACAAGGGGAGAGCAGAGCGGCAGATGAGAACTTACGCCAGACGTCCTTGATGCCTCTTTCTCCGAACATCTCCTGGTGGTCGGCTGAAACGATAGCGCGCAGCTCTGCATACGCCTCTTGGTCGAATGAGGGTGGCGGCACTTCTTGGACAGTAGATCGGGGCTGATTGGCCGCCTTTTCGGAATCCGTCTGCGTGTAAGTGTTGTGCGCGGGTTTCGGCTTGTCCTCGTATACATCCCAGAGGCCAAAGCCCACAACTTGGTCGCTTAGAGGGAGAGCGTCATCGATGGCTACGACCATGACCGCGTCCGGGGAGGACAGACTTGCTGTCTTCTTGGCGTATCTCCATGAATAGATATCATTGTCCCTTGTACTGTCCTGCTCCTGTAGCTGAGTTGGGAAGAGCCGTGCTGCAATGGCATCGGTTGCGGGATGAAAAGCTGCCGATGCAATGCGAGCAATGGCGGGCAGGTCGTCCGCAGTGGCGTCGCGAATATGTATCGTCATGTCGGGGTTGAAGAGACCAGTAACGACTGTGATAGTCAGACGAGGGATATATGAAGAAACAATTGCTAGCCAGTAGGTAGTATTCATAAGACATGGTACGAAATAACCGATCAAGATACACGCGTCTTGAGCTCTAAAAAGATGCTGTCAAAGTGCATGTATCGACGCTAAGCCCGCCCAACATGTCAATGTCAAGCAAAGGGCGGAGTGGGTTTCTCCAACTCTCTATTATTAATCATGTTTCGTCCATAGTGAAATGGTTGTTTATCACTTGATGTCTGCATAAATTGTCGTGAAAGCGTTGAGAAATGAGTCGATTGGTGAGAAATTGATGTGTGGACTTTACCGTCCCTCTTGCGCTGTGCTGAGGTTGAGCTTCTGGAGGCCATGCCAGCTCGGTATCTTGTCTCTTAAAAGGACAACGAGGAACGGTATTGAAGTCTTCAATGAAATCAAAGGAGACAAAGAAAATAAAAAGAAGAGAAACAGGACAGAACAGAGCAGAATGGGGAGAACCAAGAGCAATGTAACCTGTGCTTCAGGACGATAGGTTGTGAGAAATAACGAGATATCTTGCGCCATGGTTTGATTGCTCATACTGGTGTAATGATTCAGGGTATGAGAGCGTTCACGCAACAGGCGTCAATGGCCGAATCCTTAGACCTTCTTGTTTTCATAGCACCACTCTCCCTCTGATTTGCCTGGAAGTGAGAAATATCTGCAGAATAAGTCAGCAGAGAAAGTGTTGAAGGTAAGCGGTCTTGAAAAACGCGAGTGTGTTGCTTGGGAAGCATCGGCTTACACGGGGCCTGATATCGTTCAATACAGAAGTGGCTAGCCAGCACCACTACTTGGCTATTTAGCGTCCCTAAAAGTCCATCTGTATGTCCTCTGCTATAGCTTATTTCACTCTTATAGATACTATAAGTGGCTTCTACTTTCTCCTTGTACCGCACTACATATCTAGTCTTATCACATAGTTACAGTACTGCCCCAAGCTGGATGAAGAACTCGTTACTACGGTGCTTATTCCTGTCTCCATAATCGCGAATGCCATGAGATGCCACCCTGACGCCAAAGCTGTCTCACAGGGTAGATCTCAGGCGTTTCTCCCTGCGGCCACTGCCAAGAACCAATGCTGCTACCAAGTGATCCAACGCAAATTGACTTTCTCTCTGTCAGGTTCGTCTTTTCTTCAATTTAATGATCCCTTAATTATGATCAGGTAGAGATGGTATTACGGGGAGCTTAACAAAATTTATTAGAAGCAGCAGACAGAAGTTCAGGTCACCAAGTCAAGCGAGAACCCCAAGCTCTGCAGATTGCCATATACCACAATAAGATGACTGGTTCACTCAAGAACAACTTGCCCTTTTCAACAATACCGGGTATATATGCTCTCCAACTTTAGCATATCCCATCTCATAATGCAAAAACTACACGTGCTTCGTATCGGGCTTCAAAGCTTCGAAGCTCATTAGACACGCTTGTCGAGCACAATGGGGGCAGGCGCTGCTTCAACACCAATAGAGGGCTCTATTTCCCAGACGTTCGCGCGCCGCGCCAAAGAATAAATTAGACAGACACGCGGGTAACTGCTTTATAAAAGCACTTAGCAGAGTTACAGGCATCTATCAACTCACAAAATCAAGGAAGTCAAATGAGTATAAGATTATACTCAGATTCCAGTACAATCGCCCTCTCAGCATGCAGTTAACGCGGCTTTTCATTCGCCTGTGCTAACTGAAGAGAGAAAATGGATATCCGAGAATAAAAAACTGGTAGAAAATGCCCATTACAGTCCACATCAAACGCTCTTTGCCTGTGGTCAACTGTCAATAAGCACCGCCATTGAGCCATTTAATGACTTCTTCTACCATGTTCTCCCAAGCTATTCAGGCTCTTTATCAACCAGCAAGAAGAACTTTAGCTCATACAAGAAACACCAACCGACACTGCTCCTTGCCGTTATCACCGCTGCATGCGGAGTGTCGGACCCAAGCCCCCTCCGCAAACTTCACTCCTACTTACGAGCCGACCATTCAGAGCAGGCCATGGTACAGGGGAACCAGTCACTCGAGCTGGTCTAGGCTATTCTAGTCATGATTGAGTGGTACTACACGGACGGCGGCATGACGCACTTGGACCTCAATACATGGATTCAGATGGCGGGCGTCATGGTCCGCGAGCTAGGGCACTGGCCTCGGAGCGAGGAAGTTGTGGGCATGGAGCATATTCTCACTGCGGCTGGTTGGAGGACGAACTTTGCTGCCTATCTGAGCATGCGAATGTGAACAAATGTATCATTTCACCTCTTCCCCCCCTACTCTTGCTTTTGTTGGCTTCTCCAGAGTATGCATGAGCTGCTGACTTAAAATTACAGCGCAGCCATCAGTTTTCAACGGCCCTTGTCCATGATGGTCTGGACCGCCGGCAGGAGAAAGGGGCTGGACACCTTTGAGAAGGAGACTATGCATGTCAACGGCAACCGATTGGCGCACCGGGTGCTATTGCAAAAGATAGGGGAGGAGATTGTAACATTGCGGATCGGGACCTCATGCGCCTTGGCGCCAGCTGGGTCTTTGAGTCCTGTTGATCAGCACGTTTATCTCGGCCCTTAAAGTCGCCTCGGCAGTTGGCTGCCTCACTGGTACTGAATGGTATGTGAAAGCAACGAGTTCAATGACTATCTGGCTTACCCCATACAAGTGATTTGCAGCCCACGACGTCCGCTGTTTAGCTGAGTACTGTATCAAGTTATATGAGCTGGCCGCCGCATGCTATACGACACACACAGTCATCACATCGAGAGGCGCAACCGCCGACCCTGTCGGCTGCTGCTGGGGACATGGCCTACATCCGAGCCATCAGGCCCCTGATTCAGCCGAGCCATACAGCTTTGGGCATGCTGGTATTGTTCGACACTGCAACGTTCCGCCACTGGCCCACCGTGACCAGCATCTGGGGCTTGTGTGCTGGAGGGGGCTTTTAAGGTTCGGAAGTCAATAGACTAGCAGCAGCAGCAGCAGCAGCGGAGGGCGTATATGGATGAGTTCGTGAACGAGGAGGTACTGGCACCCTCTCGGCGATATGAAGAACCACAAGAGGTGGAGTTGGGTGCAGCCGCCGGAGACTTTTGGCTAAGAGGGCGCGAAGCAGCATGAAGCAAACAATACGCCACCCGATGATCAACGACCTCGAAAATTCTGTCCATCGACCCGGACAACATCAAGACCTTCCGGCCAGGGATTGGAAAGAATCAGGTTGAGGGCTAGTATCGGATCAGAGATGCAAGCATGCAGTGGGATGTTTCATTGGAGCGACTGCCTGCTTCCGTTTCGACCAGTGAGAGCTTCCAAGTGACGCTGGAGGATGTGCTTCTGGCATACAAATTGGAGGTCATGGCGGAGCATACTCCGTGATGGAGCCTGGCTGGCTGGCCTCAGAAAGAGACGGTGAGTGCGCGTGGACTGTGTCTTGGCCATGGTTGATGACTTCTGGGTACATGGATGCGAGATGAGGATATGCAGGTAAGGCACAGCGGCTTGCCAATGGGGATAGACAACACGATGTGCAAAGCGCCGGAGCGTCCAGATGTTACCGGGAGGCGGAGGCAAAGAAGGTTGTACAAGCAATGAGACAAGCTTTTGATGAGCAAATGAGGGGCGAATCAGAAGCCGTGAGTATCATTCGGCCTTCTTTTCTTTTTCGTGCAGGCTGCGTACCTACATGTGCGTTACATGTGGTAAGTCTAAATCTGTCCGGTTACGATGTGAAACCCTGCAACGGGACTCTTGCAGTCCAGGCAGGGATATGTATTCAGTCTGCAGTGAGGCTGAGTGAGAAGAGCGGCAAGGGGAGAATCACGGTCAAAGGTGATTTCTTCGTGATGCTCTGGTCGTGCTTTTTGGCTCGCTTTACACCGACTGCACGAGTGACAGCCACAGCTGACAGGCTCTCGGTGCTATATACGGGGCCGCAGGTCAACGGCGGCTATCTCCAGGACGTTGTATCACCCGCTTTACTGGGTCAACCGAAATTGTACAAGCCACCAAATAACGGTTTACAAGGACCACGATGGTCCTGGTCCTGGTCTTGGTGGCACGTAGAACAAGAGACAGGCTACGCTATGGCAAGCCGAGGTCTAGAATACGCACGACGTCACCCTGTCGCCAATTTAGAGTGCTAGCCGCTGAGCCATCCTGCAGTCTATGGGATTCAGCGACATGTTATTGACATGGAGGCCTGAGAACCGGAGCCTTTGGAAAGACAATGCATGCTGGCAAGCGAACATGATGCCCGATGGTGCCGGCGTGGCTGCGGCTGAGGACAGGGGTGAGGGAGAGGCATGCCGTTTACAGGTACTGTGTGTGTGTTCTTTGTGCGAGATACTAAGGTAGTACTTGCAGTAGAATATAGGTTGGCAAGGAATCTCTCGAGACTGACTGTACCATGCCTACTCCTTTATCACCCTCCCGCATGCCAAGAAGCGGTCTCCTGGATGCCTTGGATACCTTGAGGATCAGGACGTTGCCGGATATGCCTGTTCCTTCTCTCTCTCTCTCTTCTCAGAACAGTACCAAGCATCCATAGCTGAGTCGTGGTCGATGGTCCCTGGCCTCTGCCTCTCACTCTAAGAAAGCCTCCGCCATGTACTACACTACGCAGATTGGCATTCGGGATCAGGTATCTGGGGTACATCTTCCATCATTCTCCTGTGACTATGTGATACTACCGCGCGTGTCAGATGGCCATCATCATCGTGCAAGTATTCCCCGGTTCCTGGATCCCGTACACTGTGCGCCTCCTTCATCTCGCACATACGGCACGCCACTAAAACGCATCTGAGCATCTGTGCATCTGGACCCGCCGCACGGAACAGCTAACGGCCGCTAAGCCAATCTTGGGCCACCGCAGCCAATCAAGTGCCTTGCGGGAGATGAGAAATCGCGGCTAACAGCTCACGTGACTACCCGATCCCCTTTTCGTGCTGCCTCAGCTCTACGGGATACTACCACCACCCCAAGCCCCCCTCGCAACTTCCTTCCCGTAGGAGCTGTCTCAGCCCCACTCCCGACCGTTGCCGTTATTTCGAGATCGGAATCTCGAGCAGCTCCAGAAATCCTGCATCTGAATCCCATCCACATGTCGCCTCCATTGCTCAGGCTTGTGGCCCCTGTCTGGCCATCTGCACCGTTTGATCGCCGTCTTGGCGGCTGGGGCTGACTTTTTGTACTCGTACTTGTTCTCTGCCTTTCGTTCGGCGTCTCTTCATCTCCCTCCTCCTCCTCCTCATGGTCCCCCCTATGCTGACATCATTTCCAACCTCAACGGTCGCTTCTGATGCGGGCTTTGCCTTCTTAAGCTCGCTAAAACTTCCTTTCACGTTGTGCTTTTTCATTCATCATTGCCTCTTAGACGAAAGACAACGGCACGGTCATCCAGGTCGAGGGAGTCATGGATAGCATGCAGCAGCCTGTTCGACGCTTCAAGTCTTCGTGTACCGAATGCCAACGGCGCAAGCAGAAGGTAGGTGGGATTCAGTTATTTTTCTCTCCCCTAGCTTGCTGCGGAAGCACTGACGTCTACTCCTTGCTGTCAAGTGTAATCGGATTTATCCATGCTTGCACTGCAAGAATCGCTCAACGCAACGGGAATGTCGGTTCATCGAGAAATCGGCTACCAAAGCGAGCGATCAGACCCAAGTCAAGACTGCAACAGCATCTGAGACAGCCGCCAAAGTTACAGCAAAAGGCCGGGGAGCTGGCTCGAAAAGACGCTACGACAGCAGTGATGATTCCGACTCTGACTGTGATTCCGAGTCTGACCTGGACATGGACGGCGGGAAAGGATCCATCAGACAGAAGAACGCCGGCGTGAGCCCAGATGGACCGGATGGCCAGACCGCTGGGCAATCGAGGACGCAGATGACAATGGTAACACACTCTCCCCATTGGTTGATCACCAACGGCCTGGTGGTGTAAAGTGACGACATACTTACATGTGGTATTTCGCATAGATACGTCGCAGGGAACGCCCACAGGGGAAACAGTACATGAGGTCGGCCGCAACCTGTCTCGAATTGCAGAGTGCCTTGGACTCCCTCCCGAGACGAGAACACGTGGGTATGTGAATGGCCTTGATTCCTTGCCTCGAATCAATGTTCCCTAAGCTGACTGGGTGTTGCGGTTGCTTTCAAAGATGCTCTCATCATCAGCTTTTTCCGAAACGTAAACCCTCACTATGGCATTCTTCACAGATCCGACTTTAGCCGCGAATACGATCGTTGGTGGAATCGGAGGGACAGAAACTATGCGCTTCCCATTCCATTGACATGCCTCGTACTGATGATGTGCGCATGTGCATGCCAGCATCTACCAGTCGACTACCAGGCGAGGCTGGAGCGAATGCTCAACGCCAGTTGCCAAGACCGCACTGAGACTTATCATTATCATGCACGATGCCTCCATGGCGTGGCACCCGTCGGCCGCTACCACAGGAACAATGTTCTGTGGCTCTTGCACTCGGTTTATTGGTACAAAGCCGAGGCCATGTTTACAGAATGCTGCCATGTCTTCAACACAGCTGTTCGGGAAGCCCAAGAGCTCGGTACGTCGCATCATGGCAGAAGCAGCTCCCAATCCATAGCTTACTAACCTGCTGTTAGGATTTGACACTGAAAAAGATGCTGATGTTTTGCCAAATTTTGAGTTGGAGATGCGGCGGAGGTCATGGTGTGTGATAGATTCGTGGGACTGGTAAGTTTTGTCGGAAGTTTCCCTGGGGTTTCTTCCCATCCTTCATCTTTCTCCCTCATCTTTCTCCTCCTCCATTTTCTCTTTTTCTACTGTCTTCATTCTCGTCAACACCCTGTGAGACGCTGCCACTAATGATTCTTAGGCAAATTGCTTCGGGACTCTTTCGACAGACCTTGGTTGATCACAGCAACTGTCGCGCCGGGCGCCCCTCGCTGACCCTGGAACCTGACGGAAGCTTTTCCCCTCTGCTGCACATGGTCATGCAGTCAGAGCTGGTCCACCAACTAGCCGAGCGATTCTCTGCCCCGTCGAATGTGAAGACTCACGAGCAGCTCATGGAATACAAGGGTATGGTCGACGAGTGGATGCTGAGCTTCCCCCCCATCTTTGCATTGGTGAACCCCGACACGTCAAACGACAAGAAACAGGTCTGGATCGAGTATCATCGCCACTACAATTACACAATGGGATACATGATGCTCTTGAACCCGTTTCGCCCACACATGCAGAAGACATACACAGACCAGTCTTCTGAAGAGATGCTGGAGCTTCGCCGGGTGGTCATCGACTTGACGCTGCTCCTAGTGAGAGTGTTGGACAACTGGCTAAAGTTCCTCACATTTCGCGATGGACGTTTCCATTTCATCATATTCTCCCTAGTCGATGCGGCCACGGTGCTCAGCAACGTGGTAGTAAACGACAAGACTGGGGAAGTTCCTCGGCGAGATGATATCTACCGCGCTGCCAAGCTTGCCCTTGTTCTTCAGAGGAAGCTCTTGTTCCTCTCGGAATCGGCCAAAGTGGCATTTAGGATTGTCCAGAAACTTGTTAGGCGCATGTTTCGCGGTACACCTCCTGGATACATGGCCTCTCTGAAGATGGACGACGGGAACGATGGTGGGGACCCGCAGGAGGCTTTGCCACCATCAAATCAGACTTCCGATCACGGTGCACTGATGACTATCCAGAACATTGACCCCGAAGCTTCTGTGGCTCCTGAGTTCTGGGACCAACTGGCTGTTGAGGCCCCGATTGAGGGTGTTGTTGATGTGGCTGCTTCACAATTTGCATCTGGGCATAATGCTGGCACTGTTATATCTGGCCCTCAGCATAGAGCAACTGCACCTTGCCACTGTACAGAATGCACCGAGTTGGCTACGCACACTCAGTGCCAGACGGTCGCACCCCAGGACACTGCAGACGCGTCAGGTACAACAAGCGTGGCAGTCAGTTATACCGAGCCGACATTCTCTTACAATGCCGATGCTGTCCCTCTGGAGTACATTCCGCCTACGTCCTCGCAAGCAGCTACGGCGACATCTCCGTATTACGCTGCAAGCACGCCATTGAACCTGCTCGCCACTACACCTGCTTATGTCGAATCGATGTTCCCGGAGCACACCTCGCTTGTTTCATCGGACGAGGCCTCTTTCGCACCTCCGGTTCATGCTGTAGTAGCACCCTGGGACTATACTGCACGATCGTCTTATACTGTTGATACGCCGCCCCACGTCGAGCCTACACTTGAACATCATGGCCACTCTGCAGCTTCAGGCTTTGCTATCGCTCCGCCTCCCACTGAGATTATAGATTTTGCTACGCATTATACTGCAGGCGCGTTTCCCGATCACACCGCAGCTACGCCGCTGTATGTCGAGCCCGCGCTTCTCTCCACATATCCATACAACAACGCGATACCGGCGGCTGAGCATCTCGCGGTACCAAATTTGATCCACGCAGGGGCAATTTCTACGCCTTCTCCTTTGCTTGTTCCCGATACTTCTACGGCTTATAGCGCTTCCACACCCTCCCTGTCCCTCACCGATTTCACTGAAGCTGGGCCGTACACGAGCCCTGAATCCTTCTACGACTCCTCAGCATATGAACCTTCGGTGCTATATCCTTCGTCCGTCGGTTATGACGCTTCTGCCTCGCACACTTCTCCCGCAAGTTATACATCGCTTGAAGGCTACAGTAACCCTGCGGCAGTGTATGATACCCCGGCATCGTGTACTGCTTCTCTCATGTTTGACACGTCCGCTTTTCTTGCCTCTCCCGAATCGTACACTTCTCCAGAGAGCCATGGTGTTACAGAAGCCCGATCGGATACAATAACTGCCCAGGAAGGTATGCCATGCGCGAGTGCCGACAACAAAGATGACGTCGGATCCTTTCACGATACATTGTCCTACACGACACCTCCAAACGATACCGGGAACCCAGATGTGTCACCGCGAGCTTGATGGCGATTTTATATGGCAGTCTATTATATGCTGCCGGCTCCGACAACCTGTTAGTGCGGGGCCAGCTTTGTCTTGTCGGTATTGCTGCACGTTTCTGCCATCTTGACGATGATAGTAGTTAGGTACAAGCTCAGGTTTCTAGATTTTGCGTTTCCTTTGTAACAATGGGTTTGGATGGCTGGACAATGTTTCTCTTACACTGCCTTAATATTCTGGATTGTTAGACTAGATACACGCGAATACATGATGTTGCTGGTTCCTAGGCTCTTAACCCTTTCTTCATGAAATTCATTAACCAATCAAGTGAGGACAAAGGCATCCATGGATCTCATATCCGTATGCGCCCGGCAAACCATCCCGTGATGCCGTTGGTAAACGCACAGGCAAAAGTTCCCTCGGCAGAGGAAGAACTGGTCTCTCCAGGTTAATGTCCCGCTTCAACATCTGCGGCCCCATATAACAAAAGAACCATGGAAGACACAAAGGCCCAAGCAAGCCTTCCAAGCCTCTGCCAAGTGGTTAAACCTCGGCATCAACCCGCAGAGGCATGCAAAATTTCGGCGCATTGCATCAAGGGACGCGCGAGCTTGCTGTTCGCATGCATAGCCGTGCGCATGCAAACGCGCGACATCAATTGCAGCGTATTGAAGCCCAGTTGGACGGGTCTTGGTCAATAAGGGACGTGCTCCTCCAAGGCTGAAAGTCACCCATAAGCGTCTCAGCAGCATCAAAAGTTCTCCAGCTCTCGGCCGTCTTGCCTCTGCATCCGTTCTTTGTACATCCCAGCACAGCACGAGCAAATGGGGTGGCTGCAGCCTCTCCGGGCAGCCAGGCTGTCCCCCCACCAGCGGAACCTGAAAGTACAGGTACTGGCCGGGACCCCGCCATTGACGCTGGAGGGGCTCAAGGCGGGCAGGAGCTGCTGTCGTGCTTCATCAGCTTCAGCGTCAGCTTCAGCTCTGTCGCCGTCGATTCCTTACACATCATCGTCACCGCCTTTGCTCCGGTCAAGGCACTTTTCTACTCTCTCTGCTTCTCTTGCTTCTTCCTCTTCTTCTACTTCTGCGACTTCTTCTACTTCTCTTCTACCATCTCCTCTCTACTCGTCGACACTTCCGACCCATTCGCTCCCTCGCCTCCGCCTTGCTCGACGCCCTGCTGCCGCGGCCTCTCCTCGCTCTCTTCGAAATCGTCCGCCTGCGCGCTTCTGCTCCGCCATGTGTCGAGCCAGGGCTGGTCTCGAGGGCGGCTCGGCCGCCGCTCCGAAGCGCGAGCTGCTCCCTGCCAACGTCGTGCCTCGCCACTACCACGTTACCGTCGAGCCCGACTTCGACAAGCTCACTTACAACGGCTCCGTCGTCATTGACCTCGATGTTGCCGAGACGTCGAGCTTCATCTCCCTCAACACGCTCGAGCTCGAGATTCACGGCGCAAAGCTCTCCTCTGGTGGCCAGGTTGTTAGGTGAGACATGAAAGACACCGTCCTTTTCGCTCTTCATCGGGTGCGTTGTGCTAACGGCTCTCATCAATAGTGCCACGCCTGCCATTTCCTACGATGAGAACAGCCAAGTGACCAAGTTCGACTTCGACGGCTCCCACACCCTCGAAAAGAACTCCAAGGTGCAGCTGGCAATCGACTTCACCGGCCAGCTCAACGACAAGATGGCCGGCTTCTACCGCTCCAAGTACAAGCGACCGGACGGCACCGAGGGCATCCTGGCGAGCACCCAGATGGAGCCCACCGACGCCCGCAGAGCGTTCCCCTGCTTCGACGAGCCGGCTCTCAAGGCCAAGTTCACCGTCACGCTGGTTGCCGACAAGAACCTGACGTGCCTGAGCAACATGGACGTTGCCTCCGAGACCGAGGTCCAGTCCAAGATCACTGGCGGAACCAGGAAAGCCGTCACCTTCAACCCCTCTCCCCTCATGTCCACCTACCTCGTCGCCTTCGTTGTCGGCGAGCTCAACTACATCGAGTCGCGCGACTTCCGCGTCCCCGTGCGAGTGTATGCTCCCCCGGGCCACGATATCGAGCACGGCCGCTTCTCCGTCGACCTTGCTGCAAAGACGCTCGCATTCTACGAGAAGGCTTTTGGCATCGACTTCCCCCTGCCCAAGATGGACCAAGTTGCCATCCCCGACTTTGCCCAGGGAGCCATGGAGAACTGGGGTCTGGTCACGTACAGAGTTGTGGACCTGATGCTGGATGAAAAGGCAAGCGGTGCCGCTACCAAGCAGCGCGTGGCCGAGGTTGTCCAGCACGAGCTGGCCCACCAGTGGTTCGGAAACCTGGTAACGATGGACTGGTGGGAGGGTCTCTGGCTCAACGAGGGTTTCGCCACCTGGGCCTCGTGGTACTCATGCAACATCTTTTACCCCGAATGGCGTGTCTGGCAGACGTACGTCACTGACGACCTGCAGTCCGCGCTGTCGCTGGACTCCCTCCGTAGCAGCCACCCCATTGAGGTTCCCGTGGGCCGTGCTGACGAGATTAACCAAATCTTCGATGCCATCTCCTACTCCAAGGGATCTTGTGTGCTCCGCATGATCTCCACATACTTGGGAGAGGAGAAGTTCCTGGAGGGCGTTCGCAAGTACCTGAAGAAGTATGCCTACGGCAACACCCAGACTAGCGACCTGTGGGACTCGTTGGCCGAGGTCAGCGGGAAGCCTGTGCACGAGGTCATGACTGCGTGGACCAAGAGCGTCGGGTATCCCGTCCTTACGGTCACCGAGAAGGAGGGCGAGAATGCGATCCACGTCAAGCAGAACCGCTTCCTCCGCACCGGCGACGCAACCCCGGAGGAAGACAAGGTCCTGTACCCCGTCTTCTTGGGCCTGAGGACCAAGGACGGCGTCGATGAGACGCTGGCCCTGAAGGAGCGCGAGAAGGACTTCCCCGTGCCCAGCCTCGACTTCTTCAAGCTCAACGCCAACCACACTGGAATCTACCGAACGCTCTACACCCCCAGCCGCCTGGAGAAGCTGGGCCAGGCCGCAAAGGAGGGTCTCTTGACGACGGAGGACAGGGCAGGCATGATTGCCGATGCTGCTGCGCTCTCCAGCTCTGGTTACGGCAAGACCTCTGGCTTCCTCAACCTCCTAAAGGGCTTCGATGCCGAGACGGAGTTTGTCGTCTGGAACGAGATCATCTCCCGCCTCGGATCGATCCAGGCTGCCTGGCTGTTTGAGGACCAGGCCGTGCGAAATGGCATCCGCGCATTCCTGAGAGAGCTCGTCAGCGCCAAGGCTCACCAGCTCGGGTGGGAGTTTTCCGACTCGGACGGCCACGTTGAGCAGCAGTTCAAGGCCACACTCTTTGGCAGCGCCGGCTTGAGCGGCGACGAGACCATTATTTCTGCTTCCAAGGAAATGTTTGCCAAATTTATCGCTGGCGACAAGTCGGCTATTCACCCCAACATTCGCAAGAGTGTGTTTGCTATTGCCCTCAAGTATGGCGGCAAGGAAGAGGTAAGCTTGAGAAATATCAGAGACTTGTTCGATAGACCTATATTAACACATTGCGCCTTAGTACGAGAGCATCATCAAACTGTACCATGAGTCGACCAACAGCGACGAGCGCAACACCTGCCTCCGATCTCTTGGCCGCGCCAAGGACCCCGAACTCATCCAGAGGACTCTGTCTCTGCTGCTCAACGGCGAGGTCCGAGACCAGGACATTTACATGCCTGCGTCCGGACTGCGCACCCACCCCGAGGGTATCGAGGCGCTGTTCAACTGGATGACGGAGAACTGGGAGGAGCTCTACAAGCGACACCCGCCCAACCTGCCGATGCTCCCCGCCATGGTGTCGCTGCTGACGTCTGGCTTCACCAAGCCTGAGCAGCTGGCCCGCGTCGAGAAGTTCTTTAGCGACAAGAACACCAACGGCTACGATCAGTCGCTCGCACAAAGCAAGGACTCTATCCGATCCAAGATTTCGTGGGTGGAGCGCGATGGGCAGGATGTGGCGGACTGGGTCAAGACGAATGGATATCTGGAGTAGGTGGAATCACTCTCCGAAGAGCGCATGTGACATATCACGGCACGTTAGAACACGACGAGCGGGATGCATGAGACGGTACCTATCCATACCTAGGTACCGTGGGCCGGATCTTTACGCATTATGCCAGGTATAACAGCTAACGCCCGTATGAAGATGTAGCTTTTCGTCCAAGCTATGAGATGTTTCTTTGAAATAGTATGAGGTGAGATGAAGTTGAAGACGACCTACATGAGGGGATGTTGAGATGTTGAGATGTTGGGATGCTGAGATAGAGTTCCATGTTATCTTGAGGTTGTGGGCAATCACCTCTGTTGATGCAAATCCCCGCTTATAGGCACCCTCCGTATCTCTCGGTGGCCGCCGGCCGAAGTGGAACTGAAGCAGCCTTTTATGTGTGTCATTAGCCGGTGGATTTGACTCATTGCGGAGCTGTCACCGAACTGTCAGTTGTGGATATATACCTAGGTAAATATCAATATATAAATAGCCCTGGAGATGCCGATGTTGATTAAGAGATTCACTCTTACAAAGGGTTTCGCAAACTGACGGCTCACAGCTGCCACTACTGCTGCATCAAAACTCGAGACAACTGATTTATCTGACTCTTTTTTTTTTCTTTCACGTCGAATCATATTCGGGCTCTGCGGTACGTTGAGCTTACCTCTGTCTTCCATTTCCGTCCTTGTTCTTGTCCATTTTTCTCTTTGTTTCACTCGTTCTTTTCTTGTCCTCCCAGTTTGTGCAAGCATCTTGGCTGCTGCCAAGCCGAAAATGTGCCCCAGAAACGCCGCCAGATTACCCGATCGCGATTTGCTGTGCATTCCATAGTCGTACATAATTCTGCCCAAATAAACTCTAATTGACGCAAACACCTACAGCAAAAAAAAATAAGAAGAAGAAGTCAAAAGAAGAAAATATTATCCTCCATCACCGCTTTTTAGTCGTTCAATAACAAGAAAGCGGTGGTTCGTGAATTGGGGGCCCAAGATGAGCTCCCATATAGCAGAGGAGAGTGACCGGGAGCTCGAGGTGCCGCCGCCGCTGCTGCCCGAGGAGGAGAACCAGGACCAGGACCAGGACCAGGATGACGTGCTGCCTCGAGACATTCCTCATCGCACCACGTTCTACGACTCGGTCGTTGAGCGGCAGATGACGCAGACGGATGCCAAGCTGTTCTACCAGCGGAGCCAGCTCGAGGGCTCAACCATGGTAGAGCCGTCGCAGGCATCGGGCTACAACGACCCTGTGGCCAGCCTCGAGTATGACGAGGACGATTCAGCCTCGGTGGGCAGGGCATCCGTGGGCAGGGCATCCGTGGGCAAGGCTTCCAACCCTGGGTATGACACTGCTCGGCTCGCGGCCGAGGCGTCCAGGGGCGTCTCCAACATCAACTTCCTCGATCCCCAGCCGCAGGTCACGGCAGAGCTGAGCGCCATCTCCAAGAGCATCCAGGACATCATCGCCCTGAGACGGAGATACCTGGAGCTCTCGCTGCAGCGCCCCGGCGACGACCCCAGAGACAGCCCCGACTGGGAGATTTACCCCCCTGGAGACAAGCCGGGAGACGTCTTTGACATGGAGCACTTCATGCCGCTGCCCCCCCGAGACGACAGCCTGACGTTTAGGCTGACGGATGCCGGCGTCTACGAGGTCTTCAAGGACGCCGAGTCCACCACGCCCGTCTTCGAGGTCCCGACCATCAGGCAGTTCTACATGGACCTCGACAGCATCCTGGCCGCCTCGTCAGACGGCCCGAGCAAGAGCTTCGCCTTCCGCCGCCTGCAGTACCTCGAGGGCAAATTCAACCTGTACGCCCTGCTCAACGAGTACCAGGAAACCGCCGACAGCAAAAAGGTGCCGCACCGAGACTTTTACAACGTCCGCAAGGTCGACACCCACGTCCACCACTCGGCATCCATGAACCAGAAGCACCTGCTGCGCTTCATCAAGAGCAAGCTCAAGAAGAACCCGGACGAGATTGTCCTGTACCGTGACGGGAAGCACTTGACGCTTGCCGAGGTGTTTGCCAGTATCAACCTGACGGCCTACGACTTGAGCATTGATACGCTGGATATGCACGTACGTTTTGATCGTCGCCATCCTGGTGGGTGATTTAGGCTGACATGAAGACAAGGCGCACATAGACTCCTTTCACAGATTTGACAAGTTCAACTTAAAGTACAACCCCATAGGAGAGTCTCGACTGCGAGAAATCTTCCTCAAGACGGATAACCTCATCAAGGGCCGGTATCTAGCCGAGCTCACCAAAGAGGTCATCTCCGATCTCGAAGCCAGCAAGTACCAGATGGCCGAGTGGCGGCTCTCCATCTACGGCAAGTCACCAGACGACTGGGACAAGCTCGCAGCCTGGGTCGTCGACAACAAGCTGTTCTCGCAAAACGTCCGCTGGCTGATTCAGATTCCCCGGCTGTATGACGTCTACAAGGACAATGGCCTGATGGAGTCGTTTGAGCAAGTCGTCACCAACATCTTCAAGCCCCTGTTCGAGGTCACGCAGGACCCCTCGAGCCACCCGAAGCTGCACATCTTCCTGCAGCGCGTCGTCGGCATCGACAGCGTGGACGACGAGAGCAAGATTGAGAGGCGCCTGTACAGAAAGTTCCCCGTCCCGAGGGAGTGGAACACGAAGCAGAACCCCCCGTACAACTACTGGATCTACTACCTCTTCTCCAACATGGTCTCCCTCAACAGGTGGCGCAAGCAGCGCGGCTTCAACACCCTGATCCTGCGGCCGCACTGCGCCGAAGCCGGAGACCCCGAGCACCTGGCCAGCGCCGCGCTCTGCTGCCACAGCATCAGCCACGGCGTGCTGCTCCGAAAGGTGCCGCTGCTGCAGTATGTGTTTTACCTGGAGCAGATTGGAGTCGCCATGTCGCCCCTGAGCAACAACGCCCTGTTCCTGTCCTACGACCGGAACCCGTTCCCTCAATACTTTCGGAGGGGCCTCAACGTGTCGCTCTCGACCGACGACCCGCTGCAGTTTGCCTTTACAAAGGAGCCGCTGATGGAGGAATACGCGGTTGCTGCCCAGATCTACAAGCTCAGCCCGACGGACATGTGCGAGCTGGCCAAGAACTCGGTCAAGCAGAGCGGGTACGAGGCGGCCGTCAAGGAGCAGTGGCTGGGGCCCAACTTTAACAGGCCGGGCCGAGAGGGAAACACCATGGCCAAGACGAATGTGCCTGACCGGAGAGAGGAGTATAGGCATCACACCCTGCTGACGGAGCGGGAGGTGTAAGTGCATCCCGTATCGATTGGTTCATGAAGGGATTACTGACATGGCCTGTAGACTTGGCCGATACGCGACATACGACCCCAACGCCGAAAAGAAGAACAACAAAGCCGATTTGGCCCTGAAGGCACAAAACGCCAACATCCCCTCTGCAAGCGGCACTGAAGCGCCGTCTGGCGTTGCGACGCCCACTTCGGGGGTGACTCACCGCAGCACTTCCAACGTTGCCGCAGACGCGCACATTTCGGGGAGCGACCCAATGATCTTCCCGGGCATTCTCAGCCGGGACTCGAGCCGCCGGAACCTGGCCAAAATGGATAGCTGGGGTGTTCAGTCTGCCGACGTTTCCAGCCCCGGGACGGACTGAAGGAAGGGCAGGGTTTGGGTTAGGGGATCTTGGTTTATTGGGCTTGGGGTTTGGTACAATCATGAATAAAGAATAACTGGTTGTTTGCTGCTTGCAGCGAGCTTAAACATTGAGCGCCCAACTTGTGCACTTTCTCGCCATATAATGCTTGCTGGTCACTGAAGTCTTGGGTGGACTAGCTAGCTATTTGATTCCACGAGCGTGACCTTGATAACAGTCATTATGCCTCATTATTATCATCTTTTCCAACCCCAACCTGTTTACATCCCGATATGATTCAGAAAGCAAAGCCAGGTAGCAACAGTCATGCAAAGTTCAACATGTCAACAAAACTGAAAATCGACGCCTCTGCCGTAAGAGCATCGATGAAATCAGCCTTTGTGGCATTCACACTGAACAGCTCCAACTGGAGCGAAGGATCCGTAACCGTCGCCGTCACGGGTGGAAGCGGCTGCTGCTGCTCGGCCACGGCCAACGATGATGATGATGATGCGGAAGATGTACCCCCTTGCAGTAGCAGTTGTTGTTGCTGTTGTTGTTGTGGCTGTTGTTGCTCGGGAAGTGAATGCGTGAGCGAGACGCTGGCGGCGTCGTCGGGGAAGAGCTGTTGTATGGCTTTGCCAAAGATGCCCCGGCACACAGAAGCAACCGAGTATGTCTTTTGGAGCTCCTCTAGAATCATCATGCACATGTTGAGCATGTTGAGGCCGAGGCGGCGCGAGAGGGCGTCGCCAAACTTGCAGTTGAGGAGGTAGACTTGCATTGCAGGGACGAGAAGCGTTGGGCTGATGATGTACAAAAAACATCAGTATTTGTTCTGTCGTCTCAACCCGACTGGTAGATGGAGAGGATGATTTTTTTTTTTTTTTCCCTCCCCAAGGGGGAACAGGGTGTAATAAAACTCACGTCATTGGCCCGGCATAGGAAAAGAAGTTGCCCTGGGCCAGAGCGTAGACAATGTTGCATGTCTTGGAGGCGGCGGACATTGCTTTTCCCTGCATCTCCTGCTGCCATTCTCTCTGGCGATAGGTGGGGAGATCCGAAGGAGCCTCTACGCTACAGGGTCGATAGAATGTGACCAGTAAGGCTCTGCAGCGGTCAGTGAGTGAAAACATTGCACGAGAAAGTTAGCTCGAGCAAGGGCGGACTGAGACTGACTGATAGTGTAGCTGGAGGTGGTAGTAGTAGAATGTTGCCAGTCGAGACAGCATCGGATCTGGGTGGTCTGGCATGTTCAAGCGCATCAGCTCTGCCTCAAGAGCATCAATCTGGCTGATTGTCGGCTTCGGTCGTCGAAGCTGATAGCATGTGGTGAGAGTCTTGCCCAGCAACTTGGTCATTCGTATGAGCTGTATCCAGTACTCAGCCAGCCGGGGGAGATCCCTCGGCAAATAGGCTGACGTGATAGACTCCGGAACCCCCTCCAGGTCAATGGCAATATCAGAGACTAGAGGATCCGACGTGTCAGACTCGTCGAGGTTGATGCGCAGCGGCCTCCCAAGAGAAACGGACAGCCAGCGGTCTCGCCAGAAGCACGTCCACCAGAGCCTACGAAATAGGGAGCGCTGCTGCTCGGTGATGGATGAGTTGTAGCCGACCGAGTCAATGTCGCGGTGGAGGCCGAGGATCTGACATAGGTTGATGGCCTTGCCGCTCCACTGCCATGGCTGCATGTGGTCTTCTATGTCTGAGTTCCAGAAGCCGAGAAGAAGGGCTCCTTGGAGGAGGATGAGATTATTCTTTTCACCAGTATTGTGATATGCACACTATGGCAAGGGTTAGAATGATGGAGAAGAACGACATCCAATGTGGGGATCTTGACTTACAACGGCACGAGAAAACATTTCGGCTCGAAAGGCTTTTCGGGATGCAAAGCCTTCGTTTTCATATACCTCTGCGGGCATGTACTGGATTTGCAGTCAGCATGTAGCTACAACACCAATCAATCAACTAATAGAAGAATATCACACTCACATTGCTCGCAATGGTATAAAGGCCCCATAGCAGTATAAGATTATACTCATTCAGCCTCTTCAAGCGGTGATACTCCAGCAGCTTGTCGGCCTCCAGAATGGGCATAATGGGGTGGACATGGTGGAAATACGCCCGAATCAGGCTGTCGGCAGACGCTTCTGACAGGAACGAATAGACACCTTTACTGCGGAGAAAGGCCTTTTCATCGTCGGTCAGGATCGTCTGCTTTGCTGCCGGCATGAGGAGATGCTTTGGTATGACGTGGTCAGTGCTGCATATGTGCATGGTCGAAGTTGGCCCCCCTGTCTGTTCGCCTGCCAGAATTGTCAGTTTTAAGATTGAAAAAAGCATGAGAGCCAGGCATAGATGATCTCTCGAAATCCCCAGGGAGATACACTCTTACCAATGTAGTACGGAACCCGGCCCTCTCTTCGCGGATGGCCCAAAGCCGCTTCCACCATTTCGACGCCGAGCTGCTCCTCGTCGGCAGTGCTGGGGTTACTCGACGACGACGCAGCTGAGACCCTGGTATCCGGCGTGCCCAAAGGCGGCTGGGAGTCCCGGATGGGCGCAGCGTCACCCCCGGGACTAGTAGTAGAAGACTCTGGCGATGAGAGAGGGGGGCCTCTGCTCTGGTTACTACTACGAGCTGCGTCTCGCATTGCCGAGCTTTCGACATAATTACGCGGAGCCGGGAACACGGTAGTGTTGGTGCTGCTGCTGTGCCGAGAGCTGGTGGGACGATTTGTGTGTGGCTTGCAGTTAGCGATCCGTACTAGATTGATGCCAAGGCTGTTTCCTACCAAGCTCTATGGAGTCATGACATGCAAAGAGTGAGAGAGAGAGAGATAGCTTGTGGTCTTACCGTTTGCCCTGTCTCGGCTTCAAGATGCAATCCGTCTGGTCCTGCTCGCAACTAATACACGGCACCCCCGTCATGGACACGCTGCACCGCACCTTGCGCACCCGGCAGGTCTGGCAGGCAATGGCAGAGCGATAGCGACGAGTCGACATTGTTCCTGTTGAGGGGGCTTTGATATGCTCGTCTTCGCAGGGCTTAGCCTCCCAAACAAAAAGGATTTCTTTGACCTGATGGGAAATAGAGACGAGGAAGTGCTTTCGACTTGCATTGAGAGAGGAAGCCTCGGGATATTAAACCTCGGACTTGAATCCAACGTCAGCCGAGGACCAGACGCTGATTCGCTGGATGGTGGTTTCCGCCCCAGTTTATATATCAGAATGATGGCTTTGTCTGTCAGTTGTATTCATTGATCTCACAGGATGAGTAATCGCCTCATCTCGATGCCAGAAAGGGGGGAGGGGGGGGTTGGCTTGATATCAGGCTGTACGGAAGATTTCAAAAAAAGGGGCTCTTCGTTGAAAACATGGCCCATGATTGGGATAGTATTGCAGCAGCTTCTCAGTATAGATCCCAGACGGAGATCACTAGATGAGGCCGGACAGGGTGGGGAATTGACGGAGCGGCGGTCGGGGGTCGTCCGGAATGCCGAGGAATCTTCAAAAACTCCATGGACTCGGCGCAGCAAAAGGGGGTCGGATGGCCAGGGATTAGATGCACAATGATGCAATCATCTGAATCTGCCGAATGGCATCTCATGTAATGCCGAACACATAAATAAGACCTGGGGCCGCTGCCGGCACCGAAGGCTCCGGACCTCCTTTCGCACTGCCATGCCCAGCAGTGTGCAATGAAGCCAATGTGAAACTGGAACAGAGGAACCACTACGGAGTACTGCTACATCGAGAAGACATGGCCCACCATTCTGGTCATTCAATAGTACTACTAGTACTAGGAAATTTGGACGAGCGGATATGCCTAGGGTGAGTCCGCGCTCTTCGCACAACAACGAGACAACAACGACTGGACCGATTTCTTTGCGACGCGCACATCGAACAAGTTGATGCCCCTGCAATGATTCTACTGAGCGTGTCCTGCCTCCAATCCGAGCCTCATAATGTTCGACAAGCCTTTCCACGGGTGCGCTCAATAAGGCGTAGCCTTCATTGCTCTTCGCGAAGACAAGGTGGGATCCAGAGGTTCATCATTGGCATGGCTGGCAACGCGGTTGACTGAGACTTGTCTCTGCGGCAAGTATGCATGAATCCGTCGCTGCTCTATAGACGGGCCTCATACCAATGTGCGCAGGATTCAGGCTGCAGTTGAGTTCCTGGCGTCGCCAAACCCCTCAATCCGTGCCGCTCGACCAGAGCCTGAATCCATTATCCACTCAACCTTCATCGACAGCTGTCCGCCTCCTCAGCGTCAAGACTCAACAGTCATGGCAGCCCATGCTACAGTGACTGCCAATCTACTGGCGTCCCTGAGTCCCTTGACGATCGGGCTCTCCGTTGTCTCGATCCTACTGCTTAAAGCCGCTCACGGACTGACCACCGACCGTCTTCGCCACATCCCAGGCCCTCTCATCGCTCGTCTCACCCCGATCTGGTACTGGTACATTGTCTGGAGAGGCATCGAATGCCGAGCCATCGCAGTGCTACACAAGAAATACGGACCAGTCGTTCGCATTGCGCCCAACGAAATCGACATATCCGACGGAGCGGCCGTCGCTCCTATATACATCGACAACGGCGGCTTTCTCAAGCATCCGGCATACAGAAACTTTGACATCAACGGCTTTCCGACCATCTTCTCAGTCACTGACCATGCGCATAGAGCAGTCCGGGCAAAAGCAGTGGCGCCTCTATTTGCGCAGCAGGCGATCAACAACAGCAAACCGGCCATGCGGAGGATCATCGACACTACACTGTCTGGATTAGAACGCAGAAAGTCTCTTGCAAACGGCAAACCAGTAGATCTATTGGACTTGTTTCGCTGCATGGCGATGGACGTGATGACCGAGTATCTCGTTGGGGAGTGCTTCCACAGCGTCGGCAGCAAAAGACTCAGTGTAGCAGGCTTCGTCGACGGCTTCGTTGCAGCCGGACGCTTTTTCTACCTACCAACCCGGCTCTTCACTTTGTTCGAGTATTGTGCTTCGAGATTGAATAAAAGTCAAGCGTTGATCACCGCAAGCATCGATACTGTTCAGAGCTTCGCTACCAAGGTCGTGGATGACAGCATCGCTCGGGGTGAAAAGGCGACATACCAAGGACGACTGCTAAAGGCTGGCATATCGCGAGAAGAGGCTATCGCGCAAGTCATAGACATTATGTTTGCAGGAACAGACGGGATGGCGCGGGTCTTGGCCGTCTTTTGCTGGCACATGGCTCGAGCCCCGGAGAAGTGAGTCTCTCACTGCTCTACACACACGGGAGAGATTCTGAACTGACTGCCTTCTGCTAGATATGACCGTGCTCGCAAGGAGATCCTGCAGTATCCTGATACTGATGCTCGATCGCTCCCCTATCTCTCCGGAGCAGTCAAAGAGGCTGCCCGTCTCGCCCTGGCAAATCCCACTCGTCTTGCCCGGATCGTCCCATCCGGCGGCCTCAAAGTCCCCGGTCTGCCCAGCATTCCCGCCGGCACGAGCGTTGGTATCGGAGCATACGCGCTGCATCTGAACCCCGACGTCTTTCCAACGCCTTATGACTTTCTGCCAGAGCGCTGGCTGGAGTGTACGCCCGAGATGCTGCGAGATAGCTTCTACTTTGGCAAAGGATCACGGCAATGCATTGCGCGTAATTTTGCGTCTGCTATTGTGTGGTGGGGAGCTGAGGCTCTGGTTCGAAATCGTGTGCTGGATGGAGCGAAGCCTGTGAGGGAGAAGATTGAGATTGTAGAGTGGTTCAACAGTAAGCAGGTGGGCGAAAATATTGAGCTTACTTGGCAATAGACTGTAGAATGTGATACATAATGAGTTCCCAGACGTAGAGGAACATGCCACTTCAGAGCGATGATGTACTTATTAAGTCAGGGGGTGCTAGGTGAGATTCGTGATACTTCGTGATACTTCGTGATACTTCGTAGATTCCGGTGTCGCAAAGCTTTTGTCAACAAGTATACAGGGTAAATGAGGGAGGCAGTGACTGCTTGATGTCCTGTTCAAATGGCATATCTCTTACTTCGCACGCTTGCACTATTCCAGCTTCCTCCACCTCTCCAGAGTAAACCCTTGTCCCGCAGCGACGAGTCTTACACAGCCACATCACCGACGGTCAATACCATCTTGCCATGAGTCTTGCCCTCAGACACCAGCCTGATAGCCTCAGCACCCTCCAACAGCGGAAGAACCTTTCCGATGCAAGGCTTGATCTTCTTCCCGGCCACAAACGAGACTAGGCTCCGAAACTCATCGATTGTCCCGGCATAGACGCCATGAATGCTGAGCTGGTCAACTATCAAGCGGAACGAATCTGTAGGCAACTCAAAGCCGCTATGGCCGCCGCAGATGACAATCGTGCCGCCCGTCTTCACGGAGGCAACGGAATGCTTCCAGGTCACAGCACCGCTAGTATCGAACACGGCGTCCACTTGCTCGAGAAGAGTCTCTCCAGATTCAAACGTTCTCTCCGCACCCAGCGATTCTGCAAGCTTCCTCTTCTCAGGAGAGCGTCCTGTTGTGAACACGCGCATGCCAGCAGCCGCACCAAGCTGGATCAGAGCGGTGCTGACTCCTCCTGAGCTGCCCTGCACAAGCATCGTCTGTCCAGGTCGAAGGCCAGACTTTGTAAAGAGCATCCGATATGCGGTCAACCACGCGATTCCAAGCACAGCGCCCGATACAGGGTCAATCTGCTTGGGTAGAGGCAAGACGTTGGCTCTGGGGACAGCAACGTGTTCCGCCATGGTGCCGTCAACGAGCTCTGAAAACACATTGCGCTTTGCATCCTTGGTTTCGTCGCCAATGTATCCAGGAGAAATCATGACCGGGTAGATGACAACTCGAAATCCATCGTCGAGAGTTCCAACTCCCTCGCAGCCTAGAATCCTCGGGAAAGTGATGGGGTGATGGCCGATGCCCTTGAGAGTGAACACATCGTGGTAGTTGACGCTGGCGGCCTCAAGCTTGACGCGGACCCAACCTTCGGGGATTCTGGGGATGGGTACTTGGCCAACTGTGAGGCCTTTAAGAGGGTTGTCCACGTCCCCCTTTTCCGCATATACGGCCAGCATGGTCTCTGTTTCGGATGCCATTCTGAGCCAGCCGAAGTCTGTAGGTAGATACTCGTGAATGGCAATTTAAGAGTATAAATGGAGGAGGTTAATGTAGACCTCTGTATAGATGGCTAAAGTATTAATGCGGCGTAATTAAAGATTATATCTAAATAGAAATATATAGATAGATATAAATAAATATATATATATATAGACAGATATAGATATAGATATAGATATATATATATATATATATAGAGAGAGAGAGAGAGACTGAGCCCATTAATGTCTTTAATGTAATAGCGGCTATACTCATGTCCAGATGTTGATACCGACAACACAGCCAGCTTACGGGCCGATTGATGAATGCCTTTTTTAGAGTGCGGAGTTCCGCGCTTTTCGATACTGGATCCATCTATTTCACAGCATCAGGGCGGCCACAGAACATCTCCATTATCACTAGCCATGAAACTTGTCTCTGAAACATCACCCCAAGACCGTTGCCCTTTGTCCTCAGCGGTGTCTCTGACTCTTTAGTGGTCGCCTCCCCTTCCCGCTCTCCCCGGGATGGAAGGAGGGCTAGTTGGCCAGCACACTGCCGTCCCATACATCAAGATTGTTTCTTTTCAATCTCTCTCGTACCCATAGTATATGTATCAAAATCTTTCTTCCTCCTAAATAAGAACAATTCACGGTACCCGATGCAACTCCAATCAGAAGAAGAAGCGAGATCCCATTGTTGGTCTCAAGATCACAGTCAGAAGGGGGTTTTCGCATTGTGACACTGGATATGCCCAAAGATATGAGCACTCACAGACAAGTAGACATCAGCGGACGGAGCATGAGGATCAAATATGGAAAACATTCGAATTCCCTCATCTCTCTGTGCTCAAATACCTTCTTATTCATTATTCACAGGATCTGCCATTCATCAAAGAGTGCTGCACGCATTCATACGGCGATTGTCTAACATGGTACGCACCAGGGCTCATTTACTCACTTCACTTCGTCTGCGTCTCTATTCACATCAGCCATCAATTGAATTGTCGCTCTAAAGCTATTCAATCGCTTAGTACCTCCAGGGTGGTGTCTATAATACTGTGTCAATCCTCATGTTCTCATCGATTTTCCGCTGCAGGAGTGTCTACACTATCCTACGTGATAGATGAGACAGCAACAGGCTGGCCGAAGATGAACCCTCTATCGTATTTGATTCAGCGCCCATTCCCACGAGCATGGCAATCGTCATTCGCCATCAAGCTGCCGGTATGTAACCAAGATGATGAGGCCCAGCCAGTGCTAACACAAGGATTGGCTTCTCATCAGTTCCGAGTTCCCACCGCCTACACCTCCTCTCGGCACTTTACCACTAGCCAAAGCCTCTTTAGAGGACGACGAAAGAAACGCCCGTTTGTGCCATCGCCAGGGCAACAAAAGATCGTCAAACTCTGTGCCGAGCACAATGTCGTCGTTTCTGCACGCCCAGGATCAGGCAAGACGGCTACCGCCGAAGCCATCGTTGCTGCCTACCCACACTTACGTGTAGCCGTGCTCTGCTACTCAAAGGCTCTTCAGCTCGATACTCAGCGCCGACTCAAGAAGTATCCTAATGTCGAGGCTTTCACCTTTCACAAGATGGCCAGGCTTCTGTTTGACGCTGAGCTGTACGAGGATATTACGCTATCGCAGGAGATACAGAACACCATCGCACTCAACAAGCTTCCTCATGGGCACTTCGAGCCCTTTGATATCATCGTGTTAGACGAGTTCCAGGACTGTACGGACCTAATCTTCAGACTGGTCATTATCTTCATCCGGGCTAATGAAGCAAAGAGACTTGGGCGACCTTCCCGGATTGTGGTGCTTGGCGATGAGCGACAGTCCATCTACCAATTCCGTGGTGCTGATTATCGCTACCTCACTGCAGCCCCGGAGTTGCTTGGTCCGCTCAGCCCATGGTCTTTTGCTCAACTGCCTTTGGATCAGAGCTTTCGCCTCTCAAAAGAAACAGTTCAGTTCGTCAACGACGCGTTTCTTGGTGGTGAAGCATACATCTCCAGCTCAAAGTCTGGCCCAAAGCCCATCATCCTTAACTGTGACCCGTTCGACAAATACACATTGGCCAAGGAATTACTCCCCTTGATCAAACATTATGGCGCGAAGAACACAGCAATCATAGCGCCGGCTATACGCAATAACAAGCCATTGAAAAGCTTGGCCAATGTGTTGGTGGAGAAGTTTGGTGTGCCGATTGCTGAACCGATCGACGAAGATGGTCCCCTAAACGACGATGTCATCAAGGGGAAACTGTGCATCTCTACAATCCACCAATTCAAAGGCAGAGAACGGGAGTTAGTGATCCTATCAGGTATGGACGCTTCATTCTACAGATATGCAGGCCGCCATCTCCCGGACGACCGGTGTCCTAATGAGGTCTTTGTGGCTCTTACACGTGCTGTGGAACAGCTTGTCTTGATCCATGACGCGAAACAGAAGCCGATGCCCTTTGTTAACCTTGATGCGCTGTATAAAACAGCAGATGTCATCAACCTGGAAGACAAAGTCTCCAAAATCAGATCTCCTGACGATCCTGGACGGCCAGTGGAATATGGACTGTCTCTGCCCACGCTGATTGGTGTCAGTGATATTGCCCGGCACGCCCGAGGTGATTATCTCGAGAAATTCAGCGTGAGCTGGTCATTCATGAGATTTCGCCATCTCTACCGGAGAATCAACATATCAAATTCAGAGAGACTGTGATCTCAGACCCGAAGAGAAGGCATTCCGAAGCGATCAGCGACATCAACGGCCTCGTCGTTGTAGCAGCATTCGAACACGACATCACGGGAGAGATATCAATGGTCAGGAACAACCGTAAAGGAAATGAAGGCAAGCTTCCGATCTCTTCGGAAGAGCAAATCCCGTGGCTCTGCCGACAGGCGTGCCAATATCTTGCGCAAAAGTCAGGATACCGACCGCGTCTTGTTCAGATGAAGGACCACGCGTTCGACTGGATAGAGCCCAAGCATCTAAGCATCGCCCGAGGTCGACTTCATGGCGAGCTCGACAGCTTCGCTCCCAACCTGAGATTCGAGGAGAGACTCAAACGGGAATTTGAAGTTGACGGTGAGAAGACGCAGCTTCTTGGTGAGGCTGATATCATATGTGTTTCTACCCCCTCCAAAAGCAGCGAAACGGAAATAGTCGAGTCCGTCTGGGAGATCAAGTTTGTCTCGCAGCTTTCCAATTCGCATATCGTACAGGCATCTACATATGCGTACTTGGTAGCCTCCGCATCCGGCCAGCTACCACGCATTATGCTCTACAACGTCCGGGATGGACAAAAGCTGGAAATCACACCGCGCAACGGACTGGAAGGACTGCGCCGTATGATTGAAAGTGTTCTCCGACTCAAGTTCACGACCGTACACGAGATGGAGGACGAAGCTTTCATGGAATTGTGTGCCAAGGCCACGCAGGAAGTATTGGATCTGGATAATGATGGAGCAGAAGAGACATAGATGCCGTTGCTTTGAGACAAATCAGACGGCAACAGTTTCGCAACTCAGTATATTAGCAAATAGGGAAGCAATAGATCATGTAGCAGTTTACCTAGCATCCAGCAACGAAAGCGAATAGATTCAGATCTCTACGATTGCTAGTAGCAGAGATCAACTCCAACAATACATCCCGTTAATTGAAGCTTACTCATAATTCTCATTATGAGTTGATCCCAGGGCAGCTATACCGTCACTTGTGGTAAACTTCAGTCAACGACTTTAAAACAACCTTCCCATCCAACTCAACACACGTCACAATCGTCAAAGTAGCTTCCTTCTTCTCAACGCCCGTCTCCTTATCAATCACCAAAAACTCCGTATAATGCGCAACCGACCCTCCCTTCTCCCTATCCGCATCGTGACTAGCGAGGATCTCTTCCGTCTTGACGACCTTGAAAGTAGACTTGGCACGAGACTCGACAATAGCCTGCTTGTAGGCCTCGCCTGGTATGGAAACGCCATTGATGCTGTTGTCTCATAGTTTAGATATTTTCCAAGATCAATCTTGCGAGGTGGGACATACGTGGCTGTAAAGTCAGGCGAAAAGGTCTCTGCGACAGTGTTCAGGGATAACTCATCGTCTGGTTGAAAGAAGACGTTGACGAGCACCTGGTCGACAAAGTTGCCGAAATCAGTCGTCTTCTGTGCCATATCAGATGCTCGGTCACACTGAAGTAATAGGCGGGCGAATGGCTCGTTATGTCGAAACAAGCTCCATTTCTGTTATAAAGCTCAAGCAAAGTCACTATTGAGCGCTTTGTAGGTATCTTAAATACAAAACAACCGCATCCACCATCACTTGCCTGCGGACTTGCTCTACTCCAAATTGACAATGAAAACCATCGGAGTTCCGCCATGCTTGTTCGTCTGCCAATCTGGATCCGCTGACAACGTCGCCATGAACTCGCAACCAGAACAGGCCGTCTGCGGAATTCCGCACCAGAGATTCTTTCACGGGAACCAAGCAACGAGTCGTACATGATAGCTACGCCTAAGACACATACCTACACATCTGTTCTAACATCAAGAGGGGATGACATTGCAGCACTTCTGCATTGAAAACACCTCATGTAGCTCATATATCTCAGAATGCCAATTTCACGACCACAGGGAAACAGAATACAGCAGCGCGGAACTCAATTGCCAAAACGCAAGCATGTTTTAATATTACCTTTTACTCTTCAATCTCCCCTTCTTTCTCCTGCAACTAATATTACCGAGGTTGAGTCTCTATATATTCTTCTCTTTTTGTCCGTTCTTACCTTCACTTAGTCTTCAGGCAATTGTAGTGATACCACACGAAAATCTTCAATTAAAGAAGCAGACGACTTTTCGATAGAACGCAGGTAGTATAAAATGTACCAGCAGAACGAAGCCTCTATAAGTAATTGTTTCCCAGATTTCCCCAGTGTGCTCAACTTTTTAGAAACCCTAGTCTTCTTTTGATGCGACGGCTGAAAACTCTCATCTACTCCCATACCAAAGAGTAGTCAGAAAGACAAATCTCAACCCGTCTTTTGAAAGAAGATAACCTCCCATTTTGTTTTGATATGGTCAGAATGCTCATCATTTCCTTCTCCCCAAACACCCGAGGCCCCGGAACGAGCTCTCTCTCCTTCCCTACCCCCCCAGTAACACACGACGAGCTGGAAAAGGGCCCGGGCAAACGCAGACCCCTCTCAACAGAATGGGTATCAAATCTGGTATATGTGCCTGTAGAAAAGAGAAGAAATTTGGTAAGATAAAAAAAAATCAGAAGAAAACCCTTCAAAAAGCCCAACGCCAGTCGTAGATCGTCAAAGTGTTGTAATGTACAACGAGACATTTGCCAAGAAAGCAAACGTCCAATGGTGATATGATGGGCAGTTCAATATGCCCTTGGTGCCAAAGTCGAAAGAGTTTCTCGTTTATCGGTGGTGTTCTTTTTTTTGGTTTATTTTCTGTTGGCTGTTTCGTAACGATTGGTGTTTTTTCAAGTTTTTTCTTCGGTCTTTGAATGAGTTCGGCGATGGTGGCCGTAAGGTAAGGAATGAGATAGAACGAGTGACTCGAGTCAGTATAAGTATATGTACAAAGGAGATTCGTCAATCGAGTACGACTGCGGCCCCAGCTCGAGAGCTGGAGCCATCAAGACGTGCCTCTTTCTGTTTTGGTTTTGCTCCTTTTTCTATTTTTTTTGTTGCTTTTTGGGACTTGGAAACTCTTTCGACTGTTGGAACATTAGCACATCTCTCAAGCGTCAACTCACACACCGTTGGATTGCTCGTGACTCCTCCTCTTGCCATCTGTGGATTCTCGCGGGTGAATCTCCAGGAGCTTCGCGCTTCCAGCGCTAAAGTTACGGGCATGGTTCCGATCCATCCGCACGCTTGTGGCACGCTCGAGATCGACCTTTTCGTCCATGCTGGGGGTAATCGGAGAAACAGGGGAGATGGGAACGTCAAAATCTTCTTCGTCTCCGGAGTCGATGTTGAGCAAGCCTTCGCGGCTGCGAACCGTATCGCGGTTATGTGCATGCGAGACAAATTGCGGGTGAGCGCCCACGGCTCCCCATCTAACTTCTCCTTCATCCACCATCTCTTCTCCGTCGCTACTCGGACGACCTTCGCCTGACAGGCGATTGTTGAACGTCAGGTCCGTCGGACCGGGGCTCAGGCGCGACATGTAGTCGTCTTCCGTGATCTCGAGGTCCTCATGCGCGCTGTTGCCCGGAGAGTCTGGTCTGGCGTCTCGGTCTTGTTGTCGGGATCGAATCCGGTCACGTACGGACAATCGTTGGCTCCTCTGGCTACCAACCCGCCCGGAGAGCCAGGATGCTTCCGAATCGACAGATGCCAGGGACATGGAAAGATGGGGCTCGGCTGAGTGGCTGCCATACATTTTGTCTCTCGAAGCGCGGACTTGGGGCATGTCGATTGATCGATGGCCAGATGTCGGGGTGTCGTCTCGCATGGTGGGAATCTGTATCGGCTCAGGTATGGCAGACTTGTGCTCTGCAACGCTAGGCAGAGAGGCGTCTGCTTCAGGCGACTGAAGGCGAGACCTGGGAGGTGACAGCGGAAGTTCCGGCAGGTCCTCTCGGAAGCGGGAGCGCGTTCGCTTTGGCGGGCCCGAACCTGGCTTGGAAGACAAATAATTGCCTGAATATGATGACACAGGTGAGTCGGTGCTCCTTGCTTGTGACTGTGCTTGGGCCGCTGCAGCTGCGGCTACGACCGCTGACATCTCTTCGCGCGAGGTATTGGAAAAGGAGGATGGCCCGCCAGAGCTGCGGCGGCTTCTTCCCCATCGAAGCAGCGTGGAGAATGATATGCGGTTCGTCTTGCTGCTCGCCTCGGATCCTTTCCTGGTCGTGGCGTCATCGTCCATAGCCGAAGACGTCTTTTCCTTGTCGGAATCGAATGTCGAACCTGATGTCGACGTCTTTGGTACCAAGTGGCCTTCGAGTTTGAGAATCGCAGGTGGTACGGTGGGGACACGTTCGTCTGGCTTTCCGGGAATCTCTGGTAGTCTCGCGGGAGCGGGCGTTGGTTCCGGATCGCGAGGCGCCGTATCAACTCGATGGAACGTCTCGAGGGGCTCAGGCTGCGGTGTCTTTGTTGGCGTTTTGGGAGCATACTCCTCGACGTCAGACATTGGCTCTGGGGAAGTTCGCTGTTTTGAAGACGTCACTACCGTTGATGGTGGATCGATACCAAGACCGACCTCTCGGCCCATGACGCCTCGTTCAAGGTTTTCCGGAGACGGAGTGCCCCTTTCTCTGGCGGTCTCTTCCTCCATCTTCTGCTTCTCTGCCTTTCGTGCCAGTCTCCTTTCCGCCTTTTCTCGCTCACGCTGCCTGTTCCTCTCCCGCCTTCTGGCATCTCTCTCCATGAGCTCTCGCAGCTCACCGGCGTCAAACTCGTCAGCCAGCTCATCGATGCGCTTGTGCGCCTTGAGCGTTTCCTCGTCAAGCGCGGCAAGTCTGTTTCTCTGAGAGCCCGATCGCGTAGGCACAGAAGCCCGAGACGGGAGAAGTCGCGTTCCCTGATACCGCAGCGTCGGTCTAGGGGCGAGAGCGTCCAGGGCGGTCACTCGATAAGCCGAATAATTGGAATCGCAGGACATGCGAGACGTGATGGACATGGGAATAGGCAGTGATAAATCCGAGTTGGCGCCCTCCCAAGGAGCCCTGGCCGGCAGAGTCTTTGCCCTCTTGTGGTCATGCTTGGAACTGCGACCAGTGGCAAATGTTTCTGTAGTGGCTCGTGCGGGTGTGAAGGCGCTCATGGCCCTGATCTCTGCTTCTCTGTTGTGGTCCTGCCTCTTCCGTTTGCTACTCTTCCTCCTCGAAGGCTGATTCCCGCTTCGCTTGTGGTGTAAAGTTGGCACTCGGTCCTGCCAGACAGGGTTGTGCGCATGCGCATCTTCCCCCGTCAAGTGCTCATTCTGGTTCTGGGTGAGTCGGTCGACATCGATTGCATCTTGTCGATTAGGCGAGAAGCTGTATCTCCTCGCATCGCGGTTCCGCCTGACGGAGGCCGCCCTTGCGATCTTGCGCCCAGAGGCGGCTTCTCCAGCGGCGGCAGAGCGCTTGTCGCCCCGTGTGCGAAAAGGCCATAGGGCCATTGTGCTGATTTGCTTCCCCTCGAGGGTGAGAAGCCCCCCTCCCCTTGCCGGGTTTACTTGCGAGTCGACGTGGTGTGCTTGTGCTGAGTCGGGATGTCTGGGTTAAGAGAGGCGCGAAGCAGCAGCATCATGGTCGGTTAAGGCTGGTGAAGCGATAGACAGCTGGAGGCAGCGGCCACAAAGGGGTTCAGGTGCGAAACACATGCCACGAGGCGCGTTGACAGGATCAAGCGTGCAGTTGAGTGAAGCGGATGTCCCAGCGTTTGTTTGGTCAATAGGTAGCATTCGACAAATGGTGAGTTGGAATGAATCCCGGTCCCGCCCTAGAGAGGCATGTATTAAAGGCGAGAGAAGAGACAAAGAAAACGAGGGCCAGTCGAGGAAACGATTGGTGATTCGTCGGGATTCCAAAACACGGTCGAGACGCAGTAACGAAGGCTCGCAGCGGTTCAGATTATCGCTTGGGCTGGTCCAGCATCGCTGCAGAAGTAGAAGAATCACGAAACAGGGCTCCGGAGGAGAGAAAAGAAGTGAACTGGTCGAGGTAAGGTCGGGTCCAGGATGGCAAAAAACAGGGAGGAGGCAGCGACGTAATTTAGGGCGGCGGATAGAGGGAAAGAGGGTGCATCGACTAGCACCGGTGGCACTTGCAGACTGGAGGCTTGAGGGGTCTGTGGGCGCTGATCCGGCCGCTAGAGGGCCAAGAGGGCCAAGAAGGGCCCCGGTACGGGTACAGGTACCTGTGGCCGCTATATCTGTACCTGTGGCGCAACCTCCCAGTGCCGCTTGATCACTGGCAGCTCAGTGCCCAGGCGGAGGTGCGGGTGGGAGGTGCCCGCGGCCATCGAGGGGTACATCGCGCGGTACCGGCCAGGGTCTCGAGGGTGCCAGTGACCTCCAGTGCTCTCCAGCGACCGGCGGGTGCCACTGTGTGCCCTGTGCGCTGGTGCTGCCGGGGCCAGGTTTAGCGCCAACGGGGGCCTGAGGGCGAAAACTCGGAATTGATCTGGAACCCTGAAGCCTGTGATGAATGCGAGGCCGCTGATCCTGGTTGGGCAGCTCGGCAGAGCGCTGCTTTGTAGGAGTACATACATGTACTGTAGGTAAGTGTAGGACGAGTGCACAGTAATAGCAGCACATGCGGATAGAATGGACTGGAAGAGTGCTTGCTGGGCAGGCAGTTTGCGGTGCTGGCAAGGCTGCAATTCACAGCTGGAGGCTTTTGTTACGACACCAAGAACGGGTACAGATACATCTACCAGCACCAGTCTTCAGGCTTCTCATTGCCATGCAGCGCGCCAAGTCGGCAATGACTGGCGGAGAATTCAAACCCCCCCATTGTACTATCACTGCGAAAGCGTATTGCTGCAAGACCGGTACGAGGATCCAATGCCAATTGCATCCATCCAATCTGATTCGATTGCATCCAGGCGATGCCACCGAGGCCACGAGCCCATTGGCGCACCTGTACCTCCAAGTCCATGCCCGTCCTCTGCATGCGCTGCACGACATGTACATGTACCTCATTTCTTGTACGTGTAAACTCGAACATTGGCTCGATGCCGTCAATACCTACGCACGTGCTGGGGCATTTCTGGGTCACTCAATTGAATATTACCGCAGCTGCATTTGCCTTGCTGCCCTTCCAAGGTTCCTTTTTTATTTGTCCTTGTTTGCTTGGGTCTTTCCCTTTGCAGCACCTGCGCCAATGAGCCCCGTTCTCCTCGTATACGATACTCCCTAAGTACTGGTGAAGCAGCTTTGGAGCCCGTTTGCTCCATCTGCATGTCCCTCGTTCTCCGTTCCATCCCTGTACAGGTACAGACAGACAGTGGTACTATGTAGTAGCACGACAGGGCAGCGGGACTTCCAGGTTGTGCTTCGGCATGCCCCAAGCCCCTGGGATGGAAGTCACTGGAACAGGCACAGGCATACCTTAGGTATAGTAGGTACCGGTACGGTTCCATCGTGTGACGAGCCCACGCCAACCGTTTGGGCAGCATGGAAGCACCTCGTAGCTCATCGTTTTCCTCCCCAGGAGAGCGCAGAATCACTTGCAGGAGACAGTTGGCAGACACTGCAGAGGATATCTAATGGAGAGGGAGAGTTCCAGGCGGGGCGGCAGGGGTCTCCTTCATATCAACTGCAGAGCAAGGCATCAAACGTCCTGTCTGGAACAGCTCCCCTGGCTGCTCGTTGAATGGTATCTGCATGTGAGACCGCGACAGGGCCTCGACTCCGTATCCCCCCTCTCTGCTCTGCTCCCCTTTAACCTCAGGACCTCAATACTATTGATGTCCCAGGGCTTTCTTAAGAAAGATCGAGGGGCTCAACTGCTTTCACAGTGCGAAGGACGTCCACTCTCTGCCCTACCCGCGCCGTCCTGCTAGTTCCATGTTCTGACAGCGGCCATGACGAGACGACAGGCACATGCACCCCGATTCATCTCGTACCGGTACAAGGGCTGACCTCAAGCAACTTCCAAGTTGGTGGCCGTACATTGGATAAAAGACGACCGGTTCTGGTTTACGCATTTGATGGGCGTTTTCTGCCACTAGCATGCAGAGAAAATGACAAGAGGGAATCAGATGGCCCTCTGCTAACCATTCACGACGAATCGCTTGTCCATCGTCTGCAGGAAGAGGTGTGGTGTTGAGTCCCGTGCACTTTTGCGCAACCAGTCGAGAGCCGGGCAGCTGAGTCTTGGAGTTGCCACTCGCAGCCACACTTGTTGCGCGTCCAAGGTATTGCTCTCAACCATAAGCTCCAAGGCGGTCATGGAAGATCAGATTGGTAGGGAATACCTAATATAGCCCATCACTTGGGTGGATTCAAATGGTTGAATGATAAGGTACATTATTATTGTTGATGCTCGTCTTGTTCATGCTGTCACTTCTTCGACTGCCATTCTTCTGTCGAGGATCATGGTACATGTACTATGTATGTACTTGCACATGGGCTTCCTGAGGTGGGCAACGGCGCCGCCTTCCTCCGAGCTCCGTTCTGGCCCAGAGACATTCCATCTCTTGCTCTGCTTCCCGTCGGCTTCATATTGCCTGGCATCCATCTTCATCTGCCTGAACAAGCACGAGCACATTAGCCGCCCCCCTCACGTCGCTGTCATTCGCTGCAGCTCTGTTGTCTCTATTGTGCATCTTGTCCAATTCAGAAGCCACAGCTAGCGAGCCAGACTGGTCACGAACCCTGCGGTTCTCGTCCCGCCATTCGCTCTGGCCTGTGAGACATGGCATTGCTTGTCCCGATCCCCAGGTGAGACAGGTTCAAGTTTTGCTCTCGCCCAGCGTCCACCATTCCTCTGCCTCTTCCTCTTCCTTGCTCGTCCTACTCATCCTACTCGTCCTCTTTCTGGTGGCTTGAATGGCTGACGTCTGGACGAACAGGTACGAGCGCCATCGGGGTGGAGCCCAGTGCAAGCATGCGCATGGCCTCACCAAATAATAGCCCGATCTCGACGCCATCCCGATCACTAACGCCTTTCGATCCAGCCTGCACTGACGGGCCAAGCTACGGGCAGGGTACCGTGATCAAGGTGATGCATCGCCGCGCTCACGGGCACTGCATGTGCGTATATTCGGGAAAGTCGACTAATCGCGTGCCGCTGACCGTCGCCGTCACTTCGACCGCTGCAAAGACCGTCGTTATTACATGTCGATGATGAAAGGCCGGGAAGAGGCCAGTTGATAAGGCGGCGTCAACTCGACTGCCACTTACTGATGCGGCATTGAACTAATGACACCTACGAGTCCAACGACCAACGATTGCGTGCAAGTAAAACCTCGACGCCGCAAAACGGAGCAGGCCCCAGCCTTTGTCTGGGTTGAACCAAGCCCCCCCATCCCCCATGCAGGGCCGGCGGTCCGCCAGACACGGCCGACAAGTAGTTGGTCTTGTCCGCAACAAACGGACCATCTCCGTCTCCATCTGCCTGTGGTGCTTGTTTTATTATCTCTCTCGCCCCGGTGCCCATTTGTGGCTTCTGTCTGCGCTACAGCATGACTATGTACATGGGGCTGCAAGACCTGCATGGGAGAGCGTTGCGAGATGCCCAGTCTGTCTGTTCCTCATGCGCGTGCCTTCGTATCACTGAGGAACCATGGAAGGCCCCCGCAGTAGACTTCGTATTCGTCAGATGGCTGCTGATACCTGCAATACCCAGACAGCTACCCGCCGCTACCTGGAGCCGAGCCGGACATGCCTGGACCAAGGCGAGGCGAGGACAGTCGACGACGACACAAGAGGAACCAAGCAAGTGCTGATGGCACCAAATCAGTCCTCATCCGTTTCCTTCTGACCACCATCTTGCCTCTGTACCTTGCAGGTATTGCTTGCTGGGACGGTTGAGCAAACGGAGCTGCCCAGCGACCGAATCTACTCGCGACAGCCGCCCCACGCTAGGTGTCCGCTCATCATCTACCGTAAAGGTAAAGTAGCTTGGCCGAGAACATCATGGAAGCAAAACCAGGTTGAGAACACTTGCGGCAGTACGAGTACAGTATTGGCCTCCAACTCACACTTGCAGCAGCGTTACTAGTATCAGCGTTAAAGGACATGCTTCCTTTTCCGACAGGGATGGCACTCGAGCCCCCCCTGCTCCTCTTCGATCCCTTGTTGGAGGTCTTTGCGTCATGACTTGGCAACCCAGGCAGATCAGCCACCCAGACTTGACAAAGCTCACAAGCTTTTGCAGCCCAAAGACGTCTTCATTCAACCGGCATCTCTGGGCGAGCAAGACGGGGTATCTGACCCAGCGCGAGAAAGACGTCATCGTGGCCAAGCCTAGCCTTGGAAGAGAGGGCTGAGGCGAGCTCGCCGGGGCAGGCTGAGTGAGCCTGTATGTAGTGCGGTATGTACTCTCACCGTCAACGTCCCAACCTTCATCCGGTACAAGGCCATGCTAGCGGCATCTGTGCTCGTGTGTGTTTGCTTTCGTGAGCGTGTTGCGCCTCGCTCTGCCGTGCGGTGCTCGAGGCGGCATCTGCCCAGGGCGACTTGGACAGCATCTGCCTCATTTCGTGGCCAATGTACCTGTACCCGACGCAACGTCGGTCTCGGAGCCTCTCCCGAAAGACCAAGTGTGCAGGCGACAAGTCATCGCTGCATTGGTACTGTCACCTCCCATTGCATTGCTCCGTGCTGTGCCACGACACGTTGGACATGCTTGCCCGTTGTCATGCTGTGTTTCTGCTGCCGAGCCCGGGACGAAACTCGCGATGCCTCTTGGTCCCAACTCTCACCGCGCTCCGTCTTCCTCACGCGGAGCGTCGACTATGAGGACTTGGAGGAGGACTCCAGGCGTTTCAAGCCTCGCCAGCACGATGGCAACCGAGATGGCAGCCGTACGATGAGCACATACGTACGTGCCCGCTTTAGATAAGCATCATGCTGCAAGCAACCTAACCAAGATACTCTCCGCCAATCCTTGAACCGCCGGGCCGAGCTTTCACAGTACGAGATGCTACCAGTGCGGCAGTTCGGGGACGTGGCCAGTGTCACTTGTGAAATGCAACGGGCCCCGTCATCTCAACGTCGTGCAACCAGTAAACAGCCAGGCGGGAGATTTGCCTAGCCCCAAGGGATTTGCCAACAGGACCGGACGTGGCAGCAGTGGTACATGGCGCCCTCTGGCCGCCCACAATCACACAAGAGTCGTGCCCAAGTCCCTCACTATCCTCGTCCCGATAGGGCCCCGTGTCGTCGGTCTCTGCTCTCGGCGCAGCACACGACAGGTCCAAGCTCGTCGTACGGGCTGCGGTGATAGAATGCCCCTCGCCTCTTTGGGGGGGTTGTCCTGGGCACAAATGGGTAGTGAAGAGCAAACAATGCGGGACTGCCAGGCGAGGAGCATCCTACCTGCATGTTCCCTGCCCGGGTTGCAGCGAGAAGAAGAAGAATTGCTGTCTCGCAGCCCTCCGGACGGATGATGGACGACCACGTGGACGGGATGGGACATTCCATTAGGGACAGAGTTGCTAGTGTCAACAGCAGCATGGTCCTCGACGACACCACATACAACCAGCAGCCGGACAAGGGAACCGTCTGCATTACTGATTAGGAGAAGGGGTGAGGAGGTACTGCTATCTCGTCACCCAGGCTTGTCCCTCTTCCTGACTTTTTGCGAGTCGTTTCGCCCCATGACGACTTTGATTCGAGAGAAGACGGCTCTTGCAGAGAATGTATGTTAAGCTACGTCGGTGCCACACCAATTGCCTGGACGCAATGCCGTGCTTCGTAGACGCACTTGACTCTACAGCTCTTTGGTGGGTAGATGCTTGCCTTGTGAAACGACCTGATTTCTTGAAGGGGTCCTGTGTTACCCCCCTCTATCTCAATGCAGCTCCTTCGATTGGCCCAGGGTGAGGGATCAGTGCCCGGCAAGGCTACTGGAGGGTTACAGTTTGCTCCCTCGCTTTCCGTATCCGCGCTTCCACGAGCTCACGTCGGACCAAGGGCGGTTCTCTGAAATTAGAAGTTGCCCAGGTGAGATTGGATTTGAAAAGCCTCGCTGTGGCACCGGCATCAATGCAAGAACGGAGAATTGCCTGTATGATCACTAGGTGAGGTATCAATATATGATGGATTCCTTTGGAGAGAACATTATTTCACGAAGCATTGAGCTATCTGGCAAAGCATTACACCACCATTCATGAGTCAAGAGAACATGGATGGCTTCTGAGGTTGGTAGGCCACTCACTAAGTCTCCGGATGATGTCCCGGCTCTCCATTTGTTCTAGCATCGCATCGGATGTATAGAGGGAGCTTCCGAGTAAGACCCGATGAGTTGATCCTGGCATGATGCTTTAGCTCTCAAACAGCTGGAACGAAAATCTTGAGAAACAACTGCATGTAATGGCAGTTGCGCCTCCATGTTGGCTTATCGAGGCCGATGGTATAGATTCTCTCTTATTTGAGTTCAGCTCGGCTGAAGTGGGAGTAGAGGGTAGTTGTTACTGTCGGAGCCCCGTTAGACTGCAAGACAACTGCCGCGCGGCACAGTATTCGGTCCTGCGGAGCGTCTCCTTATTCTTTGACAAGTGCATCAGCTCTCCAGGACGATGGTCAACTGAAAATGGTGACACTCGGTGACAGTTTCTCAACCGTTTCTTGACGTTGAAATAGTCGTGCTTAAAGCGTTCAAGTGACTAATAAGCTGGACCATGGTTTGACTGGATGCGGGGAGATCTGAATGATGGAGTCACGCCGACTCCGCAACCGCAGCCCGACAGGCTTCATCACATCTCTTTCACACGGACAACTTATAAACGAAGGAAAATCTTGTATATTCCTGCGAGTCCTCTTTCGAACAAGATATTGACCAAATCTCCCTTTGGACGTTTCATATTGCACAATGGCCAATGTGATTGTCGTTGCAGGGTGAGACATATCTAGCGATCACAGAATCAACGATTGACTGCAGACATCACTAACAGAGGCATCAAAAGAGCCGGCGTGAGCGGTCTCACTTCAGCGCTTCTCCTTTCGAAAAACAAGGACAATGTGATTACCGTGGTCGCGAAGCACATGCCTGGTGACTATGACATTGAATATGCCTCGCCTTGGGCCGGAGCAAATGTCCTGCCGTGAGTTGCCTTGGGCCTTCTTTCACCCAGTCCCATCTTCATAACTACATCAATTGATACAGCTACTAATGCTTTTTTCCCCTTAGGATGGCCACGGAAGAGAAGAGCAGATGGGAGCGCCGTACTTGGCCGGAGCTGAAGCGCCTGACGGAAGACGTCCCCGAAGCAGGCATCCATTTCCAAAGTAAACATCTCTTGCCCCCCCTTTCCTCCCACTGCTCCAAAAGCGATAGACTAACTCGACAATCTTTTTACAGAAGCACGCGTGTTTCGACGAAAGAAGGACGAATCGGCTCCAGGCGTTCATGTAGCAGATCCTCTCTTCTCCGCGAACCCATGGTACCAATCCGTCCTCCCGGACTACCGCGAACTGGGTCCCAACGAAGTCATCCCCGGCCACGATTCCGGTTGTGAATTCACGAGCCTGTGCATCAACACGGCCATCTATCTCCCCTGGCTCGTGGGCCAGTGTCTCAAGAACGGCGTCGTCTTCAAAAGAGCCGTGCTGACCGACATTCGCGATGCCAAGGCCCTGAGCCACACCGGTCAGCCAGCAAAGATCATTGTGAATGCCACGGCGCTGGGGTCGCTGAAACTCGGTGGTGTCAAGGACGAGACGATGATGCCTGCGCGAGGACAGGTTGTCGTTGTACGGAACGAGTACCATCCCATGATAGCCACGTCTGGGACCGACGATGGCGCCACGGAAATCACATACATCATGACCCGCGCGGCGGGCGGAGGGACGATCCTGGGAGGGACGTACGACGTGGGTAACTGGGAGTCTGTGCCTGATCCAAACGTTGCCGTGCGCATCATGAAGAGGGCCGTGGATGTTGCGCCTGGGTTGACGGGCGGGAAGGGGATCGAGGGGCTGAGCGTGATTCGGCATGGTGTTGGGCTGAGGCCGTATCGGAGGGACGGGGTGAGGATTGAGGCGGAGGAGATGAAGGGGGATGATGGGGAGACGGTGGTTGTTGTGCATAATTATGGGCATGCGGGATGGGGGTATCAGGGGTCGTATGGGTGTGCGGAGAGGGTTGTCGAGTTGGTGGAGGGGATTGTGAGGGGATGAGCGGATGTTTTTGATGTTTTGACTGCTCGCCTTTGACTCGATTCTGATACGGACACTTTTCGACCTTTGTTTCTCCAAGATGGCCCTGTACAGTCAGATTGATAGAGGAGCATGTATAATTCATTGCCGGTTGCCGTCCCGTTTCCAAGCAGAAAGCCACTGTTGAGAAGCAACGTGCTTTGACGAAAGTCGTGGCTCACTACTCAAATCTCTCCACACTCATACATTGTGTTTCAGTCAAAACACTTTGGCAACCAAGACGTGGGAGGGAGTATCTGCATCTTTTCTCATCGGCAAGCTATCTGACTCGATTGAGAAGATGCGTGGTTCATATCACCTGGCCGTTGGAGGTTTCTTCCTAGGCAGTCGCTCTGTTCTCCTTCTATAAAGAACTCCATCGTTCTTGAATACCTCTTTGGCCTTCAAGCTCGATAGTATTGAACCCATTCTTCACTCATGCTGCTCATCATTCCACCTCCCTCAAGTTGGGTGTCGTTGAGTACCTAGTGTACATAAGCGGGTCTATGCATTTAAAGGGGTATCTTCACCACCAGCAATATCCACACTTCTAGGCTCCACGTTGCACATAACGAAACCAAAACAGCTAAACCGACGGGCCAATTTCACGCGCATCTTCATCGACGAAGCGAGCGACAGCGAAGCCGATACGCAAATCCTCTTCAGACAAGCTCAACTCGGCCAAGCCTCATGTTTTGCCAACGGAACCCTGCACAAGTCGGCTGGCATTAAAGAGGAAAGGAGAACAGAAAGAGAGTGAGCAGATTTCAGTCTCTCACCACTCACCTGAGTTGCCTCTCTCATGGCGTCACTCATCAAAACTGCCGTGGACATTGCCAACGGCCGCCATGCGCTGTCCAGATATGTCATCTTTGGGCTCTGGCTTGCGGATGCGGTGCTGTGCGGGCTGATTATCTGGAAAGTGCCTTGTCAGTCTCACCCATGAATGACCCATTCCTTTGCAACCCCAAGAATTGTCACTCTGAACATCGGAGAAAAGGGGGGGAAACACATCAAGTCGTCAAAAGAAGACATCTCTACGAATGAAAGACACAGAACTCGTGTATGAAGCTGAGGCTGATCAATCTCTAGATACGGAAATCGACTGGGTCGCCTACATGGAGCAAGTCACCCAGTTCGTCCACGGAGAGCGAGACTACCCCAAGATGGAGGGCGGCACAGGGCCCCTGGTGTATCCCGCGGCCCATGTGTACATCTACACAGGGCTCTACTACCTGACGAACAAGGGCACCGACATCCTGCTGGCGCAGCAGCTCTTTGCCGTGCTCTACATGGCTACTCTGGCGGTCGTCATGACATGCTACTCCAAGGCCAAGGTGAGCTGAGCCGAGGGTGTTCACGTTTAAGAGCAACAAGTCACTGAAACCGGCCATCAAACACCCCCCCATGGACAGGTCCCGCCGTACATCTTCCCGCTTCTCATCCTCTCCAAAAGACTTCACAGCGTCTTCGTCCTGAGATGCTTCAACGACTGCTTCGCCGCCTTCTTCCTCTGGCTCTGCATCTTCTTCTTCCAGAGGCGAGAGTGGACCATCGGAGCTCTCGCATACAGCATCGGCCTGGGCGTCAAAATGTCGCTGCTACTGGTTCTCCCCGCCGTGGTCATCGTCCTCTACCTCGGCCGCGGCTTCAAGGGCGCCCTGCGGCTGCTCTGGCTCATGGTGCAGGTCCAGCTCCTCCTCGCCATACCCTTCATCACGACAAATTGGCGCGGCTACCTCGGCCGTGCATTCGAGCTCTCGAGGCAGTTCAAGTTTGAATGGACAGTCAATTGGCGCATGCTGGGCGAGGATCTGTTCCTCAGCCGGGGCTTCTCTATCACGCTACTGGCATTTCACGCCATCTTCCTCCTCGCCTTTATCCTCGGCCGGTGGCTGAAGATTAGGGAACGGACCGTACTCGGGATGATCCCCTATGTCATCCGATTCAGATCGCCCTTTACCGAGCAGGAAGAGCGCGCCATCTCCAACCGCGTCGTCACGCCCGGCTATGTCATGTCCACCATCTTGTCGGCCAACGTGGTGGGACTGCTGTTTGCCCGGTCTCTGCACTACCAGTTCTATGCATATCTGGCGTGGGCGACCCCCTATCTCCTGTGGACGGCCTGCCCCAATCTTTTGGTGGTGGCCCCCCTCTGGGCGGCGCAAGAATGGGCCTGGAACGTCTTCCCCAGCACGCCTCTTAGCTCGAGCGTCGTGGTGAGCGTGCTGGCCGTGACGGTGGCCATGGCGTTTGCAGGTTCAAATCCGCAGCCACGTGAAACATCGAAGCCGAAGCAGCACTAAGGGCAGTATGCCGGATGGCTGGCTTATACAGGCAAAAACCACCTTCTTCATTCTTCATTCTTCGTCTTCTTCTTCTTCTTCCTCCTCATCGTCGGTAGGCGGCAGCTTTCCCACATTGGAGTCGCTCTCCTCGTCGCTGAGTTCCTCGACCGTCTTTTCGAATTCCTTTGGCCTGGAGTCATCATAATAGTTTAATACACGTTTAGAGTATAGAGAGAAAAAATAAGGGGGAAAAAGACGCAAATCATACCAGTACGGCTGCTTCCGCCAGAGCTTCTCGTCGCGCACGACCTTGATAATCTCGCCAAAGGCCCTGCTGTCCTGCGTGCCGACGGGATATCCCTCGGCCAGGACGTAGCCGCCGCGCTTGATCCAGACGGTGTTGCGCAGGCGCTGGGCGAGCTCGAGGACGACGTGCTTCTTGCTGGGCATCTCGCAGGTGTAGAGGTTGTTGCCCTCGGGCTTCAGGACGCGCACAATGGCCTGCGTCGGCTCGAGGGCATCGGGAGGCGTGAGGGCCTCTTGTGTGGCGGCAAGGACATTTCGCTTCGGCTTACCCATGGCTGCGAGTCTTTGGGGTCGATTCGGTGATACTATCTGATCCCAAGAAAAAAGAGACAAAATTTCATTGTTGTTGATTGGAAAATAAACTGGGGCCGTGATGGAGGGGCAGCTTTATCGATAGGACGGGGATTTCTCGAATAGGAAAATAAAACCCCTCCGCCCGTCCCGCTCTCCGGCACGGTGTTGCCCCATTCGGCGAAACCGCTTCAGGGACCAAACTAGAAGTAAGGTACCTATCCATAAGCTATCACGATGATATAGAAGGCATGGATGTATTGCAAAAGCGAATTGTTAGACGCCCCAATGGGAGGCTTGGTGGGGTTATCGGTTTACGAAATACTTGAATCAATGCATTATTAATCTATCCATTAGGCATTTTGGCGTTCACCAGACCGTTTGACTCACCGATATCGTTCGTGGTGGTACTCGGCCAGATGGCTTGCAGAAACGAACCGCCAATCTCGTCAATATCACGTACACCATGACAATCCCCAAGCCCCCTCCGTTTCGCAACTCGAATCCCGCGGTGGAATCCCGGCAGAGGAAACCCCCCAGCATCGGTCCATGACCGAACCGAGCCAACTATCTACGTACTATATGTAACAAACGGCTCCGTGTGAAGGACAAGGTACAGTAGATACTCCAGCACACCTTACATGCGTCTTACAGGGGGGCTCCCTCTGCCGGCAGCCGATATCGTTCCGACCCGCACCCAGCTCAATATACTACCCTTACTTTACAATTACTACATACCGTGAGCCACCCTGGGTTGATTGATTGAGTAAATGAATTGCTCAGTTAGCCTGAACTGGGCATTCCACTAGTTTTGACCTTATCGGGCCACGAGACCGTGGAAAAATTGGGCCGTTGCGGGATTGCTTCTTCGTATCGGACGTGGAAGATCTCGTATATAAAATCAATCCACGTATAAGTGCCCTCGCGAACCTTTGATGAGCTTTTGCCCAGCTTCATCGAGCAGGCCGTGATAGAGCTCAACCTTGAATATCAACAACTGCTACCGTTCATTGATATCTGATCCAAAAGTACAGCACCCACCATGGACGCAATCCTTCTGCGCAACCTCGTCGAGATCCAATCCAGACCATCCCCCGATGAAGCAACCAGACCACTCACAGCTCCCGAAAAGACATACCAACGCACCACCTACTCCGGAGGCGGCCCATTCCAAGAAGACATCTCCAACAATGCGCGACCTACAGCGTCTCGCGTCGACAGCTTCGCCTCTGATGTAGTCGCTGCTCCTCGCACAGAAGACACCGACCTGGAGAGGAGCCGCCCGGCGAGCCCCGTGCCCGATGTCGACGCCGTCGAGGTGGTGCCCAGCGCGTGGGAGCCGTACATGAACAGGTTCCGGCTGCTGTCCGTGTGTCTGGCCAACTTTGGAAATGCGCTCAGTGACAGCTCTGCCGGTGCTCTGATTCCTTACATGGAGAAGTAAGGTCCTTCTTTTGTCCAGCCAACCCTCGCACTTACACATACCAGTTTAAACCCTATAAAGAAATCTACAAGCAAACTGACAAGGCATTTGTAAAAAAAAACAGGCACTACAACATCGGCTATGCCGTCGTCTCCCTCATCTTCGTCGGCCAGGCCCTCGGCTTCGTCTTCGCCGCCGTCCTCCTCGACACGCTCCGCGCAAAGCTGGGCCGCGCGCGGCTCCTGGCCATCGGCCAGATGCTCATGGGGTGCGCCTACATCCCGCTCGTGGCCGCCGCGCCGTTCGGCGTCGTCGTCGCCGCCTTCTTCTTCGTCGGCCTCGGCATCGCCATCAACGTCGCCATGGGCAACATCTTCTGCGGCAGCCTGCAGAACAGCACCGTCATGCTGGGCCTGCTGCACGGGAGCTACGGCGTGGGCGGCACGTCGGGCCCGCTCATCGCCACGGCGCTCGTCACCGTCGCGCACGCCTCGTGGAACCACTACTACATCCTGACCATGGGCATCAGCTTCCTCACCATGGGCCTCTCGGCGTGGGCCTTTTGGCGCTTCGAGCGGGAGCAGAGCCCCGCCGCCCGCGAGAGGGAGGCGGCGCCCGACAGCTCGGCGGTGCTGGGCATGCTGGCCGCCGTCAAGCTGCGCATCGTGCTGCTCGGCTCGACCTTCATCTTCGCCTACCAGGGCGCCGAGGTCTCCATCTCCGGCTGGGTCATCTCCTTCCTCATCAACTCGCGCGGCGGCAACCCTTCGTCCGTCGGCTACGTCTCCGCCGGCTTCTGGGCCGGCATCACCCTCGGCCGCTTCTTCCTGTCCGCGCCCGCCCAGCGCATCGGCGAAAAGGCCTTCATCTACGGCCTCGTCGCGGGCGCGCTGGCCTTTCAGATCCTCGTCTGGTTCGTGCCCAACGTCGTCGGCGACGCCGTCGCTGTGGCCATTGTCGGCCTGCTGCTGGGGCCCATCTACCCGTGCTCCGCGGCCGTCTTCATGCGCGGCCTCTCGCACCGGGACACGCTCAGCGGCATCGGGGCCATCAGCGCCTTTGGCAGCCTGGGCGGTGCCGTGGCGCCGTTCGTCACGGGGTTGCTGGCGCAGGCCGTCGGGACGTGGGTGTTGCATCCGATTGTCATTGCGCTGTTTGTGGTGATGCTGCTGTGCTGGTATGGCATCCCGGAGGAGACGAAGGAGAAGCAGTAAAAGTGCGGTGACGGGAGGTCCTTTATGATATCAAAGGGCGCAGACTTAAAAGGAGAAATGGAGACGATGTATTAACTTACTCTTGGGAGTTCTATGTGGTTCGTTCATATCTATCCTTCTTCTATAAGGAATCCAAGCTGCTCCCCCCCTTCTTGACGTGTCTGAAGAGATATATATGCCTCTATTGGGGTATCCGAGGGCCCTACCCAAAATCTATCACACCCAATTCCTTGTAAACAAAATGGAACAGTCGTCATAAAAGAGATTCAAGAAGATTCGTCAAAGTCGGCGCGGCTCCGGATTAGATGCGGCCCTTGGCCGCCTCCTGAACGGTAATTTTGCCGGCAACAATATCCTTGACCGTCTGCGAGATGCTCGTCCAGTCGTTGAAGGTGACAAAGGGCACCTTTTCGAGTTCGCACCAAGTCACCAAGTCTGTTTCGCAAGAGTTAGCACACAGGGTCAGGTCGCCATATTGGAACGATGACGCACCCTTTCCGGCCTTTGCAAAGAGCAGGTCGGTCTCCTTGGCGGCAGACAGATCAGAGACTCCGTCACCGGCGTAGAACATGGTAGGTCGGTTGGGGAGGCTCGAGTATTTGCGAATCTCGATGGACTTGTCGTGACCGTGAATACTGCGTCTGTTGTCAGTACAATCCCTTTGCTCGCAGCTTTTCGCAGGTGATGTGTAACCGCCAAGAGATGCTTACCTGTCATCGCGAAAGACAATCTCCCAGCCGCCCTCGTCGTTGAGGCTCTTTCCCTCCCGTGCCCTGACAAAGTTGCTCACAATCTGGATATTCCAGCCCGTGCCCAGCAGCTTGTCCAGCAGCGCCCGGATAACAGGCTCCATGCCGCCGCTGAGGATCACAATGGGCACGTTGTTGTCCTGGGCCCAGTTGTAAAAGTCCCTGAAGCCCGGGTCGAGCTTGATGTTGGCCAGCAGGATCTCGACGCACTTGTCCAGGGGCGTGGTGACGCTGTCGAGCATGTCGCGGAACGAGTCGCGGAAGTGGACGCGGCCGTGGAGCGTGTCGGCGTTGCCCTGCTTGCGCTTCTCGGGGCCGTAGCCCAGGTTGTCCGTCATGTAGTCGTTGGAGTCGGCGGTGGTGACGGTGCCGTCGAAGTCGGTGAAGAAGATGAACTTGGGGTTTGTGGCCATGGCCGGCGTGTTTGTTGCAACGGAGCCCATTGTGACGGTTGGGGAGGGCGTTGACGAGGAGAGACGGGAGGATGGGGAGGTGCAAGATTGGAAGATGTAGGAGAAGAGGCTGAAGACGAAAATCTAGAGGGGCAATTTGATATCAATAATCAAGGGAGGGGCAGATGGACGACAGCGATAACGGCGCCTGTAAGAACAAGAGAAAAGGGTCAATTGCTCATATAATGAGTGGAAAGAGAGCAAAAGAATAGAAATTACAAAATTCTCTATCTCAACCCTTGGCCATTGCAGCGTTTGGCAAAGATCTGCTCAACGAAAATCTCTCCATCCCAACGCCATCGTCCAGCCATTGATCACTACCTGTATCCATCCACAAGGCATCCATCAACCTGAATCCCTGTGTCGTCACTTTCGGGCGCCTTCACCTCGCTGAAAGGCCCCGCCACAGCAGCCAGGGTGCCAGGGACAGGGACCGCAAGCCCCGCCGGAGGGCGCTAGAAGCCCCGAAATAGGCGTTGAGGCTCTGAAGGTGGGAAAAGGACGGGGGATATTGGACACCTAGCTGGGGGACTGAATGATAGGTATGAGTTGATGAAGAGCAGCAATTGATGCCATTGATGCGTTCCATTGTATATTCCAATTGAATGCAATTCAGTCTTTATCGTTGTCAATTGTCAATTGATCTTCTTCATTATCAACATCCATCATGATTTCGGCCTCACTTCTGGCACCGCCCACATTAAGCCGCTCTCATGCGGTGCCAGCAAGCGCGAATTTCTGCAGACATACTACATACTAATACTGGCGGTCTACACTCTGCAACCAAACAGAAACCCACGGGCCAGCCAGCCGTCGAGATCGGCCCAAAGACCCGGGCTCAGCCGGGGAAGCTTGTCTGTGGAACTTCTTTTTTTTCTGCAGTTTTTTCCCCCAAAAGGTGGAGGCAGAGACGGGTAGCAGGACAACATATTCGCTCAACGCCCGCTGCCTTACGCTGCGAGTAGGCGAGGACCTTCGATTGGTAGCTGAGGACGTGCATTGGGCCCCTTTCCTTGTTTCTCTCTCTCTCTCTCTCTCTCTCTCTCTCTTTCGTCTTCTCCTTGCTTTTGCTTCTTCCATTTCTTCCTCCTCTTCGTTCATCATCATCATCATCATCAATTGCCCCTGCTTTCCTCGGCTCTTCCCCAGACGCCGCATCAGCTACCGGCACGGCTATTGGGTGTCAAGCCAGCGGGGCAGCCCGAGACAAACCCGGCCAGCTCTTCGTCTCTCGACCTCCAGACTAAAACTGGGAGAGGGCAAGGGAAAAAAAAGACAGAGATTGAAAACTCAGCCATCCCTCGCCCAACAAGCTGCACCGAGCATCCGGCGGTTCGAGCCCCTCCCTTGCGACCTCACAATCACCTCAGTGCAGAGGCTCGTTGGCCCTGCGCTGGCAGACAATGCAGCCGTTTGGCCGTGCCGTCTGGAGGCATGGCAGGATAGGGCTGGAGCTGGCAGCGAGGCCGGCTGCAAAGCCCAGCTTCAGCCTCAGCTTCAGCCCGGCAAGGACGCCCTCGACCGGCTACATCCGCTGCCGCATTCCAGTCGCCGCCTTTCCCGCCCGCTTCTACTCCTCCCAGCCCTCCAGCGACGCCGACAAGTCCCCCAGTCCTCCGCAATCCCAGTCCGTCCCTGAACCCGACAGCCCGGAGTCGACGGCTAAAAATGCATCGTCAGCCGATTCTCCGTCCCCCTCGTGGTCTAAGCCGGACTGGCTGGAGCTGCCGTCGATATCGGAGGAGCGGCGGAGCGCCTTGAACAAGAGATTTAGCGGCCTTATGGACAATCTCCAGTCCAAGGTGCTCAATGCCTCGCAAAAGCTCAATGAGATCACCGGCTACACGAGCATCGACGCCATCAAGATGGAAAACGAGCAATTGGAGCAGCGCCTGGCCGAGGCCCAGGCCCGCGTCCGGGCAGCCAGACAGGCGTACAAGACTTCGAACAACAAGCGGGCATCGACTCAGCGCGAGGTCACGACGCTGCTTGCCCGCAAGGACACCTGGACACCCGCGGACCTCGAGCGCTTCACCGAACTGTACCGAACGGACCACATCCTCGAGGGCGAGGTCATCACGGCGCAGGAGAACTTGACCGAGGCCGAGGCCGACGAGCAGAAGCTGAGCCAAAAGCTCAGCGCCGGCATCCTGAAACGCTACCACGAGGAGCAAATCTGGAGCGACCGCATCCGGAGGGCCTCGACCTGGGGCACCTGGGGCCTGATGGGCATGAACTTTATCCTCTTTGTGGTGCTGCAGTTTGTGGCCGAGCCCTGGAAGCGGAAGAGGCTGGTCAAGGGCGTCGTGGCAGAGGAGAAGCGCGTCCTGGACGAGGTTCAATCCGAGCTGGCCGTCATCAAGTCCAGCCTGAACCAGATGGCCGAAGCCGCCGCAGCTGCCCGAGCTGCCGAGGCCGCCAGGAACATGGTGCCGGACGAGGAGGCCGAGAGGCTCATCAACCTGGACAAGATCAAGGAGGCCTGGCACTACACCCTCTCAGGGGCCTGGATCCTCAGCTTTGAAGAGTTGAAGCATGTCCTGGTGCAGTGGAAAAACCTTGTGACCGACGTCAACGTCTGGAAGGCGGGCTTCGAGGATCTGATCAGCGAGCGCCAGCTGGACATGCGCATGCGGGACGCATCTGCCCTGGTGCTTGAGGGCATCATCAGCGGCATAGCCATTGCTTGGAGCATGGGAGCGTTGTTTGCACGGAAATGATGATGACGACGACGACGACGACGATGACGAAGACGTAGACGACAGACGGGCGGTGTTGATCTGATAGACATGTATTCTAACGATTCGACTTCTTGATGTAATATAGACACAGTACCATATGGGCCTTGAACGGGATATACAAGGAGCTTTTTAGTTTAGACGCATATAGCGCGGCGGATCGAACGACATTCCTATGTATGTACATCTTGGGGGAGCTTGTACAATGAAGGCTATGAGGCCATTTGCAGTGGATGTTGAAGACGATGGAGATCAAGTGACGGTGTCCAACATCTTTCTGCGTTACCCAGGATGCTATTGGCGATGAGCCTTGTTGGTGATTCTTTGTCGTGGTGACAGTACGAGGGAAAGAAATGTTGCGCCTCTCTAGGTATCCTAGTCATATCCTGAAGGTATTACTGCTTGTACTTGTTATAAGCTGTCAATTTGGTATCATCAGCCAACCTCAGGCTTCACAACGGCTCAATAAGTCGCCGTCCAGCTCGCCACAAGACACGTCCTTCTGCCACCGATTGCCTATCCCGGGTCTCGTCGCGAAAAGTCCGAATCGATCTACCATGAAGCACCAAAAGCCAAGCACTAACAGAAAATCAGACCAAGCAAATGCCTACCTAGTTGATGACCCTTGGAGCGCCATGGCAACGGAAGTGAGAGGAACCGTACAAGCCATTGCAAGCCTCGCCGAGCCAATGGAGCAACGTCATTCCGGGCGGTCGGTGTAACCCCATGTCCTAGACAAGGCTCAGCCCATTACGAGTTGTCGCTGTTTGTTACGTCGGGTGCGATCTAGGACTTGTGGGCTACCCAGCTAGGACTCTTGAAAGGTTTGACCTGGACAGTTTCAACGATTATCTTTTGTTTATCTTGGTCTGTGGTAGTAGCTGAGCTGAGGCTGAGCTGAGGCGGGAGTTGCACAGCATTAGATTAGAGAAACTTGGAGCTTTGATGGTTTATTCTAGTGCAACCCCCGCCGTTGGAATTGTGTTCATTTGTTGCGTCTTCTTTTGGAGCTTGCGGTCATTGAGATAGAGTTTGGAGCTTAGGGTTGGACGATTCCACGAGCTGTGACTGGTTATCATTCTCGTCAAAAGACGAACTTCAATACGAGATCCCGGTTGGCTAGTAAATTCAACCAAGAGCATTGTGACGAGTATCACGAGGAACTCCTAGCTACCTATGCTGGAGCAATGCGTGGCATTGGCTGCTCAATTCGATCTCTTGGTAGCTTTCTCTATACGAGACGCTGCCTTTTCGCGTGACTGATGGAAAATTGAAGCTTTTGATGAAGATGCCGTGCGTGTGTACTACCGAGCTACTAGCATGAATACCTGCCAAAGGTGGCTGCAGCTGATCATGTTCACATGAGAGTGAGCATCAATGGCATTGGCTTCTGCTCGATACCTTACATATGCCTGCTGCTACTAAGGGCGGATTAGATCCTATCGCCAATTGTCGGACAAATGTGTCAAACAGCAACAGCGTGCCACCTGGTACCAGCTATTTGTCACAGCGAGGCAATGCTAAAAATTGCAGTGGCTTTGCAAGAGCCTGGAAGCTCCATGTTACGTTGCCACGATGCACAATCACGATTCATGTCCTGTGGCCAGTCCCCCTTGTCCTAAGAATTTTGACTTTTCCTGGTGCTTCTACAGGGTAGGTGGTCACTATCACTTTTTGAGATCAAGTGGTGGCCACAGGCTCGGTCTAAGTGAGGTATGTATGTGGTTGATGTGGAATCACAGACCGACTCGTGCACGATGAAGAGAATTGCCGGCCAGGCACCGCGTGGGAGCTTCTTTGTGACAGAGAGTACGAATATAGTTTCATACTCCAAAGACGAGTCCTATCGAATTCCCTGCTCTCGCTGTAGAATGTAAAGTCACGAAAAGCCCTGTAGCTTTCTCGCCCCTATCGCACTTCCATTTGGATATCGCCGTGTCAAGAGGCACAATTTGGGCTGTCGGCTCAGTTTCCACCAAACAAACACCCCAGGCAGTGGCTGTAATCACGCAGCTCTCATCCGTCCGAAACCGTTCTCACATGTCTGATGCCCTATGTACATGGTTCGTGTATGAATCAGCACCAGGATCAGCCATACATCGGATCGGATGTAATCGCAGCGGAGGATCTACAGAACATAAGGTAGGCTGCTGGTCACTGCTCTTCTCCAGGGCGTTGCTGTGCTGGTGCTAGCCTCTGAGAGCCTCCGTGCGTGCCCCTAAAAACTCGTGCAAACCCGCCCAAGCCTTCCATGCACTTGAACTGCTGTGCTGTCTGGTGGACAAGAAACCCCGCCACATGCCTGCCTACCTTAATACCTAGCCGACTCCCCCCCCCATCACTGACGACATCCACAAAAACACCACCTTTGTCGGGACAGGCAGCCTTCTGGCCCTTTTCTCTCCCTCTTGCACCCTCTCCCACTGCAAGACGCTCTGCCACGCCTCTCGCCCAGGCATCCCGCCCAAGCAGCTCCGTGTCGGACCTCAGCCCGCCCGCCTGCTGCCTGTCTGGCCGCCTTGCGTGTGGTGCAGCATCTAGTCGTGGAGCCGCTTGTTTTTTCCCTCTCCACCCCCCGTCTCCCGTCCTGCTCCTCCTGCTCCCTCCTGCTGCTCCTCCGCAGTTGTTCCCTCACCATCACCAGAATCCAACACCTCCCCGTGCCGTCTTGCGCGAACGAATCGCGCTCCCCCCACCGGCGCCATGAATGAGGACGAGGCCATCCAGAACATCACCAAGAAGATCGAGCGCGAAAAGGCTCTGATCAACGCCGCCAATGCCATGCGTTCGCAGACCAACAACGAGGCGGTGCGCTCGCGCCTCGACTCCCAGATGCGCGACGGCCGCCGCAACCTGCAGTTCTTTGAGGAGAAGCTGCGGGACATCCAGCTGCGCAAGGTCGGCCAGGGCGTCGAGGGCATGTCTCTTGGCGCCGACGACGCCGGCCGGCCTCCTCCGCCGCCCAAGGACGCCTCGTCGGCGGCGTGGGGAGACCAGGCCGCCTACGGCCAGCAGAGCCAGGTCGGGCCGCCCTCGGATCTGGCACCGCCTCGTCACAACTTTGGGGCCCCCGGCCCTGGAGCTGCCTCCAAGGCTCGTCCCAACTTCACCAAGCTAGGTGCGTACAACTGAGCAGCCTGTGCTGCTTCGTCTCCGAGACTTGTCCCCTCTCCTCTGCTGTCCTTCGTCACCGTCTCCCCGCCAATCCCTCCTTCTACCACACCCCCTCGTCAGATGCGAGCTGAAGCTAATATTGGGTGCCGTCTTCTTCGCAGACCTGATCAAGTATGATACCCCCTACCTCGGCCCTCGAATTCAGCACATGCTCTCGCAGATCCAGTTCAAGCTCAATGTCGAGGAGCAGTATCTCAAGGGTGTTGAGAAAATGGTGCAGCTCTACGGCATGGAGGGCGATCGGAAGAGCAAGGCCGATGCAGCTGCTCGTAGGGTTGAGAGCAAGCAGAAAATCCTTCTCTTGAAGCAGGCATTGAAGAGATATGAAGAACTGCACGTTGACATGGACTCGGCTGATGCCCAGGATGGTAAGTAACTCTTGCAAAGGAACGCCAAGATGTATATGCTGTTCTCCCCCCCTTTTGCTGACCAATGTGTCCTTGACAGACGACTCAATCAACACTCCCAACCTCCGCAAGCCCTTGAGCGGCCAGCTCTCCATTCGTGTCGTGGCCATCAAGGACGTGGATCATGCCACCACCGGCCGATTCGCTCGTGGCCCCGAGACATTCGTCGCCGTTAAGGTCGAAGACACTGTCATGGCCCGGACCAAGGTGTCGAGGAATGATCGCTGGGAGGCAGAATATCACAACATGGAGGTGGACAAGGCCAACGAGATTGAGCTCACAATCTACGATAAGCCTGGCGAACACCCCATGCCCATTGCCATGCTCTGGGTCCGGATATCCGACATCGTCGAGGAGATGCGCCGCAAGAGGATCGAGGCTGAGATGAACAGCTCTGGCTGGGTGTCTGCCGACCGGATGGGCAGCACTGGAGCTCCCTCCCAGTTCCCGATGAGCCCGACGTCAGGCTCTTTCGGAGGCTCGCCCCAGGCTCCCGGCGGCGGGCAGGGCCAAGCGCCAGGACCCTTTGGCGACCCGGCTCCTCAACCACAAGTCGTCACGGGTCCCATCGACGGCTGGTTCAACCTCGAGCCCGCCGGCCAGATTCAGCTCGAGTTCAGCTTCGTCAAGGAGAACCGAGACAAGCGCCAGGTCGATCTCGGTCTGGGCAGAAAGGGTGCCGTTCGTCAGCGCAAGGAGGAGGTGCACGAGATGTTCGGCCACAAGTTTGTCCAGCACCAGTTCTACAACATCATGCGCTGCGCCCTCTGCGGAGACTTCCTCAAGTACTCTGCGGGAATGCAGTGCGAGGACTGCAAGTACACTTGTCACAACAAGTGCTACCCCAGCGTGGTCACCAAGTGTATCAGCAAGAGCAACGCGGAAACGGATCCGGACGAGGAGAAGATCAACCACCGCATTCCTCACAGGTTCCAGCCCTTCTCCAATGTCACGGCCAACTGGTGCTGTCACTGCGGCTACATACTTCCGTTTGGAAAGAAGAATTGCAGGAAATGCTCAGGTAAGGCATCGATCTACTCGTATTCACTCCTATTGTAAGCCGGCTTGACTGACATTTGAATAGAATGTGGCCTCACAAGTCACGCCCAGTGTGTTCACCTGGTGCCAGACTTCTGCGGCATGTCCATGGCCGTCGCCAACCAAATCCTCGAAGGCATTCGAGTCCAGAAGCAGCGGCAGCAAAAGACGACGTCGCTCTCGGAAAAGACGCTGCGATCTGGCGCCAGCAAGAGCCCAACTACCGCCGGCCACGGGTCATCTGCATCCTTCTCGAGCGCCGGCGCCGGTTCGGTCCCCGGAACGCCCTCCGCAGAGGCCACAGAGGCGGCACGGCTCATGTATAACCAGACCTCGCCTCAGCGACCGGGGCAGCCCGGCCGTGCGCCTTCTGACCTCTCCGCCGCAGCCGCCGCGTCCGCCGCCATGGCCGCCGCCCAGGGCCGCACCGGCTACGACAGCGGCCCGCAGGATCCATATGGCCAGGGACATTACGGCGCTGCCGGTCCGGCTCCCCAGCATCACAAGTACAACCCGGCAGACTATGCCAACGTGGATCAGGGGTTCCCTGCCCAGCCGCCGGCGCAACAGCGACCTCCACAGCCGCAGCAGCAGCAGCAAGCGCCTCCTGCTCAGATGCCCCCTCAGCAGCCGCCCCCTCAGCAGCCGCTGCCGCCGCAGCCGGGCCAGCAGTACCAGCAGCAGCAGCCTGCCGCACAGAAGCCCCAGCCCCAGCCTCCCGCGACTGCTCAGGGGGCTGCCGCCGGCCCTCCGGGTTCCCAGCGAAAGGCTCTTCCGTCCGCTACCGACCCTGGCACAGGCGCTCGTATTGGTCTCGATCACTTCAACTTCCTTGCTGTTCTTGGAAAAGGAAACTTTGGAAAGGTCATGTTGGCGGAAACGAAGCGATCTAAGCGACTATTTGCCATCAAGGTGCTTAAGAAGGAATTCATCATTGAGAATGACGAAGTGGAGAGCATCAAGTCGGAGAAGCGAGTCTTCCTCATCGCCAACCGGGAGCGACATCCCTTCTTGACCAACCTGCACGCCTGTTTCCAGACGGAGACGCGTGTCTACTTCGTTATGGAGTACATTAGCGGTGGTGACCTGATGCTTCACATTCAGCGCGGCCAGTTTGGCACCAAGCGGGCTCAGTAAGTTGGATCAACCAATACTTCTCATTGACGACAGGCGAACTGACAATGTCTCTAGATTCTATGCCGCCGAAGTGTGCCTGGCTCTAAAGTATTTCCATGAGAACGGCGTCATTTACCGTGACTTGAAGCTCGACAACATCATGTTGACGCTCGACGGCCACATCAAGATTGCCGACTACGGTCTTTGCAAGGAGGATATGTGGTACGGTTCAACGACGAGCACCTTTTGCGGTACTCCCGAATTCATGGCGCCAGAGGTATGAAATGCAGTCAGTCTTCTACCTACACAAACTGACACGTCTTCTAGATTCTGCTGGACAAGAAGTACGGCCGCGCAGTCGATTGGTGGGCCTTTGGTGTCTTGATATACCAAATGCTTCTGCAGCAGTCTCCGTTCCGAGGTGAAGACGAAGATGAGATTTACGATGCCATTCTCGCCGACGAGCCTCTCTACCCGATCCACATGCCCAGGGATTCAGTGTCCATCCTGCAGAAGCTCCTGACGCGAGAGCCAGACCAGCGACTCGGAAGCGGCCCTACAGACGCCCAGGAAGTGATGAGCCAGCCGTTTTTCCGCAACATCAACTGGGACGACATCTACCACAAGAGGGTGCAGCCGCCTTTCCTGCCCCAGATCAAGAGCGCGACGGATACCAGCAACTTTGACTCTGAGTTTACCAGCGTCACTCCTGTCCTCACCCCCGTCCAGTCTGGTATGTCTACATTTCCCCTCTGTTGAGTCTTTTTGACGTACACTAACCAGCCGCTGTACAGTGCTTTCTCAAGCTATGCAAGAAGAGTTCCGCGGATTCAGCTACACGGCGGATTTGGATTAGAAATGGGAAGAAAGACGTGACCAAAGCAACTATTGTTGTGGTCGAGGGTTAATGGTGGCTGTAGCCATGGGAAACGACGTGACAACGAGGATTTTACGAGACGAAAAGTGCCTGGTGGGTGTCATTACTACTGGCTAGCATGGCAGCAGAAGACGATGGACATTTAACGATACCTGCAGGGAGAGAGAAGGGACTGGTGAGTCTGTGTGTTGTTGATGTCTATGGGAGGAGGAGGTGGTGGCTATACTCGCCTTCCTTCTCTGACTACACACTGACCTTTTTCCTTTCTCTCCTTCCGTTCCGTTCTTGAAGCAGCGACTCTTTCTTTTCTTTAATTTCAATATTGTGTTTTAAAAAAGAAAATAAGTTCCTTTGCGGGCTGGGAATCTCAGATCTTGTCCTCTTGATAATACCGTCTTTTTGAGATACAAAAGGCGGAAAGAAGGTACAATTGCCAAGCAGTGTGTACTTTGATGGCATTCGTTCTTTGTGGTAGAGGGGGAGAAGCGGTTTACCTGTGGGAAGGGGGAAAATGATAGCGTTCATGATAAGGTACCTAGTAAGAGATATTGCCTACTAATAAAGACTTTGATGCTCTTTAATTGCGAACAATGCAATGAATGGGTTTCACATGCGAGACTTCTTGACCTGATTATATAGATGTAGTAGGTATGCTCTCTCCAACAAGCTTGTTGAAACGGGTAAAATCGTGATGAGATTGAGATCTATATGGAGACCATTACACACTACCGATATAGAAATCCCTCCTCTTTTGTCGTCTATATGTACATGACTGGCCTTGTGTGTTTTGGCTTGGAGTGATTTTGAAAGAACCCCATCGAGAGCCCCTTGGTGTTTTTTTTTTTCGGCTTAGCTGGTATACTCCTTTTGCAGAATCTTGGCAATGGTGTTGAGCCTGGTATCATTACATTAGTCTCTGAACATCTCTCTTGCCTATGCCATAAGTTGATCAAGGGGAAAGAAAAAACTCACTGAATGTTGCTCGTGCCCTCGTAGATGGCACCAATCTTGCTATCACGGAAATACTTCTCGGCAAGACCCTCCCTCACGAAACCCATGCCGCCCATCCACTCGACGGCCAAGCTGCTGACGCGGCCGGCGACCTGCGAGGCGTAGAGCTTGGCCATGGCGGCATCCTTGATAAAGTCCTGGCCGGCCTCCTTCTTGCGGGCGGCATTGTAGACGAGGGCGCGGGCGGCGGCGATGTCGGTGTAGGCCTGGGCCATCTGGTGCTGCATGCCCTGGAACTCGCCAATGAGGGAGCCGAACTGGCGGCGGTCGTTCCAGGCGTAGCGCGCGGCGTTTTCCCAGGCGCCGAGGGCGAGGCCCGTCATCTGGGCGGCGATGCCGATGCGGCCCTCGTTGAGGATGCTGATGGCGTACTTGTAGCCCTGGCCGCGCTCGCCGAGGAGGTTCTCCTTGGGGATGGCGACGTCGTCAAAGTTGAGGACGCAGGTGCTGCTGGCGCGGATGCCGAGCTTCTTCTCCTTCTTGGCGATGGAGAAGCCCGGGGTGCCCTTTTCGACGACGAAGGCGGTGATGCCCTTGTAGCCCTTGCTGGGGTCGAGGTTGGCGAAGACGAGGAAGACGCCGGCCTCGACCGAGTTTGTGATCCACATCTTGGAGCCGTTGATGACGAAGCCGTCGGGGGTTTCCGTGGCGCGGGTCGCCATGGCGAAGGCGTCGGAGCCCGAGACGGGCTCGGACAGGCAGAAGGAGGCGACGGTGTCGGTGGCGAGGCGCGGCAGATAGGTGCGCTTGACGTGCTCGGAGCCCCATTTCAGGAGGGCCGTGTTGCAGAGCGTGTTGTGCACGTCGCACATGACGCTGACCGAGGGGTCCGCGCGGGCCAGCTCCTCGATGGCGATGATGGCGGCCGTGAAGTTCATGCCCGCGCCGCCGTACTCCTCGGGGATCTCGATGCCCATGAGCCCTTGCTCGAACATTTGCTCCACCAGCGCCGGGTCCATGGCCTCGGCCTCGTCCATCTCGCGCGCCTTGGGCAGCACCACGTCGGCGGCGAACTTGGCCACGGACTCGGTCATGGCGGACTCGATCTCGGACAGGTGCGTGATGGGCGTCGGCGGGATGTCGGAGATGTCAATGCCGGCGGAGGAGGCGGAGCGTCGGGGGATGGTGGAGGAGAGGTTGCGGCGGAGGGGGTTGCTTTTCGTTTTTCATGTGATTGTCAGCTGTGATCTTCTTGTGATGGATATATTGCTGTGAGAATGTGATGGGGTCGTACACATTGCTTGCGGCGGCTGGACGGACGATGCCGGCGATGGCTGAGCTTCGCTGGGCGAGGGTCCGGCTGCTGGTCCGGAGGGCAGGGCGAAGAGCCCGTGTGAAGGAGGAGGAGGACATGATGGGCGGTTCGAAAGAGACGAGATGAGATGAGATGAGGTAGGGTGAGGAGGTGAGGTGAGATGAGATGAAGCTCGGCTGAAGAAGCAACCAGCAAGCAGATAATGGAGTTGGAGAGACACAAGGCTAAAGGCAAAGAATGAGTCTCAAAACAAAAGGGACGAGTTTGAGTGAGAGAGGAAGAGAAAGAGAAATAATAGGAGCAGCGTTCTCGCCGGCGTCGGGCTTCCCTGTGCCCTTATTCCTTGCTACTCCCAAGGTAAAGTCGTCGGTTCAATGACCCGGTGAAGGAGCTCAAGCCGAGGATAACCATGCCGAAACTCTGGCGGGGCGGCGCAGCCAAAAAACGTGGGGGAAATCGAGCCATTGATGGGCTGCCGGGGATTAGCCGAAGGAGGGGGGAACCCGCGGAGTGGTTAGTGGGGGAATCCAGAGTCTGCTGTCACATGCTGGAAGGTACTTGTGTACTTGAGTACCGTACTTTAAGAAGCTGGACGGAACGTGGAAGATCCCGGGCTCCGTTTCTTCAAGGTCATGTGACCTGCATCTTTCAGCCCACCTGCAGGATTTGGTGATGGTCTCGAATTGAGTGTGTGTGAGCGACCGGCATCGCAGCATCGAAACCGCCAACCAACAAAATAAACAACACCGAAAAGGCCGGCCGCAGCAAACGCCCATTCGCGTTTCTGCAAAAATCACCACCCTCACAATGGCCGCCTCCCTCTTCCGCACCTTCTTCTCCCCCGCCCGCCAATCCCTCACAGCACTCTCAACACCTTCATCCTCCTCATCAATATCCTCCCGGTTCCTCCAGCCTCAACGACTCTCCTCCTCCGCCTCCTCACCAGCCTCCCCCCTCCGCCTCCTCAACCGCGCATTCTCGACGACGCCCGCCCCGCAAGCAACCCTCAACCAAGTCCTCCGCGGCATCCGCAAGGGCAAGCGCGCTCGCCACGCCGTCTCCCCGGCCCTCTCCAACACGCACTGCCCCGCGCTCAAGGGCGTGTGTCTCCGTGTCGGCGTCGTGCGGCCCAAGAAGCCCAATTCCGGAGAGCGCAAGACGGCGCGTGTCAAGCTCTCGTCGGGGGCCGTCGTCACGGCGTACATCCCCGGCGAGGGGCACAACATCCAGCAGCACAGCGTGGTGCTGGTGAGGGGCGGCAGGGCGCAGGATTGTCCTGGTGTGCGGTATCATTTGGTTAGAGGAGCTTTGGATCTGGTAAGCTCTCCAATGAAGTCGCACGACACAAAACCTTGAAGGAACGGCTGGACTGACGATATCTTTAGGGCGGTGTTGCGAGCAGGACGACGAGTAGGAGTAAATATGGTACCAAGAAGCCCAAGAAGGCCACCGTGGGTTGAAATGGTGCTGTCACCGCTTGAGAGAGTAGAACCGACACTCGATAAGAACGACATGTTCCTGCTCAACAGTGAACCATGGGAGACTAAAAGATATAGGACGGTCATGTGTAAAATACCATAGAGTTGCAATTGGGACGAGCCGTGTATAATATACTCCAACAAACAACAATTCTGACCGAAGGATCAGCGTTTGAAATCGACACAGAGTCACATCAAGCAGATACCACATCATTCCCGAGTCCACCATACATGTATATTTACACAGCAGTCATTGTCCAAATCCTCAAGCCAGACACAGACACAAGACGCCCCTTTATGCCTCCCGCCATGTAACAAAATGCCATTCCCTGTTTTTCACTTTTCTTATTTTTCGTAAACCCCTTGGATTCATCCGTTCATGCACATACATTTGATGCGTTGAGGACCTGTCCGCGAAATGCAAGTCGAGAATGCGTAAACATGCTAACTCGCCAATCTCGACCATGTCAACTTGATGAGTCGCCTTTTCGTCAAAGCTCCCGACTTCTCTTAGTCTTGCTGGTTCTCCCAGCCTTCGGGCTTGTCCATGCCGTTCATCTCAAAGAATCGGGATGTGCCTATGACAGAGGCGTGTTAGTCACAGATTTCTGTTGGCACAAAGGTATCTAGAGCGCTTACAAGAGTAGCCCTTCCAATCAAAGTTCTCCTTGGGGTCGCAGTGGCATTTCAGATCCAGTCTCGTCTTCTCGCCCGTGGGGCAGTGGGTAAAGGGCACATGCCAGTAGGCAATGTCGTTGAAGAAGTGAATCTCGCTCCTGTTGAGCATCAGGCCGGCGGCAATGGAGTGGACGGGAGCGTCGCCCCATCGCTCGTAGAAGAAGCCGCCGTCCTTGTCCAGGGACTCGAAAAAGTCAATGTACTGCTTGCTGCGCAGCCACTCCAGGCTGCCAATCTCAAAGTTGGACCACTATCCTCATGTTAGCCATCATGTTGCCGGGTGGAAGGCAGACAAAAGAGAGAGAGAGAAAAGTCAACGGGCAGGGAAGCTTACGAAGTGGCAGTTGTTGTACGTCTCGCCGCCGTCATCGCTCAGGAAGCGCATCGAGTTGTCGGGGGCAATGTGCTCCGGATGGTTCTTCATAAACTTCTTGGTGCTCTCCCACAGCGTGGCAATCGTGGCCGGGTACTCGTACAGGCTGATGACGAAGCTGTACTTTTTGCCCTGCTCAACCATCAGGCGGAAGGGGTCGTAGTGGATGTCGCAGTAGAGCTCGATGGAGGGCTCCACGCGCCAGTAGTATTCGTAGTTCATCATCAGCGGCTGGCGGAAGAAGAAGCCCGACTCGAAGCGGCACATGTGGCGGTAGCTGACCGAGTCGCCGTAGATGATTTTGCGCTCAGCCATGTCCTCGCGCACCTTCTTGGCCTTGTCCTGGTCGATCCAGTCGGGGAACGACCAGTGCTCGGGCGCAATCTCGCCATAGTGCGTCTTGCCCGACACCAGGGACGTCGTGACCTTCTTGAAGGTGTTGTCAAACGGCTTGTCGTTGAGGAACACCCAGTCGTAGTTGTACCGTCGGTTGAAGCGATCCTCGACCTGGCGGATCGAGCGTGCAATGTCCCAGACGTCGCTGTTTCGGGCGAGGGTGACAAAGGTGGCGTTCATTCGAGGGCCGGGAGCGATGCCGACGAGGTCGTTGAAGCCTGGATCGTTCGGCGTCAGGGCCAGAGGAAAGTCTTTGGCATCGCCAGTGGCTGGCGGCTTTGGTGTCGTCTTGGTCGAATCCGGAGCTGTGAAGGTGCCCTTGTTGAGATCGACGCCCTCATACTTTGAATTGGAGACAAAGTAGAAGACGAGGATTGTCTATTCTTCTATGTTAGCAACAACTGCATAGGGGACAGAGGTGTCGAGTCTGTAGGGTGACGTACGAAGAAGGCGATTAGTAGATAGCGCACATAGCGCGCATTTGTTGACGCCATGATGGCGACAATTGCCGGGAAGCAGGAAGAAACTGTGGCGAGAGTCGAATTGAGGAAGATGCGAGAGAAGAAAGTCTTGCTCTCTTGCGGACGATCAAATAGAGGGAATCAGTCGAAACACAGCAAAAGGGTGATCGACCACGGCGACTGGAATCGTGACAGATGCTGTTAGACGCACATGTCGCTAGATATGAGGCCGAAGGGGGGGATTGAAGCCGTTGGCTGTGGTGAGACAAGCCAGGGCAACAAGTCGCAGCGATGATGGAGCTTGCGGAGCGGGAGAAGGGGAAGAAAGAGAAGACCCGGAAACGAGAGAGAATGAAAGAAGAGAAGACGAAAAGGAGGAATACAGAGCAGAGGCGGGTATCCGTAGATACGATGGTCGCGGCAAGGTGGAGGGAAAAGGGCAGAAAAAGGATGGCCAGTGAATCCTTTGGGTGGTCTATGCTAGCATTAGCGGGTTCAGCAGCTGCAGGCCATTGCGCCGGCGCACGCAGCATTACGCAGCTGGGCGTTACAGGGCTTGCGTGTGCTGGATCGAGGCCCCTGGAGCAACTGGACCGCAGGGAGGCGACAGTGGCTTGAGGGAACCAACTCCGGGCATCCATCCATTCTACGGGCAAGCATCCACTTGTGCTGGGTCTCCGTATCTTGACAGATTGACCAGGAGGAGCGGGCTCAATTGCACTGGTGTCATGGATTAATTGCCGTGGACGTGGTTCAGCACGTTCCAATAGAATTCGACATCGCTGCCCCTGTCTCCCCGTCCAGACCAGTGGCTTGATGCCTCCCGTCTCAATCCAGCACTGGCCGAGGCCCGCCGGCAGGCTGGGCTGCTTCCGGCTCAGGCCCTGAGCAGGCTTGGGCTCAGGAGACGCAACCTGGAAGCCTTTGGGCAAGCATATCCATGGATGTATACCTGTGCTTGTACAGTAATTATAATTGCTGGATCACGGCGGTGCGCAAAGGAGCTGCAAAGGGGGCTGAGAGACGGCACTGGACCAACAAGAGGAACAGGAGAGGCCTCAAGAGTCTCAGATTGCTGGTACGACGAGGAACAAGCGGTGATATGAGGCCTTGCCTTGTGCTCGATTCTGCTTCTGGTATCACAGCCGTCGCACAGATGGCTGGCACGCGATGCATCTCGCCAACCAACAGCAAATGCCAGACAGAGCATCCATCGCCATCGTCCCTCTCGCCCAGTCCATGCCGCCCCTTGTTACCGCTAGCGCACTGCTGTTTCGCAGGTCCAGAGCTGATCGTCGCTGCTAGCACTGGCGGGAGTATGTAAGGTATTTTATAGGTGACAAGAATGTGATTCTTCATCTATTATGTGGCTAGACGATTGGCTTGCACCAGCCTCGTATCGGGTCCAACTGGGAACGATAAAGTTGGAAGCAAGAATCGGATGGACCAGAGTGGTTTCAGGCTTCAAGGTCTAGCAGGATAGGATTTCCGCCTGTCTTCTTCCAATCGCCCGGCACTTACGCGGCACTCGAGCCAGGCCATGACGAGGTGCTACCCGTGGACCTCTCGCATACCTACGTAAGTCCATCCCCTGTAGCCCGGCCATGTCCCCCCAGCGCGAGTGAGCCGGGTATCCGATCTCGCCATGTGTGCAAGATTGGATGCTGAATGGCTTTCGGCTGATCGGCCCCCGACGCAAAAAAGGCCTCCGAGTCAAACACGTTTCAACAAGTGGCGCTCGTTTGATCATTTCTGGGCTTGTAGACGCTGGTCTTTTTGTCTCGTTATATTAAGATAGAAGCGATGGACCAGCTCGTGGGATAGATACATCGTAGAACAACGTTGAACCGGGTGTGGTTTGAGCGAGACAAGAGAATTCTATCAATCAGTCCTCAGCATCATCTGAAGCTTTCCGTGCAATAATAGATGCCTTCTCGAAAATCAATTGGCTATTTCCATACAGATCATGCCTACTATAACCTCATGTTCTCATCAATTGTTTCTTCACGATTTTGGGCACGTCCCTCCTCTGCCCCTCCATGCGCGCACGCGCACGTGACTCGCTCTCTCGCCGGCTGACTGTTTCCTCCCACATGTGGGGTTTCTCTCTCCAAAGGACGTCAGTCTCTCCCTCTCCAGATCCGCACAATCGTCGGGCTCCTCAGCGTCTGGATTCCCTCAGTCTCTCCCTCATCAGCTGCGCCTCCTTGGACAGGCCGTCTTTTGACACAGAGCTCAGCGACTTCGTCTCTCCTTTGGGCTCGGCTTGCTGCTCTCTGCGCTCTTGGACACTCCTCGGCTTTGCGGCAGGAAGAGACACCATGATAGCTTTGTGCGCTTGTCAAGTCCTCGTCAATCCTTTACTATCTTAGCGGTATGTCGCCTTTTCGTTACGCATCTTGGTTCCTCTGGCATCCAAGCGTCTTTGTGCCTTGAACTGCCGCGGGACGGTATAGGGGAGGTTGGACAGCGAGTGGAAGGACAGTCTGTGGCCGATATCTCGAGCCTCGTGCCCCTCAGCCTCGCCGAAGGGGCAAAGACAACAGATCTCACAGAGAAATGCGGGGCCAAGTTTGAACGTCCATAATCCACCCGCTGCTTGTCCTGAAGGTCAATCTCGACGGAGCTGTTGCTGCTACGGCCGCGGACGGGTCAACAGCTAGCTCCGCAGAGCTGTCCCGTGGCCCTCGCTTCACCTCCATTGCCTCCAGCATCTCTTTTCCCATGACATCTTCCCCTATCAGAGCCATCACACTAACATCACGCCTCATAGTACATTAATCATATAATATCTCGACAAAACATCCAACATGTCTTTCTTCGGCTTCGACACCAGTGGCCGCCACAATGCCGCTGCCCCAGGCTTTTCCCAGCCCCGTGATCCATTCGCCGGCCTCTCTGGCCATCAGGAAGAAGGCGACGCCCTCGACTTCGAAGACACCTACGATGGCCTAGGCGATCAGCTGGACGACGCCGACGACGCTTTCAATGACGATACGTTTGGCGGCGGGGCGTTTGGCGCAGGCGACTCTGCTGCTGGCAAGGTTGGCAAGGACTTTGACTTCTTCGGCCAGACGGCCAAGGTTGCGGATGCCATCGAGGAGGAACATCTTCGCTTCAACCGACTTCAACCTGCCGCGCGGGCCAACGCTTCCCAGGCTCAGGCCCCGCCCCAGCCCAGTGGCATATCCCAGCAATATGCGCAGCAGCAATACGCGCAGCAGCAATATTCGCAACAGCAGCCATACTATGGAGAGCCCGTGGCGACGCGCCCTGCTCGCACAGGCTACGAAAAGTACAATGAGCCCGACGCCCTCCCGGATCTGCATGTCGACCAGAGCATCTGGGGCATCGGCCCTCCCAAGGCGGCTGCCCCTGCCCCCAAGCCAGCTCCTCAACCTGCGCCGTCGAGCAGTGTTGGAAGAAAGGTGATGAGCTTGGAAGAGGTTGAGGCTGCGATGCGCGCGCAGGCTAAGCCCTCGCCGCAGCCACCCGTCTCCGAGCTGGCTTCGCATCAGCAAGTCCCTGCTGTCTACCCCTCGGCTCAGCATGCATCACCTCTCCCTCAGCACGGCCAGGCGCACCCCGTTACCATCCTGCAGCGGCCTCAAGGCTCGCAGGCGAAGGCTTCACCCTCCCCCGCCCCCAAGCTGCCTACCCCTCATGGGCAGCCGGAGCAGTATCATAATCTTCACCAGCAGCCCGCCCACCCGGTTCATCCTGTGCAGATTCTCCAGAATCCGAAGCGGCTCTCATCCGAGGCAGCGCGCGCGGCACCTGGCAGCCAGGAACTGCCCCAGACGGCCGCTTCCGCCGCAAACCTGGCGCAGATGAGCGCTCATCCCCAGCTAGCCCACATGTCCGAGGAGGAAAAGGTGGCGTTTTTGGATCAAGAGACGAAGAGAGCTAAGCGCAACCACAAGATCTGGTTGCTGTCCAAGGACAACGGAGTGATGACTCCTCAAGACAAGAACTTCATCACTCGCATCCAGCTGCAGCAGCTCGTCTCTGCCACGGGCAACCCCGTCGAGCAAGGGTCCGACGCCTCGCTCTCCGAGGACTTCTACTACCAAGTCTACAGCCACATTCGTGCTGGCCAGCGCCAAAACCCCAGCCAACCCCTGAGCAACTTTGCCCAGACCTATCTCTTCCAGACTGGCGGCCGCCACGGCAACATGCGCCGCCACGGACGACCTGCGGAGAACCACATTCAGCGCATGGAGCAGCAAGTGCAGCGAGCTGTCGAGGCCGCCAAGAACAAGCCGAAGAATCCTCAGCTCGTCATCGCCGGCAGCTTGGGCAAGATTTCCTTTAGTAACGCCAAGACTCCAAAGCCCTTGCTCAACATCAAGCGCGCTGCGGAGAACGAGCCGCATCACCACCGGGCTGGAAGCGGCAAGAAGTCGCCCGCCAGCAGCCTCGACCGTAAGACGATTCTGCGGAATGCCGAGCTGGTTTACGTTACCTTGATGAAGATTGAGGACCACGTCCGAGTCATGCCGCCGCCCGTCACGAACCAGGCCGATCAGGAGCTGCAGGAGAAGCACAAGGAGTGGGCAGCGACCTTGGAGGCCCTCAACGCCCGCCTGTGGCAAGAGCTCAAGGTGCATGAGCCCATCGGAGTCATTGTGCCTCACCCGTTCATTGCCTTCCTGTCGTGTGCCAAGGGAAAGAAGGCCATTCCCCGAATCTTCCCCCACCTGAGCTTTGAGCAGCGCACCACCATCATGACCATGATTGTGTATCACCTCGACCAGCTGGATGTGGTGAATGGTGCGGCGGTGACCAACGACGAGACTGTTCCCAACGCGAGAATGCGAGAGAACATTGATCTGTTCTTGTCGACCGTCATGCCATCCCTGATGCAGTACTTCAACGATACAGGGCTGGATATCGTGGATGGTGTTTTAAACTTGATTGCTACGAACCTCAATGTCGATCTCATCGCCAAGACTAGGGTTGGCGTATCGATGCTCACATTGATTTTGAGCCGCGCCGTGCTCCTTAAGCAGACTGGTGGCGGCACCCCTGAGCAGTGGGAGAAATGGTGAGTCGACCAATTAGATGCGCAGACTCTTTGACGTGATTTATCTGACTATTTCTGTGCTGCAGGGATCAAACATATGAAACCTTCTTCAGCAGGCTCGAGGTGTCACTACCCTACATGTTCCCTGGCAGTATCAACACGGGCTCGGACGTCTACGTGTGGCAGCTCCTCGCGGCACTTGGTGTCAGCGCCAGCAACGACCAGCAGACGCGTCTGGTCCTCGCCGTCAAGGATCGTGTCATTGGCACTATCTCTCTGGCGAAGACGCTGCCTCCGACCATGGCGGCGGAGCGCCTCAGCAGCGTCAACCTGTTCTTGCACTCGATTGGCTTGGACGTGGACATGCTGATGGGCCAGTAGCTTGGCCTAATGATGACCTGATATTGGAATGTTTCAGATGTACTCGGCGAAAAGCACAGCAACAAGCAACATACACCTGATGTCTTCGTTGGAAGCTACTGTTGCAATGGGCAAAGCAAGTTGGAAGGATTGGACTAGCCGTGGTTGGTGGAAAAGGGGAAAGGTAATCCGGACGACTTGGAGGGAACTTTGTCGTTTTTGCATTGACATACTACAAGCGAGCTGTGGTGCAGCGAGCGTTGCTAGTGGGAGCGGGTACATGAGTGGGATATCGCCGTTTGATTTTTATCTGGTGTATTATTATCCTACCATCGGATGAACATGGGGGGGAGGAAATGGTAGCAAAAGCGCAGTAAGGGGGGCTTAGTACGGAGTGTGGTTCTGGGTGGGTTATTCAGCTTGAATGTCAATATTTTTCAATACGCATGACAACAAGGCCTTTTTTCTTTTTACTTTTACTGAGCAGCTGTTCGTCACTATACATGGAAAAAATACCAAAGATGGATATGTAATATTGCAAAGACACGCCTCGCAGATGTCATGTATATATATCCAACCTCTCTCTAAGCCATGAATAGACGAGCTGCCAGACAGCCATTCCACGATATGAACCCAGTTGACTCCATAAACACCAGGATCCCATGCAAATAACTACACTCTCCAACGCATCCTTTTGTCTCTCCTTCTTTCTCTTTCTCTCCTCACCCATGAGCTCCTCACGCCGCTTTTGACGACCGCCCACCTCTCCGAGCAGCCATCGCGGCGGCAGCACCCGCCCTAGGACGAGTCGCTCTTGGAGGCTGGCGCTGCTCTTCAGCTAGAGTAGTAGTAGCAGCAGCAGCAGCAGCAGCAGCAGGTTCCGGCTTCTTTTGTTCTGCCGCCGGCGGCTCAGGGACGGGTTGAGGCTTCTTGATGCCGCTGATGGACTCGAGGAACTGCGTGTCGTCCCACTTATTGCCGAGCGTAGGCACGAGCTCCTCCAGATCGTGATCGGCTTCCGCCTGCTGCTGCTGCTGCTCGCCCGTCGTCGTCGGATCCGCCCTGGGCCTGAGAAACAAACTCTCGTTGTAGACGTCCCAGGCCGTCTCGTCGTTCTCGTCGGTGTAGCGCATCTTGCGCCAGGGCTCCGTCTGGACGGCGCGCAGGCGGTCGGCCATGGTCTCGGTGGAGACGCCGTCGGCGCCGTCGGAGGTGGTCTTGATGGTCATGTGGATGGCGCGGGCGGAGGACGTGGTTGCCGGGGCGCCGTCCTTGTTTGCGGCGGCGGCGGCGGCGGCGGAGGACTGGCGCTCCTGCTGGGTGGCGGCGTCGATGTGGTGGAGTTGGGGGCGGAGGTGGATGAGGTTTGACACGGGGGTGAGATGGAGGTGTTCTGTGAGGAAGATGATGTCTTTGTTAACGTTCTGCGAGGTCGAGACGGGGGGAAGAAAGGGTGTTTTGGGGAGGAATTGATGGTTTCTCAAAAAAACGTACTGCCTTGGAAGACGCCGACCATGTACTGCACCTCGTCGGCCTCGGGATACTGCCCGCCCAGCGTCTGGGTGCTGAGCACTTTGCCCTGGCGCACGGCCTCGTTCCAGTCGAGGTCCTCGTCGGCGTCGGCGTCGCCCTTCTTGCGCGGGGCGCGCTGCTGGACGGCGCCGACGCCGAAGCCGCCCGCGAGGCCGTGGCTGCCGCCGCTCTTGACGGCCATGGAGCTCTGCAGGGCGCGGCCCCAGCGGAGGCCCTTTTCGCGGTCGTAGGCGGTGGTGTTGTCGAGGGGCATGTCGACCTCGACCATGCCCGAGTGTTCTTTCAGGCGCAGCTCGGTCGGGGGAGGGCGAGGGGTGTTGTCGGTGCGGTTGGGGTGCTGGAGAACGAGGAGGCGGCGGCCGAGGGGGAGGGCGGGGTTGAGGAAGACTTGGTAGCTGGCGGTGATGGGGTCGTCGTCGTCGTCATTATTGTGAGTGTCGTGAGTGGTGGTGGTGGTGGTGGTGGTGTTGGCGTGGGAGACGGGTTTGGGGGGGTCTTCGTGGACAATGTCCATGAGGTCGGGGTCAATGTTGGACATGACTGTGTTGGCTGACGAGAGTGTACAGTAGTTGATTGATATCAGTGTCCTGTAGCTTGAATTTCAATGTGAAATGACGGGTAGAAGAGGTAGTAGAACGAGAGAATCTTGGGGGTTGAAGAATGTGCTATGATGAAGTCAGTGGGGTGGGTGGGAGAAATTTCGATGCGACAGCTCTTATCGGCGCTTATCGCAGCCTGCACGAGGCGCCTTGATTCACGCACCCTGCTAGTCCAACTCGGCTTATTACCCCTGCTTCAACGCGTCGGGCGAGGTTAAAAATGCTGTGAAATGCATGGCAGAGGAGCTCAAAACTGCGTGAGGACCTCCGTGTACAGCCCCTCGTCATTCTCCAGGTCTGGGGCGGGATCGAGAATGCTGTAAAGCCAGTAGTGTCCAAACCGGCTGCAAGGCATTACTGAGCCACTTCTGGCTGTGGCAGCGTGGCTTCGAAGGCTGGCTGCTGCTGCGTAACAGTCGAGAATATTGTTTTTGGCGTCAATTGTCAATGCCATGGTTCGGTATGTATGTTTAGCATTTTGATGTAAGCTTCAGAAAGGACATCTGGTGATGAGAACCTCCTCAAGTACAATATTCTGGAGGCTGAGAGACAGACATGATACCCATCTATACATCCACAAGATCTATCAAAATCGCACCGACAGCGCAGAGCCTCAAGAACTAAATAAGGTAGGCATCTCCATGTTCTGCTTTTTATTTCCTTAGCCCACCGCCGTGTAAGTCGACATCAGCATTGCAGGTTGCAGTGAGAGGTGCACATCAAAGACACCCATGAGATGCTCTACTCCTCAACTCTTCTGCACGGAAGGGCCAAATATAGCTCATTCTGTTCAAATCTCGAATTGTACTACCGCTGTGAAGCTGTCCTTGCACAAGACAAACCACCAACCATCCAATGCCATGGTAAACTCCATCCCGATTCCTGGAATGACGTGTTAATAGTTCCAACGTGCAAAGCGCGACAAGCCAAGACATTCAACAGCCCACGATGTCTTTTGGTACATTCCTCTCGATCGCATGGTATATGAGGAGCTAGCAACACCCAGCCTGCTTGAGACCATGACATGTGTGAGACAACGGGAGCAATGGGATATAAATGTTGGTATGCAGGACCTTGGCAGAAGTGACATGTATAGTTGCATCTGCTGGCTACCTTACTCTTGGATCTTGGATGCCGTGATAATGACAGCTGTTCAATACTAAGACAGAATGCTTGTGGTGAAGAGCAATGTCAAGCATACAGTAGTCGACCACACCAACGCTCACTCACGCAACGTTAAAGAAGAAGTCGTGCAACCACCCCTTTCTTCTGTCTGTGGTCAAAGTGAAGTGTATGACGATACTACATACCGCTCCTGGCCGTCATCATGACTGTCAACATGCAGCTGTCTCACTCTGTCTTACATCATTTGCACAATGCTCCATCGAAAGATATAAGAGGAATCTTGTGCCAACCCTCTCCTAGCACGTTCAATATGGGCCTTGGACCATCTCACATTTGACAACATGGGCTGAAGAATCCTCATGGCGCCTTCGCTTGTTCTCATCTTCCACATGCATCAATCATAGAAGCCCTCGTCTCATACAATGTTGACCACCATGATATTCCCCTACTATCTGCTGGCGGTAACCCTCGTCTCTGCCACGGAGCTTCGTCATAACCACAGACATCGTTCAGAGAGCAGTCTGCCCCCCAGCCAAGATCCCTTCTACGCCATCCCAGCAAATATCGCAGCCTTCTCCCCCGGCGAAATCATCAACTACAGAGAGCCACCTTCGCGAATCTCTGCCTTCGGATGGACGCCCACTCACATCCACAAAGCCTACCAAATCTCCTACCGAACGACAGACAGCCACCAGAATGCCACCACAGGCATCCTGACGGCTCTCATCCCCCCTAATGCCGAATACGACAAGATCTTATCCCTGCAGATGGCCGAGGACTCTGCAACAATCGACTGCAGCCCGTCTTACACGATGCAGGCATCATCCCAGAGCAGCCCCATGCTGGCGTCCAACACCACCGCGCTCCAGCTGCTCTTCGCAGAAGCAGCCCTCGCCCAGAAATGGATCGTCATCGTCCCCGACCACGAAGGCCCCAGGGGATCCTTCACAGCAAGCAAAGTCACCGGCCACACCGTCCTCGACGGCATCCGCGCCGCAAAGCACTCCAACCACATCACCGGCATCCAACGAAACGCCAGAATCGGCCTCTGGGGCTATTCGGGGGGAGCCGCTGCCACGCAGATTGCCATCACCATGCAGGGCGCCTACGCCCCCGAGCTGAACATTTCGGGCGTCGCCATGGGCGGCCTTTCAAGCCTCGCGGAAGCAAGCGACATCTTTGGCATCAACAAGGGGCCGAGCGCGGGCTTGATCCCCTCTGCGATGCTTGGTCTGGCGACTCAGCACCCGGAACTCCAAAGGGCTATTGACGAGGCGTTGCAGCCGCAGTTTCGCGACCTCTTTTACAGCCCCCTGCATCAGTGTCTGCAGGCCATCACGGTCTTGTTCTTCCACCGGGATGTTCTGGGAATGTTTCGCAACGGTTCGATACCGGGAGTGACGGCGGAGCTCGTCAAAGCCTGGAAGGATGAGAACAACTTTCCGCAAGCAAAGATCAAGGCTCCCCTGTACATTTACCAGAGCATCATCGACCATCTATCGGACATCAACAGGATCGACGCCGAGGTGCGCGACTACTGCCATCAGGGCGTCAGCGTCCACTACGAAAGAGCCAACGCGACGAATCTGAACCATGTCAAATATGGCATCGTCGGCGTGTACAAGGCGATATCCTGGATGCAGGATCGGCTGGATGGGAAGGGGGCGTCTCGTGAGTGTGTCACTCTTACAGATGCCACGTCGACGCTTGATCCGCATCTTGCCGCTCTGTTTCCGAAGAACATCTCGGATGCGCTCTTTGCATTGATCAATGCACTATAGTTTATATAGAGCCTTATGATGTATCAATACGCTGGTTCAAGATTTGACTTTGAAAGGCGAAAGAGTGCAGCTCATGGCATCACGCCGTAAGGGAGCGTGTTCCTAACATTCTGGTAGACCTGCAGTCGTGATAGTGAAGATATATTGTTACATACAGAGGTTAATGAAGTAAACAGCTTCTCCCAAGTACGTTACTATGAGGTTTACCACACCGCACCCCTCGCTCCGGCGCCATGGAGTCAAACAATATGCAATTTCATATACACCTTCCTGTGACTTGTCTTTACAGCTTTATCTTGACATTATGGGTGATATTCTAGGCTGCTCAGAAACGCTTGTGTACGCTCTTTTTGCTCTGAACGTGTTTCAAGTGTCAAGACAGCTGCTATGCTGGATTGTCAATGCCAGCTTAGCTGATCTACCACGACTAACAAGACACATCGGAGTCAAGGAATCCACGTGGACACTTTATTTCTGCTACTTCTATCAGCCTATCATAAGCGTTTGTCATGTGATGTAGCCTCAAGTAGGCGTTTGCTTGGTAAATGTCTTTTCTCGGCAGCTTATACATCAAACTATCAACTCTTCGTAACTCGCATTCTTCCTAATATCCAGTAAAGATCGAGTGTAACACCCGCACACCGACTTCTTGGTGTCGCGGATCAATACCTAAGTCTGAAAGGAGGGGGGCCAGAAAAGCGAATGATGAAAGGTTCTGCTGAATCAAGCATCTGCAGAACAAAGCAAGTTTGAGAAATCACTCTCTTTCCTCTGAGTCGATAGCCCGGTGGTAACCATATAATGTTCTGTCCGTTCCAAGTCACCCATGAGCCATCATAAGTCAGACCGTAGCCCTCAGTGAGGCGTTGGTAGTCGTGTGCCGACTGAAGATCGTTGGCTTGCGCAATGAGCTTGTCCAAGTGTATAGAGCCACACTGCGTGAGAATGTACGGCGACTCGACGTCAAAGCACGGCTTAAAGTCCCCATTGCACATTCGCAAGCTGATTCTTTCCCTGCCCCTTGCCAGAACCCACATCCTTTGATGGTGAGGCTGCGTAAAGAGCACACGCTCGCCATCGTCGGATACAGCAATGGATGTATTTGTGTAATAAGGTCGGAAACATGTTTCGCATCCATCTCCTTCGTCCCCATGTGCCCAAGAGCCATCGTCGTCTGTTGTCCAGATCATCTCCCTACTCACCACACTCCGTATCTCAAACTGGTTTTTCTCAAGCATCAGGGCGAGATAGTCCGCGTTGTTGGAAAAGCACCGTAAAGAAACCGACGTCCCCGCTCGATGATTCTGCCACTGCCGAGGTAGGTCACTTGAAGACCGATAACGAAGACAAGTCGTTCCTTGCGCTGGTAGTTCCGGACACCAACCGGTCGTCTCGATCTCGCTGCCCGAGGCAAAGTCCCACACACGACAGCCATAGTCATGGTACCCCTGAAGTGACTGTAAATCCGGCGAAAATGCATATTCAGTTGCCACCTGACTGACGCTTCGAAAAGTCTGGATTCTTATTCCAGTTGTCGTGTCCCAGATATCGATGTCGCTATCATATAACACCGCCACGCGTGTGAGATCGGCGGAGCAGATGAGCTGTTTGAACGGAAAGTAGGTTCGACCATCATGACCCCCAGAGCTCCAAAATGTGCGTTCAGACAAATCATAGACCCCAACGGCCTTGTAACTTGCCACAGCTAAAGCCCTCATGCCGTTAAGCCAACGCAGCCCTCTGGTGAAGTTTGACCAACCCCAACGCAGCTGGTGTTGTATCTGGCCCGTGGCTGTATCCCATATTTTGACAACTTGTGCGCCTCCTTCACCTATATAAATCAAGGTGCAGCTTGCAGCGATGAGCCCACCGTCGGGAGAGAATTCAGCGAGCAAGAATCTTTCGACATTGTTTGCCTGCAATGTCAACATCCTCTCTCTGCTGTCCAAATCCCAAATTGCAACCGCTCTTTGATCTACCATAGCGACGAGCTTAGAGTCGGATGAAAAGGTGGCCATCCATGGATTGGAGGGGAAAGGGTCAGTCAACTTCATCTTCCTCATGCCCCCTGTCGCGCCCGAATTGCGCATAATTATCCCACCGGAAGCCAAGAACTTGGCGTTGTTCGACCACCGTAACTGTCCCTCGCCCTCCCTGCCTCGCAGCGTCTTTTTCTCAACAGTCCTCTCAACAAGGTCGCAGATCTGAACCCCATCTCTCGTACGTGACGCTACAAGCCTCCCATCTTCCGAAACCGAGACAGTGCGCCAGTCAAGGTGCAGGTCATGGATGCTGCTTACACTGATAAGAGCCCCAGAAACTGCATCCCAGGAACTACTCAGGCGCTCCGTGAAGGTGAGAATGCGTCCCGAGTCTCTCAAGAACCTGGCGTAATGGACGGTCTCCGCATGGCTGAGTACCTGGGACCGCCTCCCTGTGGCAATGTCCCAGATCTCGACATCTCGAGACTTTTTGTTCATTATCAAAAGAGTCGTACCACTAGAGTCCATTGTTGTCGATTCGTTGGCCTCGACGACATGAAGACAAGGGCTCCATACCCTTCCCACATTAGGGCTCATGAGTATCCAAGCTGATAGCTTGCCGTCACAGCACGTTCGTATGAGACTTTCCGTAGGGCTGAATAGGAGCGCAGATACATATATCTGCAACGGAGCATTCTCCATGATATGAGCATGGTATTGCAGAAACCGACTTGCATCGCGAACAAACGCTTGAAGCTCGTCTCTCGCTGGAGTCTGCTGCCGGTATGCAAGTCGGGCTTGATTCACCTTGAGCAATTCGCTGAGTCTTTTGATGTGACCGATGTTGCTTGGCAGGTTGCGTGTGAGACTCAGCGCCTCAAGCCAATGGAGGAAGTGCGCCTTGAAGAAGCCTAGGACTTTTTCGTCATCGAAGAGGCTTTTGTCCCGACGGGAAGCTACTTGGCAGATATGGGCTGCCCAGTAGGTGCAGGAATAGAGTACTCTACGTAGAGGACTGGGATTTGGTGGACTAATCTCATCAATGAGAATTCCAAGGTGGCCGAGTCGGTATATGTCCTCCTGCAGGGTACGCGCCATGGCATTCAACGAATGGGTAACCATGTTGTGATGAATCTTGTCTTCCCCCAATGGGAAAATGACAGGTCGTGGCGAAGGACCAGACAGATAATCCTTTGCAGATTGATGTATAAAGTAGACGACGTCTTCTCGGATGGTTAAGAACGAACCGCAGACATTGACGAGCTCTGTCACATGAGGCAGCCTTCTCGGGTCGCCCTCGAAGCCTACCAGACATGAAAGCTCATCAAGATGCAAGGGCCGATGCGCCAATGTCACAGTCGCCAGAATAGCTCGGCAAAGCTCGGGATCCCTGCCTTCCAACTGAAAGATTTGCTGCAACATGATCTCACGGAGTTTAGACAGATCTTCGGGCATCTGGTCCAGTAGATCCAGCATCTCAGAGATGCCGTCGCAATGAGCATAGCTTCTGGAGTTTAGTGCTTGAATGACGATTGCAACCCAGAGAAATGAGCCGTTCGCCTTTTCTTCCATCCGGCGGCAGACCTCTCTCCTGAGTTCGTACTCCTGATTGAGGAAGGGCATCTGGGACATTTTTTGGGAGATGTATGCTTCAACGGCAGCCTTCACCAGCGTGGCATTGATCTCAAGGCTGAGACACGTTCCCTGATGCATCTTTTCCTCGACGTCAGTCCTGTTGCGACTCGACACCATCCATTTGACATTTGGCAGGGATGATGCTTCCTGAATGAAGTCCAAGAGTTCCGCCACGCCCGTGGTGCATTCATCAAGGGCGTCAATAATGATGCAAACAGGTGGCAGGTCATCATCAGCCAGCATGTTCCTGAAAATGTTGGACAAGGTGTCCCAGGCATTCCCCTCGTCGAAGACGCTCATTCCAGCAGCGTCGTATGCCTTTCTAATATGGGATATGAGAGAAGGCCGCTGCTCTGCTAGGAGCCACATGAGACCACGCAGAACTGCTATGTGGTTGTTGATGGTTGGGATCGTGGCCTGGCAGAAGAAGTACGTGACCAGGCACGGAGCCGATTGTTGCATCAGCTCTTGGACGAGACCGCACAAAAGCATTGTCTTTCCTATTCCGGGATCGCCCCTGAGCCAAATCAAACTGTTCTCGTTACTGTCGCGCCAAGTCTTGAATTGCGGGTTTTCAAGGATCCATTGGTATGACTCTTGCAGCAATCCTCCTTGAGTGTCTTCGATGCGGATCCTGTCAGCACGAGGATCCGTGATCCGCAAGTCTCGAAGACATTGTTGATCTTCCTTTGTAAGATAGTATCTTTCTTGTACCTTGGTATGACTGTTCAAGAGTTGAGGTTCTGATTCAAGGACCAAAAAGGCTTTGATCTCTTCTCGGAGAACATCGTCGGCTTGTTGAATGGATTTGAACATCTCTTCCCCGTTGTCGAGCTTCAAGCCGTCTCGTAGAAGAACGGACCCCCGGGTCCTGTAGTAGTCGCAAATGCTGCCCATCTGAAACTGCAGAATCTGTTCATACAGATTGACGAATGATGAGTATAAGGTCGTTTTGTCACCATCACCTTCTTGGCTGTCGAATACGCGTGCCGCTTGCTCCCAGTACCACTGAATCGTGGTTCCAACATAGTCGACAGCCTCTGGGCTGGATTTGGTCTGCGAGACGGGATTCATCATCATCTATCACAAGAGTTAGCTCTTCCGTGCTGCTTGTCTCTGTAGACGGCCTATACTGACCTCGATCGAAATAGAAACGAATGCCCAGGGAAGAGCTGCCTGCGGTAGATTTCTGACTGCGTCGGTCATCAAATCTATTGTAGCGCTGACCACGTGCATTGATATGCCTGTTGCTTCCTTTGCTTTCGCTTCTCGGGCGGTTTTATCCAAGTCATCTTGGATTAACCGGTACATCTGCCCCCTCCTCACCAGCACATTGTTTCTCTCGATGGTATTCTGCTTGGCTGTGAGATCCGCAGAGTCAGCAGTCTCGCGACTGAGCCTGAAGGACAAGATCTTCTCATAAGCTTCAACCAGCCTGGGCTCTTTAGCTGCCAGTCTGTCGTAAGCATCGTTCCAGATACTCTCGGGCGGGATTACGGGAGCTTTGGCTATTTCAGGCGAAAGCACTGGAGCAGAGGGCGAATCGGAGATGTGCTGCTGACAGCTCTCTTCCTGACTGGTGACATTAGTGGCGGCAGTTTGATCGTGATGAAGCTCCAAGCTCGAGGCGACATCTTGCTGCTCAAATTCTCCCGTTGGTAGTTGAGAGACAGTGACGTTGGCCTCTGGACCGGAGCCACTTGCCGTCGAGCTCGCTCTCGAGAATTTGCGCTTTTGGCCCCTCTTCTCCAACGGCTCGCGCAAAGAGGACATCCTTTGGTTCAGGTAGCAGGAGATAGCTGATGGTGCTTGCAATGTGATGTGCTGGCGTTTGATGTGAAGGACCGTCAGTGTAAAGTCATGATCTGGACGCCCAACGGGCAGGCTGTTGGGCGCAGTGCGGAGTATTCTCTGTGCTTCATCCAATGACTGCGACATCTCATGGAAATGTTAGGGACGATGTAATTCGAAGGAGAAAATAATTGAACGCATACATGCACTCAAACATCAGCTTCATGCAAGGGCAGGGTGGCGTAACACAGCAGGCTGGGCCAGAATTCGGCATGGCCGCTGTCCAGGCCGTCAACGCGAGTCCGCTCGAGGTTCGGGTGGCCGAAAGGTTTGATCGAGGTCACTCATATGATGTAATTGAGCGCAACATATGCTGTGCAGCAATGCAGGTTCAGCATGAGAGACGGGGTTTTGGTTGCAAGTAAACAAGCTCTCACAGGCCAACATCATCGTTGTTTTGGCTGTAGGCTTCGGAGGGCGAGGACCCTGAGAGAGCATGACGGCGCTCCCCCGCCGAAGAAGAGAGTAATCATGTTTTGGTCGAAGATGAATCTTGAAGTTGGTGGAATAGAAGGAGGAGTTTGTATTTGATTATCGCGGTATCTGAGAGTTGGATGACGTTGAGTGTGTTGAGTCTCTTGCAGCGTTAGAAAGGGCAGGAGGTGGAGAGAACCAAGCCTTCCATTGACTGTTCACTAGGTAGGTACCTAAGCCTACCAGAGCCTTTCTACCTACCTTACCTTGATAGTAGTACATGTAGACTTCAAAGCTGCTTAAGGGCTAGGGCAGTAGATAAACATATTGAAGATCATAGTAGAAGGTCAATCTATACCACTCTACATACTAGAAAAGGTGCCAAGGGGATATCCAACACATGGAGGAGCTTGAGCTGTCTACTCTACCTACCTACGAATTAAGTAGCGGTTGTGTTAAAATTGAACTGGGCCGTCGTTGGCTTGTGTCCGTGGGGTTGGCTTACATCATACAGATCTGTCCCCGATATTATTTGCTCGTCTAGATCGATCCATCGCCACTTGCTTCACGACTTCATCTTATACATCACCTTGCTGCCTCTCGTCCAATCGCACTTTCTGCTGCCTTTTCACTATATCAACTCGTCAGAATGATCTCTACACGCATGTTCCGTTCGGCTTCGTCCGTTGCCCGGCAAGGCGTTGCATCACAGCGGCTCTTCCACGCCAGCCGCCCTGCCTTTGCAGTCCACCATGTCAAGACGTGAGCTGCATCTCCTTGCAAACTGATACCACTTCACATGCTGATCCCTTACTTTGGGTGCTTCAAGTGCCGAAGAGTTCAAAAAGGTTGTCAAGGACCAAAACACAGTCATTGTCGACTGTTTCGCAACATGGTGCGGGCCATGCAAGGCCATCGCTCCCATCCTGGAAAAGTCTGTCTATTCAACAACGAAGAAGAATCGTGGATTTCCATTAACTGTCATGTAAAGGGCCTCTGAGGACGCAGAGTTCAAGGACAAGGTCCACTTTGTCAAGTTTGACGTGGACGAGCTGCCCGAGCTGAGCCAGGAGCTGGGCATCCGCGCCATGCCCACCTTTCTCTTCTATAAGAACGGCAACAAGGTCGACGAGATGATTGGCGCGAACCCGCCTGTTCTGCTGCAGACTTTGAGGAAGCACAAGGCTTAGGGAATTGTATTGCAAAGGAAGAGATGACGAGGTCGGGCACATGGTGTGTAAGATAGGTATGGCGTATATGTCATGTTAGATCTTGTAGATAAATTTTCACTACCCTAGGGTAGTCAAAGCTCTTGTTAGCACTCTGACTGCGTGTAAATGTCTTGGTGGTAAAGCATTCCGATAATGTATCCTGGCGGTGTCACGGTGTTGTGTCTGTTGACCCCAGCCGCATCGTCATGATGAAGCAGCACCGAACGAAGCCTAAAGATAGCCTTTGTGTGATTCACTTGTATGAAAATCAAGTCTTTAAAGCATTGTTGAAGCTAATCATAGAACGAACTATGATTTGTAGCAATGCAATCAGCCTTCCGTCTGCCGAAAGAAGAACTCGTTTGCTGCTGCAGTAGGACGACTGTGTAAGCCGCTCGAGGCAGCGCAGTGTATAAGCGATCACAGAATTAGAGTCTGTTTACATGGGTATATCAACAACTGAACTTCCACCTTTACAGACTGCATCAAAGAAATTCAAGACTTTCCCAGTCATTCCAAATCATGAATAATAAGCGAAACATGAACAATGAAATTCATTTTTCGCATCATACGCGACAATAATCGACAGGTGCTCTGTTGCTTGTAGGGTGGCGTCACGTGATGAGAGTTTCTGCGGCAACCTTGTCCCGTATTTACATGCCACTTCTTGGGATCTTCGGAACCCCCACGACAGACGAACCATTTCCGTATCGCCAGTGTTTTCCACAATCCGCACATCGACAGCGCAAGTGCGCGCTGCATCCTCCAGAATGGCGTACAACCCTCGAGTGAGCATCATACCGGCCTCGCAGCAACAGTCACGGTCCAGGAAAAAGGAGGAAGAGGCCGACGCGTTCATGCGCCTGCCGGACCGCGAAATCGTGGGCTGCATCACCGACATTGGCATCAACTTCACCATCGCCGACCTGCAGAAGCCGAATCCCGCGCACGTCCAGCAAATATTCGAGTGGTTTGCCGAGCTTCTTCTCAATGCGACGCGCGAGACGGTCGAGCCGGCGATGCGCGCCGCCGCAGAGGACGTTTGCGGCGAGTTTGCAGACGTCATTTCGCCCGACACGCGCAACCTGATGGGCTTCTTCGTATCGCTGAGGCGGTTGTTGGTGGAATGCGGCATCCAGGACTTCAGCTTCAACGACCTCTACAAGCCGACATACGAGCGCCTGGTCAAGATCTTTAGCTATCTGATCAACTTTGTGCGGTTCCGAGAATCCCAGACGAGCGTCATTGACGAGCACTATAACAAGGCTGAGTCGATCAAGACGCGGATCCAGACGCTGTACGCGGAGAATCAGGAGCACGAGAGCAGGCTGGAGGATATGAAGAACAACCGGCAAGCGATGGAGGCACAGGTGCGAGAAAAGACGATGCGAAACGAAGAGCTTAAACGACGACTGCTCGAGCTCAGGCGGAACCAAGAAAAGGTGGCGGCGCGACTGGAGGAGGCGAAGCAGAAGAAGGGCGAGTTGACGACCGTGCTGGAGCAAAAGACGCAGGAGAAGATCACACTCAAGCAGGAGAGCGCCAAGCTGCGGCCATATGTGCTTCAGAGCCCATCGGCCCTCCAGCAGAATCTGACCGAGTTACGGGACATTCTCAACAATGACAAGACGCGCATCGATTCTCTGGACCGGCGGGCACGAGCGCTTCAGACGTCGGCAGATTCGTTTGCCGTTGTCGCAACGGACGTCACATCCTGCATCAAGGTCCTGGAAGAAATTGCGATGGAGATGGCGAAAGAGGAGGAAGAAATGGCCAAGAACACGAAGCAGCGCGAGGCGCTCTCAGAAAGAGGAAACAATGCTCGCGAGGTGGAACGAGCCGAGCAGATGCTCAAACGACAGCTTGCCAAATGGATGGAGCGGACGGAGAAGCTTCGCGAGCAGAGCAACCAAAAGGCGCAAGACGCCAAGGAGAAGATGCACGAGCTGCGGGCAACGCACAAGCGGCTGACGGAGGAGCTTACGGACAAGGGCAAGGAGATGGAGATTCGACGAGTGCGGATTGAGCAAACGGAGAAGAAGGTATGCATGAGTCTTGGCCCGTGTCGGTACATGAAGGGCTACTAACGGCTAGCAGATGCTTGATCTGAAGGAAAACATTGAGAACGAAGTCCACGCGGCGTACGACGAGTACCTCAAAATGGAGGCTCACATCAAGCTATACATTACCGAGATGGAGCAAACAATTGGCTAACCGGAGACTCATCTAATACTTTGCTTACAAGGTACTATTCGGCTGTATATATCGGGAATGTGGAAACGACATGGGAAAAGGCTGCCAGGCGCATATTGATGGAGATACCACGGATTGGCGTTGGGTTGGGAGGCTTGACATGCATCTTTGTTTTCAATGTGGGATGGTTATTGCTCGAGCATGACTATGGGCTAAGGGAAATGAATACTATCTGATTTTGCTCAAGATGTTTGTGCCCTTTCTCTATCTTCTTGCCTTGTAAATTTGAACCAGCGACTGAGCACCGCTCTTATGGGAACCGTCCGCCCACTGTATTCACCATTGCTATTCACACCACTGCCACTCAGAATGGGTATCTTTTCGTCCAAAAACTCATCCAATGTCGTAAGCCCCTTTGCCCCTCTAGGCTCAGCCATGGCAGCTCTGAAGGAGTTCCTCGCAGCCGCCTCGATAAAGTACGCAGCCGTGGTGCCAATGCCCTGGGCAGACCACTCGGTTCCACCACGGTGAAGCTCGAGGAAGCCATATACGAGCAACAAGGGTGTGCCCGTAGGACATCGTGAGTCGGAAATGTCCAGGTCTGACAATGGAGGAGGCGGGATCTGGGAGTCTGAGGCGGAAAATGTGCCGAGGTAAGCACGGAGATGCGTCATGCTAGGGACGAAGAGCAGACGGATGTGGCGCGAGACGGCGGTTTGGAGGAGGGATTTGCGTTCGAGGGGATGGAGAGAGGATGAAACATTGACAGCTTGTTCTTTTTCGTCTTGTTGATTTTGCTCGGCTGTTTCTTGATGCAAGGAGAGATGCTGGAGTGTAATGTCTTCGACGAGGCCCTGGATGAATGTCTCTTTGGGCCAGCCGATGAGGATCGTGGTTGGGTATCTGTGGTGGTCGATGATGTACTCGAGGAGTTCGGAGGGTGTAGCTGGTGAGAGAACGATGGGATTTGGAGGTGACATTTTATGAACAAATTTGTGTTTATCGAGAAAGTGAGAGGCGTTATGGGATTGTTGTCGTGTAAGTGTTCGATCTTATATGGTGACATGCTTGGCCGCTATGGTGATGTGCAGGATTTCATCACTCTGGAGGTGTAGCCGGGAGCTATACAAGCGTCTTAATGCAATTTGAGTAACGACAAACTTGAAAGCTATGATGATACTGGGTATCTTTTGATCTGAGTTGGCGATTCAGTCTATTATTGTAAAGACTGCCCAAATTTGCCAGACAATGCAATCCTCTAAAACAGAACCAGCAGCTTGGAGTTGTAGTGAGGTGACACTAGACCGCAACTGGACTGAAGCTGTTGCACCACCAACTTCGCACGTCATCTCCTCTGCACGCCAAACAGCACAGAGCCCATAATACCTAGTAGATACACCACCAACTCGCCAGCTCTCTCCTCACAGCTTCAGCAACAAGCTCCCCCAAAAGGGCCTTTTCCCTCTCGCCAGGCCCGGCCAGAGACAATGGAGTCAATATCGAGAATCTCTGGCCTCCTGGAGGCTGGTGAGCAACCGCAAAAGCCCCCGCGTTTCTGCTTGATCCGACGAAGCTGACTTCACCTGCTTTTGCGCCCAACTCCAGCCAGAGAACTCACCCTCGATGCCGCCCAGGCGACGCGCGGCGTCCGCACAACCTCCAAGACGCTGGACCGCACCCAGATGCGCAAGCTGCTCGACAGCCGCAACGACCGCGAGGTGCTCGAGGGGCTGCGGCGTGTCATAGCTGTGCGTTTCTTCCGCCTTGCGATGCCCTTGCACGTATCCCACCGACTCTAACATGCTCTCGCTGCTGCAGATGATGTACCGCAACCACAAGACGCTCCCCTTCTTCTCCTCCGTCGTCAAAAACGTCGCCTCGCCCAACTTTGAAATCAAGAAGCTCGTCTACATCTACCTCATCCACCATGCCGAGCAGGAGCCCGACCTCGCCCTGCTCTCCATCAACACCATCCAAAAGTCGCTATCCGATACGAACCCCCAAGTCCGAGCCCTTGCGCTCAAGACCATGTCGGGCATCCGCGTGCCCGTCATCAGCCAGATTGTGTCGCTGGCCATCAAGAAGGGCGTCGCGGACATGAGCCCCCTTGTGCGCAAGGCCGCGGCTCTTGCGATTCCCAAGTGCTATCGCCTGGATCCGAGCCAGTCGCCTCAACTGCTGGAATATCTGGCCACGCTGCTGGGTGATAAGCAGTACTATGTCGCTGGCGCGGCTGTGTCGGCGTTTGTGGAGGTTTGCCCCGATAGGATCGATATGATACACAAGCATTACCGTGGCCTGATTAAGAAGGTCGTGGACATGGACGAATGGAGCCAGCTTGCTACGCTCAAGCTGATGACATACTATGCCCGGAGATGCTTCCCACGGCGAACTCAGCCAATCCCAGAAAATGACGCCCCTCAGGCGCAGACGCAGACGCAGACCACCATGGATGACTTTTACGGAGAAGCAAGCGCATCCAAACCCACCACGCAGTCGACCTCGCTGGATCCTGACCTGACTCTGCTATTGAACGGAATCAAACCTCTTCTGCAAAGTCGAAATTCGGGCGTCGTCGTGGCCGTCACAAGGTGTTATATGGACGTCGGCACACCAGAATACGTCAAGCTCGCCATAGGGCCTTTGGTCGCCCTGCTGAGAGGGGCTCAGGACATTCAGCAGATTGCATTGTATAACATTGTGTCTGTGTGTCTTGTGCGTCCGCTCGACTTTGTCAAGTATGCAAGCCATTTCTTGGTCAGGGCAACGGATACCGCGCCCATCTGGGAGCTCAAGCTCGAAGTGCTGGCGCTCATCTTCCCCCACAGCCCAGTACACGTCAAGAGCCTCATTCTGAAAGAGCTGGAACACTTTTCTCAGGGCTCCAACAAGGCTCTTGTGCGCGAAGCTGTCCGAGCCATTGGCCGTTGCGCGCAAGCAGATGCCGCCACGGCTCCCAGGTGTCTGAAACTGCTCCTGAGCCAGATCACAAGCCTGGACGGAACGCTGGCTGCGGAGTCGCTGACGGTCATCCGGCATCTCATCCAGCAAGACGCAGAGGCTCACGCAGGGACAGTCGTGCGCCTGGCCAAGAACCTCGACTCGGCGACTGACCCTCAGGCGAGAGCAACAATCATCTGGTTGGTGGGCGAGTTTTCCGGCCTGAACGGCGAGGACAACATTGCCCCAGACGTCTTTCGAATTCTTCTCAAGGACTTTGCGAGCGAATCTGAGGCGGCGAAGCGCCAGATACTGCTTCTCGGAGCAAAAGTCTACCTACATCACCTGAACCGCAAGAGCGAAGCCGAGAAAAACAGAGCAGGAGAGGAGGACCCTCCCGTGGAAGAAGAGAAGCACCCCATTGAAAGATTATGGGACTACGTGCTGCTTCTGGTGCGGTACGACGTGTCCTTTGATCTGCGAGACCGAGCCCGCATGTATCGTGCCGTGCTCTCCGTGCCGCAGCTCGCCACGCTGATGCTCCTCGCGCCGAAGCCGGCTCCCCAAGCCCCGAGCCCCTCTGAGTCGAGAAAGGGGCTCCTCTTGGGCTCATCGACGCTGGTCCTCGCTGGGGGCGGCGGCCTGCACGGTCTTAGGGGGTACGAGACGCTGCCTGACTGGGTCGAGCCCGGCAAGGAGCCTGATCCGCGGCTGCGCGAGCCGGAAAGAGACGCTGCGACGGCACGGTACAATAGCGATAGGCCGGCGGTGGCGGCGGCGGCTGATAAGCTCGATGAGGTGGTGCGGTCGGCGCCTGCTTGCAAGTCGAACGGGCTTGGAGAGGGTTTGAGGACGAAGACGCTGGATGACTGGCTTGCCGAGGAGGAAGAGGAGGAAGAGTCTGAGGAGGAAGAATCAAGTGAAGAGGAAGAGAGCGAGGAGGTGGAGGAGGATGATGATGATAGTAGTGACGAGGATGATGAGGAAGAGGACGATAGTGACGATGACGGCGAGACGGATAGATTGGTCAAGTCATGATGTTTAGGAGGGAGGACCATTTTGCACATAGATGGATACAAAAGTCATTGTAAGCGAGACTTGTCGTTTACTCTCGCTAATTCAATGTGTGATACAAGTTGAATATAATCTATCATAAGGCGGAATCTAATCATCTGCTGGCCACTCAATCAGACATGTCCTATCTGGTTTCTCTCTCATTTTCCTTTCGCGTAGCCAGAGCTGTAGGAGGGTAAGAAAGGGATCAAAAATCTGTAACGCCATCTAAACCAAGATGCAACAAGGCCGACATGTATAAATCCGTTCAACATCTCTCTGCTTCTCATTTCTTTTCTCTTCTTCCACTTCTTATACATTCTTTTCACAGCTCGTCACCATCGTCTTCACATCCATCTTCTTCATACAAGGACAAAAAAAAAAAAAAACAAGCTCAACTTCTTCCTTAAGAATCAAGCATCCGTCCGAATGCCCTCAGTAGACGACCCCCCCTGCATCTTAATCTCCTCACCATGCCCGTCGGCAGCGGCCCCAGCAGCCCGGATCTTCTGGCGGTCCCGGCGCATGGCGGGGAAGAAGATGCCCGGGTGGAAGACAGTAAGCAGGAAGCTGGCGACGAAGACGAGGGTGCTGTCGAGGACGAGGAAGCTGGCCTGGTCTTGCATGATTTCGTTGCCCCAGCCGCCGGCCATTTCAGCAATACTTTTACCCAAATTTATCAGCTTTATTTTCATATACCCACGATACTTCTCTTTTTGTGGTTGGTTGAGAGGGGTGAGAAAATAAAAGGGAAAGGGGTGAGTTTGAAAGGGGGGCTTAGATGAGAGAGAGGGGGGAAAAACACATACCGGTAGATGCATCGGATCAGAATGACAAAGAAAGCAGTGGAAATGGCATAGCGAAACTTTTTAAAGTTGCCATCATGCCAGAGCCTCCAGCCATCCGTGCTCTGCGCCTCGGGACGAGCCAGCCACCTCCTCACCCGGACATAGTAGTCCACGCTGAGGGCGCCAAAGACGACGAGCACGACGACCTGCAGCGAGACGCCGGCAATGATGGCCTTGTTGCCGCTCTCCTGCAGCTTGCGGTTGGTCTTGCCGCCCGCGGCCGCGATGCCGCCGCCGATGGCCTGGACGATGAGGCAGCTGAGGTCGGCGGGCAAGAAGATGATGGGGTACCAGCCGGGCTGGATGCGGGAGGCGGAGGCGTTGATGTTGATGGCGACGTGCTTGAGGGTGAGGTAGATGGAGACGCAGATGAAGGTGGGCGCGAGGATGATGGCGCAGATCTGGAGCTGAAAGGCGCCGTCGTTCCAGGGGTTGGAGTGCAGCTGGATACGGCCGATGTAGCCTATGAAGGTGTAAGCATATATATACAGAGGTCATGTATGAGGTGCAGACGTGAGATGGAGATGAGATGGAGATGAGATGTGGATATCTGATGAGTAGGTACATACCGAGCATTTCCAGCAATAGGCCAATGGAAAGGCCAATGGCATATGTGTACGTCTTCTTCCATATTCCCAGCACCAGAGAAGCCACGGTCAAGAGGCCAAAGACAATGGCAAAGAAGATGCCGGACCCGAGATTCGGATAGTAGCCCAGGACCGTGGCCTCGACCGGGCACAGGGCCGACACCTCTGTGCAATCTTGCGGCATTGCGTCGGATGTGATGAATTGCCTCCTCACCCTCTCTCTCTCTCTCTCGTTATACCAAACCGAAGGACCTCTTTTCAGATGGTTGTAAGCGTATGGCTTAGTAACGTAACACGATGTGTTTTCGCCTGTCCTACTTCACACACGGTGCCTGGAATCCTTTCGCCCCTGGATGGATCTCGTCGTCGGGTTTCGGAGTCCGGAAGCTTTGGTCCTGGTAAGTTGCAAGACTGTTGTGCACCAAGCAAGCAACAGTTGCTGTCAAGAAACTGAAAGGCTGACAAACAGCAAACACAATCCTTAAACGACAAGGCTGAAGTACAAGAAGAAAAGAGAGAAAATGGAAAGACGCAAACGACTGGGAGGGTGGGAGGGACGGGCTTCAGCGAATATAAGTCGCATCCCAAACATGGAGTTCAGCAAAACCCCGAAATCCCAGCCAGCAAAAAAACGACCCGACTCCATCCAAGCAAGCTAAACAAGGCGCGAAAGGGCGAAAAATGCTTGGCAACTCCTTCGATTCATATCCTTGCGGGCTGCAAATCGTCAGCCTCTTTGGCCCCAACGCTAAAACTCGACATGCAATTCGCCCATTTGCTGCTGCTTCTCCTCCCTCCCCTCCTTTGCACAGCCCAGTCTGTCTGTTCGTCTCGTCTTCGTTTGTTTCATCCGCATGGCAGCGTTGCCTTGTTCCGACGGGGGTGTGGAAAGAGCCGCATAACCTTATCTGCTTGAAGATACATATCACCGGCTCGGTTGCTGGAGGGTGTCTGTGTTCTGCAGTCGCATCGAGATTGTGCTCCGATCGTCAGATTGCCTCCGATGCTGTCGTGACGATATCTCTTCACAACATAACACCCAACGTCATCATCCACCAGTTAGTTCTCTGTAATAACAGAAGACTCGCCCGTCCCTGTCAGCATCTTGTCGGGTGATGCCTAATCCCCATGCCACCATCCAGTCCAACTGGCCTCAACAGCCAACCAAGCCGCAGCCGCTGCCGTGCCGCAGAGAAAAGCAAACGCCACCTCCGAGCTCATCAGCGAATCCACAGGGCGCAAAGAGGGCGAGGGAATACGCGTACTTCGTAAAACGAGCCGCCTCCGTGTCATGTTTAGCAGCAACAAGATTGTCGGTTGCTGCATGAATCTGGGCTTTTGCGAGGGTTTGGGGGAAATCCGCAGGAGTTCGGGTTCGGCGTAACTCTACAGCCCACCTGTGATAAGTAGTAAAAGTACGTAGTGGGTGCGAGGTGACTAAGCCGGCCGTTGTCGTACGGACTTTGTGTCGATGGGAGCGAGTACGCGTACCTCTTGTGTGAATACGGGCGAGTCATACGCGTAGCCGTAATTCTTCTATACATGTACAACTACGATGCTCTCCCAAGAATACGAGAGAGTGATGGGATTCGCATGTTCATATTGATGGCAGTGTCTAATGCGGCTTTGACTTGTGCTTTTGATCTTAGACGCTGTTGTCAATTTGTCGGAAAGTCCAATCAATCCATCGGCTGACGATTCAATAACAGCAACGCAACAACGTTACGATTCTCTCGGCGCCGACATCTAGCAAGCCATCAACTACCTACCTCTCATGCAGCTTTACAACTGTCAAGTCCGACCGAGACATTCACCCGGTCAATGAGATGAAAGCACTGGCCAATCTGTGCTTAACTCGACAACTCATTCCACCACAGCCTTCAAGTATAAGACCAAGCCCACCAGAAGCAATCAGATTTATTAGGTAGTTCTATCGTGGTGCGTCTTACTCCTCTTTCCCCCCAAGAAATCTATACACAACCGAAAAGTCCCGATCCTTGCAGTCCTCCCTCTGCGCCGCCTTGTCGTACATGTCAAACGCCAGCTTGCCCAGCTCCGTCCTCGCCTGCGCCGCCTCGGCCGCCACCAGCGCCAGCCTCAGGTCCTTGCGCATGAGCGAGATGCCGAAGCCGCCGCGGTAGTCGCGGCTCGCCGGCGCCGTCTCGACGACGCCCTTGACGGGGTTGTTGACCTCGCTGGGCCAGCACCGGCCGGTGCTCACGTTGAGCACGTTGGCCAGCGTCTTGGGGTCCAGGCCGCACCGGATGCCCAGGTTCATGGCCTCGGCCGTCGCGATGTTGTTGAGCGCCAGCAGGTAGTTGTTGGCCAGCTTGGCCGACAGCCCCGCCCCCTGGGCGCCGCAGTGCAGCACCTTGCGGCCCATGAGCAGCAGCGTCGGCTCGACGCGCGGGAGGATGTGGGCGTCGGCGCCCAGCATGAAGGTCAGCGTGCCGGCGGTGGCGCCCACGACGCCGCCGGACATGGGGGCGTCGACGAAGGTGCCCTGCCCGGCGTCGGACACGGACTGGGCGACTTGGCGTGAGGTGGTCGGGTCGATTGTTGAGCAGTCGATGAAGATGCGGTCCTTTTTGGGGAGGATGTCTGTCAGGATGGATTCGTAGACGCCGCGGACGTGGTGCGGTTCTGGTAGGCAGGTGACGACGGTGTCCTGTACACGTTATCAGAATTGCGTCTCAGCTAAAGCATGTAAGTATGAATGGTAAGTGTGTAAGGGATGCCATCTTGAAGATCGGCCTCCTATATCATATAGCCATGCCACCGTCCCAACTGAAGCTCGACATCACGAAGATTCCCAAGATGACAATCCGGTAATCGGGGTTGGGAGACGCGGTTACGACAGTCATAGCTCCTTCATCACTTACAGCGTCCTTTGAAGCATCATGCGCACTCGCCGCAATTTCCACCGCAGCGCCGTCAGACTTGGCCTTCATCTCGGCCGAAAGGCCCTCCATGGCCGTCGGGTTGACGTCAAAGATGGCCACCTTGTCTGACGGCTTGAGCTTGGACTGCAGGTTCTTTGCCATTTGGTAGCCCTATAGCCACTGTCAGACACAAGTAACACTTTTTTCAATCATGGCGACGTGAGAGATGAGATGAGAGCTTTACCATCTGGCCGAGACCGATAAAGGCATAGTTGTCGAGCCGCCTCTGCGTGCTGGCGAAGCCTCTCCGGAGCACCAGGCTTCCTAACCGTGTGACTGGTACTCTCATCATGAACAATCTAAACAATCTCCCCAGGTGCAACAAAGTCGATTTCAACCGCAAATCATAGAAAGAGAACAAACGAAATGAGAGAAAGAAAAGGGAGACGGAAGCTGTTTACCGGTAAGACAACACACACACACACACATACGAATGGCCGAGGCCATCCGAGACCCGAAGACGGTTGCCAAGTGTGGGGGTGGATTCTCTTCCCCGCGAAAGCCGCACATTGCCGGTGCCAGCCATTTCCGGGGGAGGAGGCTCCTCATTGGAAGCCCAGCATTTCGTGCCTACAAGCAAGTAGTAGTAGCAGTACTGGGGTGGTACGGGGTGCGCAGGTGACCGTTGCTGCTGGGGTGCATGTCGTCCGCAGGTACTCGTAGAATTGCGACACCGGAGATGGGGTGGGGAGAGCTTGAAGCTGCTTCATGTTGTTTGTGAGGCGGTGGACAAGCCACAACACCTGGAGTTGTGTAGGTATCACGATGCACAGGCGTCGAATTGCAATTGAGCATTACTGAGCGCGTGTTCATCGTGTTGTATTGAATTTACTGCGGCATTGGACAATTCACTCTGAAAAGGAGATGTTTTCGGCTGTGTGTTTGCATGAGCTGGGGCAAAGCGTAATGTCCCCGCTGACTTCAAGTTGAATCCATAACATCTGTCAACTGACAATGCTTCAACTACCCGACAATCGCAACTATTTCGAGATGATTGAATGCAGCAAATCATCATGCCAGTCACCTACAGAGCTGGCATCCATGGAATCTGCAATCGGATAGCAGGCCACCGCCGCCTTGTACATATTTACCCCAGGGTAGCACACGCCGTCACACAAAGCGCAGCACTTGAAGTGGGATTCTTTCACTGTCATTCGAATTCCGTATTACACAACCCCCATCACCGCCATCCAGCATCTCATACCATCCCTCTTCTCTTCTCCCACATACCCTCCATGAAACTCCGGGTAAGGTATCGCCCACCGCCTTCGACCAAAAAAAACCCGTCCGAGGTTGTTTCAGGCAACAAGACAAATCCAATCGTCCAACCTCTCTTCTCTCACAGCTCAGAGGCTTGAATACGCCGCACAAGGCCATTCAGCAAGCAATCTTCCAACCACCCTCTCCTCCCTCCTCCTCCCCCTCCTCCTCCTCCTCCTCCTCCTTCTGCCCGCTACGAATGATCCCTGAACCATCCACAGGACTCCAATAGGCGACAGGTGAAGTCGGGTTCGCAGCGAGAGTGGTAAAGAAAGATAGAATCAGGAAAGGGTGCCAGTATGTCTAACAGAGAAGGAACTCTCGCACACGCGACTCAGAAAGAGAGAGGAGGAGAAGATGGGAATGGGAAGACGCATGTTTGCGGGTGGGGAGCTTCACCACCTCCCTATGTTGTAAAGAAAAAAAAAAGAGGAAATAAAGAGATAATCACAGATTAAAGATGACGGAAAAAGAAAACAAGGAAGTAGAGAGCGAAGAAAAGGAATACAAGGAAATGAAACAAGAAGAAGAAACACAAGAGAGAAAAAAAGCCAAAAACCGCGCCATCCCAGTCCTCATTCAGCCGCCATAAAGATCAACAGATTTTACGCAACACAAAACATGACACGCGGCTGCAGCCTCGATGATATATCATTTATAGCAAGTTTGCGAGCCACGGCACAAGTGCTCTGCAAACAACCAGTCAGCATCTTCATCGAAGCGCAAAAGGGAAAAAGGAAGAACACATACCCGACTGCGACTGTGGCGCCAATGCCAAACAGGGCCCTCTTCTGTATCCTGCCCTTGCGCACTTCCACCTCCGTCTTGACCTTCTTTGAGCGCGGCGCGTCGCCGGTCTTGTCGTCTCCCTCGGCAGCCTCGTCGTCCTCGTCGTCGGCGGCCTTCCGTTTGCTCTTCGCAGGGGCCTTGCCCTGAGTAGTCTCTGCCTCGGCATCCTCGTCGGCCTTTTCCGCCGCCTCCTTGTCCTTCTGCACCATGGACTTGGCGGCGTCCATCATCTCGGCAATCTCCTCGGCGGAGGGCGGCTGGCCCGCCGTGAAAGGGATGTGAGGTGGGACATCTGCCTTGCTGGAACCCTCAGCCTTGTCCCTGCTCTCCAGAGTAATGGCGGGCTCAAATTCCGACGATGTCAAGAGACCCTCCGCCGTCTCTCCCTTGGTCTCGCCGGTGGTTTCTGCATCGGCACTCGGCGTCGTCTCTGCAGCCTCAGCCTTGGATCTGGTGGTGCGCTTTCGGGGAGACGCAGGTGCGCGCCTCGTGGCGCTCTTGGTAGGGCTGGCCGAGCGGTGGCTGCGGCCGCTGCGGGTGGTCGTGGTGGCCGAAGGCGACAACTGCGGACCGGCCTTGAGGCGGTCGAACTTGGGCGGCGCGGTGATGTGCTTGGGCGAGGCATCCGCGGGCTGGGTGGTGGAGATTTTGGAGGGGTCGAGCAGGGCCTGGATCCAGATGCTGATGTTGTACTCCTCCGCCAGGGCGAGGGCCGCTTCCGGGGGGATCCAGATGTTGCCGGCCGTCTCCTCGGGGCTCGTGGTGGGCTGGGCTTTGATGAACCTGCGCTCGGCCTCCTCCTCAGCGGCCGAGGCGTAGGGGAACGTGGCCTTGAACATGCCCGTCGCGGAGATGTAGCCGTCAAAGCTGCGGCGCATCAAGAAGTAGCTGTTGGGGCTGGACTTGAAGATGCCGGACACGATGCCCTTGGGCAACGGCGCGCGCAGGTGTGCGTAGTCGAAGAAGCCCAGGGCGTCGGCCTCGGCCTCCTCGTTGCCGACCATCTTGGGCGTCAGCTTGGTCTGGCCGAGGCGACGGCGCGACACCAGCTCCGAGTCTGCATCGTCGCGCGTCAGTGCTTGGATTCCGAGGTTCGAGGGAGGGGCGCAATTGGCGACGAGCCAGCGCGCGGAACAAGACGGTGGGAGATGACGTTTTGTTTACACACAAACGGAGCGCAGGGGGAAAAACAGCCAACTTACAAGGAGGAATATCCTCAACCAGCAGCGGATTCCGCTTGGCCGGCAGCGTTCTTCCTGCGGCGGGGGCCATTGTGTGTTTCTGCAAGGCCACGGATACGGCGTAACGGTTGTCGCGGCGCAAATGCGTGTCGAGGGAGGCGGTCGAAGCTACAGAAGCAACTCCTTACAGGCGACTAAGAGTGCAATGCGAGACAACGAGGCGCGCGAGAGTCAGACCGTGCCTGCGATTGAAGCCCTGCGGTCAGCCTTGGAGCGCAGCCTTGCGACGGAGATGCGCGCACGAACGATGTGCAACGTACAAAAAGTCCCAAAAAAGCGACGGTTCCCGAGATCTCGTCCTGGGCAACGGCGGCGCGTCGGGCGAAGGAGAAAAAAAAACAGGGCCAATGCACCCGGGTTCAATCAGAAGCAGACGGACGAGGCGGATTCGACCGGGACGCGGCTGAAGCGACGGGCCTTGACGAGGGCGAGTCGCAGCAGACGAGAGGCCTGGGGGGGTTGGTTTGCTGAGATTTGAGGGCTACTAGCAGATGGAAAAGGGTGAAGAGAAAGATTCCCTCGCGATGGTGGGCGAAGAGTCGCGCAAATTGCTGGGAGCGCCTGAATGCGGCCTGGTCTCTCCGCAGCCTGTGGGCTCTTTGAGGTCTGGTGCTAAGGCATGCCAGCCGGGAGTACAGGCACTGTGAGCTGCGTGCATGTACAGGGTACCGCGTTTCCGGGGAGGGTGCGTGGGCTCTAGTGCCGTTTTGGGGCTGGGTTCGGTGCCCTTTTGGTGCCGCACGGCGCTGTTGGGGTGCAGAGGGGCGGCGGCGGATGACCAACCGAAGCACGCTGCAGCCACGGGCGTAAGTACCGGGTACCTCGGGGGCGCTGCAGTGCGTGTAGGGGTCCTGGAGGGTTCCAGGTTCCCTGGGATTTATGGGGGCCTCTCGCTGAGAACACGGTAGCGTCCCGGCCAGCGCCCAACAGAATGGGCAGAACGAACCCGTTGCAGCTCTTGTGGTTGCCGCTAAGTCGAGCAGCTGCCGAATCCAAACAGGCCCCCCTGTTCGTCCAACTCTTTGACAAAGAGGAGAGATACTCGTATGTCTCTGTTGACATGAACGAGCAGAGCCTCTGCCATGTCGCAGCATGACTCAGCAGCCGTACCCTCTGACGGTCGGCGCTGGCTGTATTACTCCGTACTCGACTTGGCATCGGTTCAGGTGCTGTACCTACCGTACCTTATATAGTACCTCATGTGTCACTTTGACGTTGTCTGAGCACAAGCGGAAAACCATGGAAGAAAGGCATTGATCCTCCACAGCTTGAGCAGTCTCAACAATGTTTGCTAGCCCCCCTCATCAAGCATCCGTATTGTCTGTCCATCTGTCCAAAGCCCCCCCTCCCACTGCCCGGCAACCAAGGCCAGGTAAACAGTCCGGCCTGCGACTAACACGGGCCGTTACTCTGGTACCGCTAATTTCACAGGCGCAATAGCGTGCCCTTGGTGTACCGCGCTAGTGCCTGGCAATAACAGCACCAGATCCAATGGGCGCCCCCCATCACTTGACCTTTGACAGCCAAGCCAAGCCAGGACCTGGACTGCCCGGATTGGAAGTGGTGCAGTGCAGCGCAGTGCAGTCCAGGGCATGGCAAGGCATGGCATGGCGTCGTCCCGTCCTTGTCCTCCTCTTTTACCCCTTTGCACCGCAACCCTCCCCTGAAGCCTGGACCACTCCCAGCAGCCGTGCCCCCTCTGCCCAATCACCGCCCGCCCTCCGCCCGCCCCCCACCAGCAGCCCGCTGCCCCTCCATGGCTTGGTTCTGCCTCTATCCCGCCTTCTGACCACTTGACCGACTTGGCTGGGCCATTGCTTTCCTCTCCTTTCGAACCCCATCCCGATCAGCAAGCTGTGAATAGCATCGTCCAAAAACTTTCCTTTGGCTTCCCTTTTCTTTTCGCCTTCTCCTTTGTCGTCTTCTTCTTCTTCTCTTGCTCTCTTGTCCGGCGCATCTTCTAGCCTCTTCATCACATCAAAATGGCCTCCCACGATGACGAAACCATGCCCGAGGAGACTCAGGGCTACAAGCTCTCTCAGCCCAAGCAGAGCATAGCCGAGTACCACCAGATGGGTAGGTGCTTGACAGCTGCTACCAGAAGCTGCGATGACGAGGAACAAGGGCGGAAGACGTGAAGGGGGTTGCTCTGGATCAGCTTGTCTTGTAAACGATGGGCGTGAAGCAACCCGCTCAGGATATCCGTTTCAACGCGGAGATGTGCTTCACGAGCGGGGGACCTCCTGTCCGGGCGAAACATTAGCTGCTTAACCAAGAGCGCCTTCACGTCTCTCCCTCTTCTTCGATTCTCTGCCATTCATTTTCCTCAGAGGCAATTTCCTTTCAGCTTGCTAACCCTTATACACCAACCCAGACGCCGGAGATGAGTCTCTCCAGCGGTACAAGCAGTCCCTCGGCCTCGGCGGCGGCAAGGACCTCTCCGACCCCAACGACCCCCGCGTCTGCATCATCCTGTCCCTGACCATGGACTCCCCCGGCCGCGACCCCGTCACCATCGACCTCTCCTCCGCCGGCAGCGAGACCACGCTCAAGGACAAGCCCTTCAAGATCAAGGAGGGCGCCAAGTTCACCATGAGCGCCGAGTTCAAGGTCCAGCACGAGATCCTCAGCGGCCTGCACTACGTCCAGGTCGTCAAGCGCAAGGGCGTCCGCGTCTCCAAGGACTCGGAGATGATTGTTAGTGGAACCAAGCTTCCAGCGGCGGCGTCAAATCGTTAGGGGGGATCAAAGAGTTACTAACGATTTATATAGGGAAGCTATGCTCCCAACACCGACAAGCAGCCCACCTATGTCAAAAAGTGTAAGTATCCAATTTCAAAGCCATGGCAGATTAGGTGGAAGATTGATGAGCTTTTGGCTGACAACCCCGCAGTCCAAGAGGAGGAGGCTCCCTCCGGCATGCTCGCCCGAGGCCACTACAACGCCATCTCGAGCTTCGTCGACGACGACAAGAAGAAGCACCTCGAGTTTGAGTGGAGTTTCGATATCAGCAAGGATTGGTAGCGGGCAATTGATTTTTGCAATTGCGAAAAGCGTCTGCAAGCGGTGTTCCCACCCCCCCTTTTTATGTTTGCTCTTTGTTGTTTCCCCCCCTCTTCTCTTTTTGCATTCGTCTTATTATGCCACTCCCCCCCCCTTTACCTACCTCTTGCCATATTATGAGATATGAAGATATCTGATTTATAAATGAAAAAATACAACCTCGAATTGTGGGATACAAAACAGCGTGGTTCTCCCTTGATGGAAGCAAAACGTAGCAATGAAATTTGAGCAATGATACGGGTACGGATGGACGTAGAACGATATATTATGAAACGTTCTAGCATACTAGGCTCGCAATTCTATATGATGATCAAGCTCTGTGCAAACTGCTCGCATGGTACATTGCGATACTGGTACAAGTGTATGTATGGTGACAGTGTATATAATCCAACATTGCCTCTTTTTCCACCCCTGCTCCCCTTTCCTCTCTTTCTCTTTCCGCGCTCTGTTATAAAAAGTAGTCGGGCAACGAGTTTCCGTCCGCCGTCTTCTCCATGCCCTGCTGCATGTCCTTATGCTGGTCATTCTCCGGCGCCGCCGCGAAGACGTTGAAGAACCTCTCGCCCTGCGTATTCACCTCGAGCACGCTGGCCATGTTTCCGCACCGGTAGCAGTAGTTGGGGGCGCTCCAGACGGTGCTCAAGCGGTCGTCGTAGAGCACCTGGTAGCCCTCTTGGCAGAGCTGGTGGGCGCGCAATATGTGCGACATGTTGTTGACGGCGAGGAACTTCTTAACGACCTGCGCGCCAAAGGTGTAGCCCGCGCCGCGCGGGGAGAGGGAGAACTCGTCTCGGTCGGGGTCGGGGTCGGACCAGACGAGGTCGGCCATGGGGCCTTCGTGGGGGATTTCGCGGAAGCGGTCTATGATTTTAATTTGGTCGATGGAGTGGATCGAGGGCGAGAGGCCTGCGATTCCGGACATGGTGAGTTACTGAATCAAGGTAGAAACCGTTGGGAAGGTGAGTGGACCTACCTCCGTGGACGCAAAAGATTTGGTTGTCGATGACGACGCTCAGGGTCAAAAAGTCAAACATGTCGGTAAAGTAGTGCCACACGTTGGCGTTGCCGTACTTGCGGGAGCACTCGGTGTAGAAGCCGTACGACTGCGTGACGCCGCGCGACTCGTGGTTGCCGCGGATCAGGTGCACGCGCTCGGGGTATCGCAGCTTGAGGCAGACGAGCAGCGATATCGTCTCGACGCTGAACATGCCACGATCGACATAGTCGCCTGTCCAAGATGTTGTCAGCGCCACAGCGTCCACATATACAACAAGTCCTCCGCCAACACCACAGAGTCTACTGCTGGTATAGCCACACACACACAGAGAGAGAGAAAAAGACGGACCTAGGAAGAGGTAGTTTGTGTCTGGGCAGTAGCCGCCGATTCGGAATATCTCAATGAGGTCGTAGAACTGGCCGTGGATGTCGCCGACGACGGTGATGGGCGCCTTGACGTGGACCACGTTGCTCTCGCGCATGAGCAGCTCCTTGGTTTTGGCGCAGACGGCCTCGATGACGGATTCGGCCAGGAGCTCTTTCTTGTAGAGGCGCGAGATGCACTCGTCGAGATCGACGGAGGCTGAGATTGTATTAGTCTGGCTGTCTGGATGTCTGGCTGCTCAAGTTGATCGACGCTCTTTGGTGTCGTCCTCTTGTCCTACCCTCGCCCCCCCTCCTCCTGCTCTTCCTCTTCCCACATATGCCCTTCCAAGACAAGCAGTGACTCACCTGGTAGCGACGGCATGGCGCTCCCCTACAGAGCGCAAAGTCTCTCTGCTGGGATAGTAGTTATGATGAAGCGGATGGTTGCACAGGCTGCACGTCCATGGACAGGTTCATCCAGGTAAGAGTCTGCGGGCAATGGTGTTTGGAGGGGCCGTGGCTGGATGCACCAACATGGTCGAGGGGCCCCGATGGCCTTTGAATTCCGCTGGTCTTTTGTCCTCTCACATGCAACGAGCCTCAAGCCTCCAGCCCGAGACGAGGGACGGGAGAATAGAAGGGGAGAAAAGAAGAAGAAGAAAAGACTCCGAGGGCGGCGACTTGATGTCGATGGCGATGTGAATGTGGCCACAAAGCAGCCTGGCTGGACCTGAACGGGACTCGTTCGCGGCAAGGCGACGGAGTGCAGGTTTCTGGGGATCCGCTAAAACTCGTCTAGGTACCTTAGCCTCAGTTGCTGAGAAATTGCATCAGGGCCTCGAGTTGCTGGCCAGATAGCGAGGTGGGCAGGGCATCGTTACAGGGCCCGGCAGCGTGGGTTGGCGCTGCTCCCGCCGCTAGCGCGCCAACACCGTTCTGTACCTACTACTACCTAGTATAGGTACCTAAGTTCATGCTGGGAACAACTGCAGGTGGATATCATGGAAGTTGAGTCGTTACGGTACGGTACTTGAGAATCGGGCGAATCTTGGAAGAGACAGTCAGGCATCTTATCGTGTGCCTCGTGTCGGGTGTGGTACCTATAAGTACCTTTAAGTGTCAAATTGCCTTATTACCAGGTAATCATCGAAAGACTGGAGCGCGGCAGACACTCATGGCGCAAGGGACACCTGCAAGTTACAGCTGAGACACCTCGTCATCTCCGTACAACTCATAAAGGATACCAGCACACTCAACTGCCCATTTCGCCATCTCTTCTTAATCTATCTACAAGCATCTTCCCATATAGAGTCCCGCCATGTCTCTCGCCTAAACCAAGACGGCCGCCTCGTTTCGTAGCACTGGCGATTCGTGCGATGCAGGCCGACGGACCTTGTGCAACTCCAGCAACTCCAGCCACAAGCCTCTAGCCGACACACGACGACAGACCAACCGATCCTGAGACTTGACCGCCACTGCTGCCTCTCCCGGAGCAAGTCCAGCCGACTCTTGATTCAAGGTTCAGCACCTTGACGAACCACACAAGCTGCAGGTGCTCTTGCTCTGAATCAGACGCCTCCTGCTGGTGAGAATTTGCGAACATTCAGCATCCGACACTGTAAGGGGACCTTCAGCCACTGTCCGAGCAAGTAACGCTGCACACCGCCACAGAGCCCAACGTACATGTATCGACTGAGAGCTGGAGCCTTCAAACGCATAGCGCAGAACGGTGGCTGTTGACTTCTCCCCTCTCAACTTTTTGCCCTCAGAGCTCCCTTTGATAGATATCTGTCTTTCACTCGCCACGTACATATATCGTCTTCTACCCATGCGCGCCCTCCCGCGGCCTTTGAATCAACGCTGAGCGCACCAAAAGCCACACCATCATCTCTCATCGTCGTCCATCTCGAGCGACCTTAGCGACGGCTAAATCCCGGAGCGCAGCTGAGACATACTACTGCTACACTCTGGTGGCCTGTGCGCAGCCTCACGTGGCAGCTGATCGAACGCGACTTGCACTCAAACCGTTTGCCCAGTTGACGAACCGGCCGCTCCAGCGCTTCACTCTAGAGCTCATAATCCACGAATTCCCTCGCCTCGTTCGCCTTGTCCAGGATCCCCAGACTCCCGATCTGGCGCATGAGACATCGGTTCGGATCGATCGAAACGGCCTGGGGCGGGGGTTCAGCTCGGTTCAGTTCAGTTTGTAAAGGGGGCTCATCGCCTGTAGGCCGTCTTATCCAGCAGCAAAGGTAGGCCTCATCCTCATCTGCCTCCTGTGCAATGTGACGAGGCGCTGATGTGGATTTGACGCTCAAGGCGACGAGGGCCCTGTCTCATTTCTCAGCTCGTCTTTTCCCTGACTGCCCTTGAAACTTGAGAAGAAAAAGTGATAGTCGTCATCCTCCCTTGTTTCCATATCCTCGCTCACTTACCAGCGAACAACTGCCTCAACCACAGCCCGCGCCACCTTTCTCCTCACTTCCTCACAGTCCGAACCACTTCCCGCCCTCCATTCCACACCACCAGAGGAATGGCCGAGTCTTCAAATGGCCAAACGAGGCCAGCTGACGACTCGCCCTGCTACAACTGCGGCAACAGAGGCCACTGGACTGTTGCTTGTCCGGAGCCGATAAGACAGACTCCTGCGTAAGCTCTTTCCCTATGCCTCCTCTTCATCCTCACTGCCCCAACCCCGATGATGCTTGGACCTCTTGTCTTCGTTTCCAGTTCTCTAACGCACGAGGTGCTTCAGTGGCCTCGCAAACGCCTGGAGAAACGCTCCAGCTGCTGGACATGCCGGCCAAGGGAACAACCGGCATCATGGAAACCAAAAGAGACCAAACAGGGGGCCCATCATCACAAAATATGCGCCTCCTCCCCCTCCCCCTCCACCACCTCCTCAGCCGTCTCTGGGCCATGGCGCAGCTTCCTATCCGCCCCTAGCTGGACCATCATATCAGCAGCCAGGGCCACAGTTTCCGAACCCTTACCCCCATTACCAGCCGGGTCCGCACTACCCAACCGGCTATGGTCCTCCTCAGTATCCGTCGGCGCAGTATGCCCAGCCGCCCTACGGTACAGCTCCTCCTCCAGTACCAGTAGGCTATCCACCTCATCCTCAAGGCCCATCGGCACCAGGAGCACCACCTGGGGCACCACCTGCGTCATATCCACCTCCCTATGCTTCATACCCGCCTCCTGGGCCGTCTAGCACGCCCTCCTACCCGCCTCCAGCGGCGTACGCGCCGCCATACCCGCAGCAACCGTACGCACCTGCACCAGTGCCTTACCCCGTTCACTCCGGGCCTGCGCATTATCATCCTTCCTCCAAGCCTCCGCATGCAGCTCAACCCAGTCATCCTCCCCCCAAGCCTCCGCATGCAGCTCAGCCCCATCGTCCCCCTTCCAAGCCGGCGCATGCTGCTCAAACCCATCATTCTCCAGCCGCGCCGAGTCAAGCCCTTGTTCACTCTCTTCCGCCAAAGCCTCCTCGAAGCATTCATGCGCAACAGGATGGGCATCTTGACAATAGGAACAAACGAAAACACGACCGTCACGGCAAACACCGTGATAGACGCAGAGACCAAGGCTCCCGCCATCGCTCTTCCAACCAGAAGACGCAGAATAAGGCAAATCGTTCAAACCGCTCGAATCGTTCCAATCCTTCTGGCTCAGCTGCTAGATCCTCACAGAAGCAATTGGCCTTGGTCAACACAGAAAGCACCAAAGGCGGTACCCCTTTGCCAACAAATGGCCCAGAGCAAAATGCCCGTGCCGAGTCCCAATCTTCCAACCCAGGCTTCCAGCAAGTTCCTCCCGAGTCAAACGACATGGAGGAATCCCGGCACCAGGATGATCAGTCTAATGATGGAAGGCCTGACGATGAATCGCATACAGCCGATGAGGTATGTAGACAATCTTCTCAACGGCGGCCATGGATTCGTAGCAATTTTGGTGGAATAGTATGCTAAGTAGCTTGTGTTATAGTCTACCCACTCTTTCGGTAGCGACGAAGCTGGAGACCGTGGGAAGCCGCCTCAGGATGACGAGGCATCGTCAATAGGAGATGGCGAACAACATGTACACCGCCCCCAGGTTCATGAAGACGCCGCTTCGACCCCTGGCAGCATCACTCCTGCCGTATCTCAGCTCAACGGAAAGCACAAGCGCCGAGATGACGAGTCGGAAGATGAACGCCGGCTCAAGAAATCAAGATCTACATCATCGTTCACGAACGGCACAGGCGCTGCAGTTGGTAATCGCACAGAAGCACAATCTACCACCGAGCTGGAAGCCCGGGATGGCGAGGAGCAGGCTGTGCAAGACGACGACGTTACTCTTCCCCCTCTGGATCGTCCATCTCGGTCGCGGTCAAAAGAGCGGCATCAGAGGCCAAAATCTAGGAATTCGTCGGTCTCTAGTCGATCATCCGACTTGAATTCCCTGGAAGCCGAGCTTTTGGGGCGACCGGCCAGGCAAAGATCTCCTGCCGACAGCGGTGTCCATCAACGGCAAGATCGTTTCGCATTGCCTAAGACGCAACGCCGCCGCCAACAGAATGTTGATTCGGCTTACAGGTAAGGACAGGGAGCTCCCTCTCTCGATCCGGGATTGTGAGGTTTCTAACATGTGTGTAGTCGCCGCTGGTGATGTTTGGGATCCTTCTCACACCCTTTTCCCCGTCTCTCACGCCACCGCTAAAGCTTCTATCCCCCTTTAAGAATCGGCTCTTTTCAACGCCGGTGCCGTTTAGAGCCCTGGCGTGAGGGCACGTTGACTTCAGCCTTTCTCTTCGCGAGAGCTTCTCTGGTTCAAGGTGCTCTCCCTTTCCTTTGTTATTCCTCATCTGCATGGACATTGTGGATTTCCCCGCCAGAACACCTGCCATTGGCATATTGCCGGTAGTTGTTCTTGTTAGTCTCACGGCTGGCCTCACGGCCAGCAAGGGCTCTTCTGCATTAGCGGCGTTTCGTTAGATTTCACGAGGTATGCGTGAAAAGCCTTGAAATGATTTTCTTGATATTGCTACCTGGAGGTACTGCACAGCTTGGATGCTTAGCCATGGCCTTGATATTTTCTTGAATCCAATGAGGGGCATAGCACCCACTTGAACACCATTGACGGTCTTCCGACTTCATTCCCCGTCTTTCAAATCTTTTCTGCACACTTTGAGTTCATCCGTGAGGTGCTAGTTCTACTTTTCCGTTGCAATTCTCTGTTTGGCTATGCAGGCTGGTCTGAACACTGATAAGGCCCTTTCTCTGTCTTCCGCGCATTCGGTCGTAACTATGCAGGCTCCAACTCAGAGTAGAAACAAATACAATGCCAAAGATGAACACTTTCCAGACTATTCGATATGCTGATCACATGCGCATATCTTGCTCTATCGAAGCCTCAGACTTGATTGGCTGAAGAAGATGCTTGAGCAACGATATCGGACCCCTGGAGAACATGATCCGGAGAGGGGAAGCTGAACCAGAGTTGCAGTGAGGATTTGGTGAGTATCGTTGCAGGATTCCCTATGCTGGAGTCGTCACACCGGTGCAGCAGTGTCTTTGCTCCCAGTTTGATCACGCCTTGGAGCATGTGATCATCAAAGGCTGATGTCGACATCGACATCGCCAGCTATTACTGGGTGTTTAACTGACGGGGCAATTCAGGGCTCATGCAGGACATGTCGGAGGAAAGACGCAAACGGAAAGGCCAGAGAGCATTTAATTATAGAACCAATAACAACAATGGAAAACCCATCCGCTAATGCCAGCTTCCTGCAGGGCGCCTGCGTGCTGTCAAGCCGCCGTTGATCAAATGATTCAGGCTGGGCGTGCAGGTTTTTTGCTTTGGCAAGGATTGGAGAATTGGAAGCCCAAGAGTTCAAGGGTGCAGTTTTAGCGTGGGCGGGAGGGGGGGGACTAGAGGGTGCAGTAGCTCCCGCTTGTGCAGCAGCAAGTGGCAAGCATCTTGCTGGGCTGGTGTGTTCTTATATGTTAGGTTTTTGGGTTGGGAGGGTCAAAGTAGGGACAGGTAATACAGGGTGTGTTCTATTGCTATTGACCATGGACCCTGCATGTGTGTGCGAACTGTGAAGGCGTCGCTTTACCAGTACCTAATGAGTCACAGTATCTAATGATACGGCATTGAAGATTGGTTGTATTAGAGGCTTGTCATGCCGAGATGGATGCTATTACGTGTATACTGCTCTACCTCGACAGTGTGGATGCTTCTCTAGATGAAAAGCTGAAATTGTAGCAAGGCATTGTAAACGTTCCCAAAGCTCTCCTCAAAGCAAAGACTCCGCTAGATACTAGACAACGAGTAAAGGAAGAAATGAAGCTGAACAAAAGGAGAAACCCCAAAAAGCAAGAATTAGTAATAGTACATGTACGAGTTGTCAACGGCAAGTGCCAAGACATGGAAGGGGGAAGGAGCAGCCTTAGCTAATCGACATCAAGCTGGCAACTTGAAGAGATGGAAGCTCAAGCAGCAGAAAGCTACACTATCAAGGCATCAAAGCCCATGCTCTTCAGCCCCTGCAGCCAGTTGATGCCAGCCTCGTCGTCAGCGCCTTGACAAGCATCCTGCATCTCCCAAGCAGCCTTGAGCAGCTCAATGGCGGTAAACAGATACCCCCAGGGGCACGTCTCCCAGATGCCCAGCAGCCGCTTCATGGTCCACGTCCGCTTCTCTGCATCGCGAGTCTCGGCCCCGGCGATAAAGGTAGGCCAGGACGTGGCCTTGTAGTACGGGTCCTCGATGCTGATCTGGCCCAGATTCTCCAGGATGTCGCCCACCAGGAACTCTGTGTCGACGGGACGGACTGCTCGTGCGAGGGGCAAGGCCTGCAGAATGTACAAACACGCAGCAGATCGGTGAGCCGATGCGATATGGATGCGACTCTCAATGTCCTGCACTCGCGGGTTCTGCCGAAGCTTGTCTGCCCAAGCCGGGATGTCAAATGCAAGCGCCTGGTCAATCAGGGCAAGGGCCTCGTCCGCGGCAGTCAACGACCAGTCAGTGCAGGGCGTCTCGTACGAGAGCTTGGATGCTTCCAGGATGATGTGGAGGATCTCTGGCGGACAAGAGAGATAGCTATTGACTTCGACGCGCTTCATGACAGGCAGCAGTTCGAATGCATAGCGAGCAATGTTGGCGGCAAGGCTGCCCGACGCAAGCGTGGATCCTAGAATATGGTATCTGCAGGTTGGCGGAGCAAGGAGGTCAGTTTGTGTCACACAGCACAGGGTTTGAGCCGCAGTCTTGCTTCGCCGAGAGCATTTGCTTTGCAGTGAGACATGAGGCGACAGCACTCACATGAAACAATCAGCCACCACGCAGTCTCGAAGCATCCGGCTTGCCTCGCTTCCATTGCTTCCCGGCCTTAGCAAGGCCAGGATGCTGCTGGCGCCTTCCAGATGAGCCCTCCATCCTTTTGTGTCGTTCTTCTCTAAGTCTATCAGATCAAACTTGATGAAGAAGTGCATGGCGGCAAGGACGACTTCGCTTCCTCCGGGATCCAACGTATCGAGCACCTCTTGCAGGTGGCCCATGGCCTTTTGCTTCGCCGTCAACGCATCGATAAGAGCTTGCCGGGAAACGAGATCCTTTGACCGCAGCTGGGCAAGGTAGCCTCCCGGGTCTGTGAGCCCCGTCGGAATCGCGGTGATGGGACGGAAGATGTTGGACCAGTGGATCGCAGAAGTGGCAATCAGGATCTGGAGCAACAGAGGATGCTTGTTAGTCAAGGGGATGAGGTCTCTGAAAGGGTTTGCTCCCGGCCCATCGCGAGCCACCAAGTCTTTGCAGACACGATCGGCAACTGATGATGTGTTAGCAAGCCCAACTCGCCTTTCTCGTACTCTTAGCCTTGGCTTCCCAGGATGGACGGTCTCTTACAGTGCGCTAGATAGTATCTTGAGTTGCGATCAAGGTCTTGGAAGAGAGGATCTGTCAGGCTGCCCAGCGCCGCTGGTCTCAAGACTTCCTGGACTGGGCTTGAGGCTGGATCTTGCAATGGTTCCGAGGCACCCGACGCCAACCCGTTGCCTCCATGGTCATTCAATGGCGGCGAGAGGCGACGAACTGGCGCCTTCTGAGCTCCGCCAGCGACAGATTTGCCTTCCCCGGCAGCTGCATCATGCGTCAGGCTACTCGGGCCCGTATCGGGACGACGGCTAGGAGCGATCTCCAGGAAGGGCGGAAAGTAGCTGGTTGTGGTGGAAGAGAAGGCGGAGCCAGCACTGGAACTCAGGGGGCCACCAAGCGGTGTCCGGCGACTTGATGACGGCTTCAAAATCCCACGAGAGTCAATCGTCTGCTGCCAGACGAAGACCTTGCCGTACCCAAGGCACTCCTGCCCTGAGACCGCACATTTGTGGCACGTCGGCCACGAGCGATCGCAGCGCAGTCGTCGACGGCGGCAGTTGTGACACGGCTTGCCGTTGCTTGGCATATAAGCCGAGCTTTTGTGCGATGCGGTTGACCGAAGCTGTCGGTTGATTTCAGGCTATTCTTCTGATCCAGAACTGTCGGCCTGCTGCGTCCCTCACTCGCGTCCCTGTCGGTCTAGCAACGGTCTACTAGTGACGCGCAACAAGGCCGGCAAACGAGAGCAGCAGCAGCAGCAGAGAGTCGATCACGGCTAGGCGGGCCTCTGTCACGCCTCAAGCAGTATGAGCACGGCGAGAATCTGGGACCTTTCTCCTGAGCTTAGTGGTCTCCCCGTTACGGCGGTAAGAGCTCAGCGCACGTGAAGGAGTAGCGCCAAACCCGCCGGAGACGACGCCTAGAAAGCTCCATGATGGCGAGTGCCCATCACGAAAACCAGACCAGACGTGATGTGGCACGCCAGCGAAGCCAGCCAGTCGTGATGCAGCGGGCAAAGCGTGCCGGCCCACCGTCGATTATCCATGACAACTAGCAGCAGCATAATCTCAATATCGAAACCCCCCTCCCCCCTTTACAACTGCCTACCAACCACTCCGGGGACACGCCACCGCCCCAATCGCACAAAAGTCTAGACGGTCATACAAGAGACAAGCTTTCTCATTACGTCGCAAGCGCGCCTAAATGGGAAAGCTCTTGACATTCTTTGCGTCCGATGCACGGCGACCGCTAGGCGGGACCTGCAGACCCGGCAAGCGTTGGAGGACGCCCCCCCCCCCTGGTCCTAGGTCCCGAAGCTTGTTCATCTGGTCTGCCGGATCTTGTCCATCCAGAGGTCACACAAGCGCCCAATGCGGAAATCGGTTTGCCCATGGTGCAGTGATAGTACCTGATTCTCGGAAGCGGGCTGGGACTGAGGCATTGCATGAGGGAGCAAATGCAACGGTGCTTGGCGTTCTTTTCCCCAACCCCTAGGTTCCCTCCCGGTTCTTCCATCCCTTCTACAATACAGCCGCTCGGGTGGGATCGAGCGGATTGCCGGTTCCTGAGTGGCTCAAGCCAAACGTCTTACATCATTACCAGGACATTCCCGGCAAACTCTCTCGCCTTCCACTAGGACTTAAGGTTGGAAACGATCTTCGATCAGACGGCGGAAGCGAGGGAAGAATAACGGCGTTTCCGCCCTCTTCCCTTTTCTCCTACGGAGATTGAGAATAAGCAACAGAGAGCTCAGAACCGGTGTCCCTCAAGTACCGGACGGATGCATCCCTACTTGGCGCCAACCACCACCACCCCTGCGGAATAGTCACGATGCCTTCAGGAATTAGCTCTCGAGCCCCAGTTGGGCGCTGCCACTACCGGGATTACACCAGCCCAATTATTATATCTCCACCACTGCGCAAGCTCTCTAGATTCTGGAACGAGGTCCATGACACATGGAATCCTTGTCCCGACTTCTAAGGCCTGCTCTATCGAGAAAAAAAAAAAACGTGGGCAGCAGTTTCTGATGTGGCTCCTTTCAAGCTCTCAGTCGGGTTGCCTTCCGGCGAGGACCGTGTGGAGCCCCTCCCCTGTCAGATATCTCGAGTGCAGTTGCAACGAACCTCCCTAGATGGGAAATCTCTAGACAGCTTCTGCGTTTCTTGCCGCTGTGGCTGGAGAACGTGATGGAGGTGCATAGGGTTTCAGGGCTCGTTAATCGACGGGGAGGAGTACGAGAACCGGCAACGGAATGCTCACTGTGAGACTGTTCACACCATGAAACCTCCCGGCAGATGACGAGGGCGCATAGCTATGGCGTATGATCTAGCAGCACGAATCAGGGTGTGAAAATTCTCCTCTGAGGCGGTCCGTGTCCATCGTGATGGCGAGAACATTATAAAAGATAGAATGATGGCACTGGCCCAGAGCTTGGGATGCTGCTGTCATCGTTAGTCAACCGGGGCTTCCCTGAAGAGCTCTTGATCGTCTGTTGGTCTCCATTTGTTGTGAGAGTTGTTCTCTTGCGTTGCAGCTGCCTTTCATAACCGCAATGTTGGCAAAGGACGACAAGCCTGGCCAGGCTGCCACAGTCGTCGTCACGGACAGGGACGATGAGCTTTCTCAGACTGTCGAGGAGATCGATGTTGAGAAGCTTGGAAGACAGCGTCCTGCAGCCTTCTCTTCCACCTTTAAAGAGGTTGCCTTTGTCATCTGCATCCTGGGCTCCCTTTCTATGGCGGTGGGTCTCCTCTTCATATGCTGACACGCGAGACACTCCATTCCTCCCATCTTGGGGGAGCACTTGCACATGCTCGCGTTGGCGATCGGTATACCATGGGCATATAAGAGCGTGACTGACTTTGTGCCATTTAGGACTTCATCATTAGCGGCTTCCAGGTCGTTTTGCCCAACTTGATCGAGCCACTGGACATCCCCCCTGAAGCTCAAACATGGCCCTCGAGCGTCCTGACGCTGGCTGCAGGCGCATTCCTGTTTCCCCTCGGGCGACTGGCGGACATGTACGGAGGATACCTCCTCTTCAACGGAGGCGTGGTGTGGTGTTCGGTGTGGTCCATCATTGGTGGCTTCACGCGCAACTTCATCATGCTCGTCATTTGCCGTGCCATGCTGGGCCTGGGTGCTGCGGCGTTTCTTCCTGCCGGTATTTCTTTGCTTGGCCGGATCTACCGACCAGGTCCACGAAAGAACATTGTCTTCAGTCTCTACGGCGCGCTTGCACCGCTGGGCTTCTTTGCCGGCATCATCGTCGGCGGCATGGCTCAGGACTTGCTGTCCTGGCGGTGGTTCTTCTGGCTTGGTGGCATCATATCTGCCGTCTTTGCTCTGGGAACCATCTTGACTGCTCCCCGTGATTATGAAGAGGCACGCAAGATGAACGTCAAGATGGACTGGTGGGGAGTGTTTACGACCGTGCCTGGCTTGATGCTGCTTATTTATGCATTGACCGACAGTGCCAACGCTCCGGATGGATGGGCCTCACCTCAGATTCTGGTGACGCTTATTCTCGGCCTCATCTTTCTTGGTGCAGCTGTCTATGTCGAAGGCTGGGTCGCCGAGGCACCACTTATTCCGGCAGACATCTTTCGCGTCAAGTGCATGAAGAGGATGCTCCTGTGTCTCTTTATTACATGGGGAGTCTTTAACATCTATCTTTTCTATGCCAACTTTTAGTGAGTCAAGCCAGGTTCCTTTGATGACGATATCTGACTGACCGACTGAATTGTAGCATCGAGACCATCTTGGACAAGTCACCCTTGCTGACTGCGACGTACTTCGGCCCATGGGCTGCAGGCGGCCTCGTACTGGCCACGACGAGCGGCCTCATCCTGCACCTTCTGTCCGGCAAGGTTCTCATTGTTGCCGCCGGAGTCTCAAAGATTATCGCTGTGCTCATGTTTGCCATTATGCCCGACAATCCGAACTACTGGGCTTGGATCTTTCCCGCAATGCTCTGCGAAGCCGCCTGCGTCGATGTCTTGTGGACTGTGAGCAACGTCTTCCTGACGACCAGCCTGCCAAAGAACCGTCAGGGGCTTGCCGGTGCTCTCATCAGCGTGATGCTCTTCCTCGGCGGTGCCTTTTTTCTGGCGATTGCCGACGTGGCCAAGCAGCAGTTTGTGTTGAGCGGGATGGACCTCAAGCATCAGTACAAGAATGTGTTTTGGATTGGTGTCGGGCTCGCGGGCGTGGCGCTCATCATTTGCATCTTTATGGACCTGGATAAGGCCGGTGGCGCTCTTACAGTCGATGAGAAGGCGCTGCGGAAGATGAGCAATGCGTCTTCCGAGACGGAGTCTGACGGGGAGTCTGCGCTGGGAAGGGTTCGGGTAGAGCCGATGCTGGGCGTGGTCATCGATTCATCTCAGCAGACCCTGGCTCACGGGGACGAACAGACTCATGATCACGCACAGAATTGTGATTATACGCAGCCTCGGGAGCCTGAACAGGACAACAAGGGAACTGCTTGATGAATGAAAGGCAACGATTTACTTTTGTTTTTATTCGGTTACATGGCTCTGGGAAAGGTTGGAGTAAGATGGATTATCAGCAACAGGAACTTGATTCGATGGCAGCGAGGCGTTTGGATACCAAAAATGGGAGCGACAATGAGTAGCCTAGTATTTGCGGAATGAATTTGACGAAGAAAGACTGCAATGGCAAGATCCACGTGCTGCAAAACGTACCTGAACTTGACCGTCTACCTGAGGAGAGTCTCTGTAAACGCATTACACACCTCAGTACCTAGAAGGTATTGGTTTTCATTACCGAGTCAAGTCTGCCACGGTCGTGTCAACCACGTTCAGCCGGAGCCGCACTTGATTTGAGATGATGAAGGCGTTGATGCTCGGCAAACGCCCTTTCGGCCCGAAGGATGTGCTCATACATCAGCGTAGCTCATGATTCGCTCTACAATTGCCTGTAGCCACCTGGGCGTTTTCTAAACTTTCATGGCAACTGTGCAAATGATTAAGAACGCCTTCAATCATGATCTCTTGAACATGTGCTGTTCAAAAGTAAGGGGGGAGGCAAGGTATTTATACTCGACTGGTTCCCCCCCCTAGGTCAGGCTGAGTGGGTGTGTCGGCTATCGGAGATCCTTCGAAACAAAAATCATCATGTCGGGGCCCTGAGCCCCTTTCAGAGCGCTTCGCGTCCCCATGGGGACATCACCCATCTTGTGAGAATCCAGAGAGGCCATTGATGAGACTGTACTGCACCGTAAGGCTCGTGGTCATGGGACATGTTTCCTGTCGCCAAAGGGAAGCCTTTTTATATGGTTGCAATGGAACTGAGGCCGCAAAGCTGGAAACGTTGCGTCGCAGCATGTTGAATCCTGAGGCACCGAAACAGCCCATCGGTAGGAAGGAAGGGGGTGGGTAGTTTGATGAGCTGAAGAGGGGAGGCAAGCGAGCCGCGGCGAGTCCCGGATCTTGCCTTAGGAACCTATCAGTACCTGGGTTAAGAGGTCAGATTCGTGAGTATTTATACCTGTCCTACCCGCTTCTCCAAACAAACGGAGAACTTCATCCTTTCCTTTTCTTCTCTTTGCTCCCTCTCTCTCTCCATCCCAGCGCTGCGTTACCACAACAATCGCTGTTTCCTTCAAAGGTTCTTATCGGAATATGGGGGTGTATCATATCATGAGCTTCCCCCTCCAACGAAGTCCATGTATGAAAACAAATAAAAACATATTTCCACACGGAAGAGGTTTCGCTTCTGCTATGAGAGAGAGATGAGGGCAAGCGAGGAGGAAGACTAGTTGGGGAGGCCAATGATGAAAATGTACACCAAGACTGTGAATGCTTTTTCCTGAGCTGGGTCCCTTTTGGGGAAAAAGGCGTTTTGGTTGTATGATAACTGAGGCCTTGGTTGAGTGTGCGTTTGTATTTTGGGGGAAAAGATGGTTGTGTTGGATCGGGGGGGTTGATATCGTGTCATTAATAACAGCTTCGAGGGCACGAAGGTTGAGAACCGTCCTGTATATATGGTAAAGAGTCCTCCTATTTGCACTGTAGCATATTCCTATTTGAACCGTAGTGGTCTGTGCCACCAGCTAGACTAACCCCCTAGGTAGAATATCCTACACCCGCACACCACAGTACAGTGTTGCACACTGGAAGTTATTACCATCAAGGAGATATCATAAGGTAGAGGGCATATAGGATCAACACCAGGGTATCTGCTACCTCTACTGCTGCCTCTGCTACTGCCTTTACTACTGCCTTTACTGCTGCCTCTGCTGCTGCCTCTGCTGCTGCCTCTGCTGCTGCCTCTGCTGCTGCTTCTGCTGCTGCCTTTGCTGCTGCGGCCGCCTCCTTCATCCTGGGATTATAATAAGTGCCGCCGTTAATCTCGCGCTGTAATTAGGTGGCCGGCCGCGATGAGGTCGGCTCTGAGGTCGGCTCTGAGGTCGGCTGCGATAGTTGAAGATAGAAGCCGTGGCCTTGTTGTGTAAAGACAAGCCTGCCATTACCTCATACTGTAAGCGGGTGTGTAGTGATGGACTTGATGGTGTGTGCGTAGGAATTTTACCCTGTGCACAGACCACTACGGTTCAAATAGAGATATGCTACGGTGCAAATAGGAGGACTCATGGTAAAAGGTTTGGCTTGGGGCTTATGTCGAGAGACCATGTTAAAGAGGGCAAGTGTCCGTCTTTGACATCTGGACCCTCAACTTTCTATGCGAATACACATCATCCGATATCTCATAATTTCTTCTTCTTACCGACTCTGTCGAAAGAGTCTTCAAACCACAAACGTGCCAAATTGCTAATTCATATGTGTTGTCCTAGGTATGCTCTATTCAGTGTTGCAAGTACTTAAAGTATCTTTATTGCTGGCTACCGCTTGCTGTGCTACTTGAGTTAATAGACAGATATCCTTCTACATTTCCTCTATCGCAGTCAAGTCAAAGAGATAATTCTAAAACTTTGTAGATAGACCATGCCGAATATATATGCTTTATAATGATAAATAGAAGGCAATAAACAGTAGCAACATGTAGCGATACTAGAGACATAGGGTAAGAGTAGCACAAAGTAGGCCAATCATTCATATAGGTACTAGAAACGATCCTATGCTTTGCGACTGGCTGAAAAACAATTACGGATGAAGCTGCTTCGCGTACTTGACAAGATGGCCATGCTTACTGGAGATAGACTTGTCCATACTTGCCCACAAGAGATCAGCCAGAAGAAGAGTTGCGAACAGCGAGTGTTTACAATTATGCAAGTTGGAAAGCTCTGCTGCATAGTGCTAGAGAATCATATACTCTACTAGCGACGCCGAAAGTCATCAGCTTCCAAAGCCCGCTTGGCTAAGCGGTATAGCGTGTCACTAGTAAAAATACTTGACATGACAAGGTGATCAGTTCGACTCTGATAGTGGGCATTCATTTTTTGCACTTTCTTTCCAGTGCTTCTTCTTCTTCTTCCTTTTTTTTTTTTTTTTTTATTTCTTATATCTTGCGCAAAGAGGTGTTGTTGACTGGTTGTCTCAACTTGACGAGTTGGAGCGTTCACACGCTCAGTCTTGTTCTTTTGAACAAGCTGTAGCTGTTTCCGTGAACCGTAGTGATTGCACCACCTACGGTAAGGTATTCATGGACAGTATCGCTCATTGATATTCATGCATCACCACATACCACATGGCAGCAAATCCAAGCACCATCCAGTAAAGTTATACAAGGGGAATCAAGTTTCTTCATCAACAAAACATTTCAGCAGCCCAATAGTATGCCAATATCGCGAATTGGAAATCTCCAGGCTCATGTCAAAATGCATGGCCTTTAAAAAAGAATTCAAAAAAGCTCTATCTACCAAGAATGTAAAAAATCTTGCAATCTGTGTGTCTGGCCCAATCTTTCCGTATTCCTCCAAGACATTTGCCGATATACCATTTCCCAATGCTCTCTATCCCATATATCTCGATCCCATGCTGTTGTCATATCTCGTTTTCGTTGCTCATCATCCGTTCCATGCTAATATCGTGTTCCAAATCGTTCCTCGCCATCCATCATACATGTATAGTTTTTTTCCCCCCCCAAATATTGGTCGAACAAAGGAAATAACGAGTGTCTCGTGAAGACGATGAGTCGCGGGTGGGGAGCACAAGCCCCAGTTTTGGCTCCCTCAGGCGAGATATTGTGTAGAAGAAACAAATGAAAGAGATGCGGTGCAGAGTGGTGGTAAAAAACGAACCCAAGCGCCATCGCAATGCCAAAGAAAAAAACAACAACATCCAACTTGCCAGACCCTCCCTCTGAGGCGTCTGTCAATGCGTACCTCCACCAACCAATCGTGTGCTCATACCATTTCTTCCCTCTTTTCATTTCATCATCCACCTGTGTGACGGTCCCTGGGTTACAGTTGTTAACGTCTAGTGAGCGAGCGAGGTCCTGAGCCAACTCACTGGAGACAAATGATCCCACATCCAGGAGAAAATGCCTACAACAGCTGGAGGTGACCAGATGCCGAGGCCCTCGCCCTCCTCAACCACTGCCGGTGTAACAGGAGCAACGGGAGCGGGAGGGGGAGAGGTGCGCAGCATCATGTCGTGCGACGAGGTCGAAAAGGAAAAGACCTGGACGTCTTCCACCTGCAAAAAGTCGTATCCGCTCATGACGTCGTAGATGACCTGCGGCTCTTGAGGCTCTACATCTCGCCAGGCTTTTCGACTGAAAGGAGGAGTATATACCTTGGACGGTTTGCGAGGCGGGGCGCTGTTGGCATCGACCGTGGAGTCTGTGATGACATCTGCCCTTGCGCCTGCAGGTGTGTTTGTCGTGTCCATCTTGGTCGTATTCCTGACCTTGGCCGTCTCCGCTCTGAGTTTGCCCTTGCCCTTGAGACGCCGCCTCCTCTCTCCCTTGACCTTCCTCTCGGCACCAGTAGTAACCCTGTCGGTCACCACCTCCACGGGCCTGTTGACAATGTTGCTCTCAATGTGAACGAAGCCGTCGTCTCGCTCTTCCTGGACAATGTCGCCCTCCCGGACATCCTCGACAGGATGGGGCGTTGTGACCAGGATGGCCTGAGGAACGCCTGGCGCAGGGGTCATCTCTATCAGTCGGTTGTTGGGACCGACGACCGAGTCGACCTTGCGCACCGCGGGCGGTAGGAGTCTGGCGTTTCTCTTTCCAAGCTGCTGGCCAAGATGCTTCAAGGTGCGAGTGGACACCTTGGCGCTCCCGACGATCCATTCGCGAACAGACTTGCCTTTGCGAGCGCGGACAGCGCGATTCTTCTCGTTGCGAGGCACCCCATCCTCGAGCTGCTTCCGAGCCTGTGACATAAAGTACACACGCATCATCCCGTCAGGCGTGAGAGCCTGCACGGGAGAAAGGTTTGCGGCGAGAACAATGGGCGAATCGAAAAAGGCGGATCGCAGCTGTTGGGCGCTCTGGGCATGGTTGGCCGTCAGGTATTTGAGCCAGTTGCCGGCATTTTGCACAACAAAGTAGGCCGTTTTTGTGTTTTGAGAAGACAGGACGCAGCTCATCTTTCTTCGGGTCGCAACAATGCTAGATGATACAGGAGCCACGGCAGCCGGTTGAGTCGTAGCGTTGATGACTTCTGTAATGTCCGTGGCGCCTGCGACGACGTCTGTCACGTCCGCGACGGGGGTGACGGTGACGTCTGCGACCTCTATGGGCTCCGTCGTAATGTCCTGGCACGATGCCTCCGACGCATCGGCGGGCGTCGCAACAGCCGGAACCTCAACGTCGGCATCCACCATAGGGTCACTCTTCGTGGCAGTCGGAGGGGCGAGTGCTGGCTCATCCTCTTCCGGAACAGGCGACAGCTCGGAGTGGCCCTCCTTTGCGTAGTGATGAAGCTCAGAGGCATCCTCACCATAGATGGATGACTGGGCGGTGTCGACAGAAGCCATGGAGCTGGCATCAGAGACCGACGCAACCGTGGACCCGACGGTGAGATCGGAGGCATCCGAGTCCGTTCTGCGCCGAGGAGGGAGCACGGGCGGCTGAACAGCAGCAGAGCTCAAATCCGGCTGAACAGCAACAGAGCTCAGGCCCGGCTGAAGAGGGGCAGAGCTCAAGTCCGGCAGTGAAAAGGGGCTCTGGAGCGGTGCAGTGGGCAGAACATGGGGATTCAAGGTAGGGTCTGAAAAGTCGAGGCATATGTTAACGACGTCGGCTTCCCCTATGTCCCCGAAGACACCAATGTCGCTCTCCTCAAAGGCCCTGTACATACCTTGGCCTCGCTTCGCGATGAACCGAGCTGCCTTGAACTCTGACTTTGAACTAATGCCACCGATTCTGCAGGACGCGGGTCAGCCCAATCAGCTCCGAAGATGACTTTGAATTGCTGAGGAGCGGGGGCGGAGAACTTACAATCCATTCTTAAGGTCGCCCCAGACGTCCTTTTTGACAAACTTGATGGCTGACCGGACCTTGTCCTTTAACTTCTTGGAGGACTTGACCACGTTGAAGTCGGCCACAAGCGGATCGGACTCTGCGCCCTCGGAGAAGGCATTGAACCAGTCGAGCGACTTGTGCAGTCTGGTCTTGAAGTAGACCCGGGCAAGGTCGGGGAACTCCTTGTTGCGGAACTTGAAGAGAGCCTTGACCGCATCCTTTGGGTCCTGCCCAGATTTTGCGGCACGAAGCTTGACGGCGATCTGTAAGAAGAGCATCGTTAGCCTCTGTTGGTCCTTCTCCTCTCCCGCAAGTCTCGACACTTGGTCGACGATAGGCTTGATGATGGCGACTTACAGAGTAGGGAATGGCAAGCCCGGTCAGCTCCTTGGTGGGCACGCAGCCCTTGACGAAGAGCCACTGCTTTGCCTCGGCGCTGAGGTTCTGCTCGACAAAGTCGGCGAGGCCCTTATTCTGGACCCATGACTCTGCCGTCACCACCTTGCCGGTGTTCCAGGCCTGAAAGTAAAACGTCCCATCTGAGCTCCCGCTTCGTCCCGTCATAGTAAGAGTACAATAGACTGGGTGTGAAGGACGGCGAGTCAGAGGGGGCCGTTTTGAAAACGGACGCCCCGGGAAAGAAAACGGCCAAGCTCAAGGTTTGTCCAAGAGCTATCAAGTACCGTAGAAGAAGAGGGATAGATAAGATGGAGTCAATGAGACAAAGAAGAACTGATATGTGCTCGAGTCAAGAATGGGTTGATGTGAAGATGGGTAAACATCTCGAGCCTCCAGCAACCGACGAGACGACTGGCCAGCCATTATAAACCCAAAGTGCGGCCCCCCCCCTTCTCCCTCGACGGCCGGCCGTGTGCCTCAGTCGTGGCCATGCACACGATTCGCCTGCATAGATCCCTCGCAGTGAGCGTGTCTGTTACTGCGCGGTGACCAAGCCGAGACAGCGGCAGTGACTCGACAGAAGCCCACGGTCTCCCCATGCAGGGAAGGGCATGGGTTTCCATGGGTCACCGCACAGCAACCGCACGGCATCCCATACACACAATCATAATACCAGTACATCCACAGCTCCCTGGCCACGTAGCGAAGCGTCCGGCATGCATGGCGATAGTGTTGGACGCCCACGATTGGCCGCCGCCGCTGCCGTGTGTCTCCATCCGCCCGGCTTGCCACCACTGCATTGCAGCCTTACGCGGACACATTGGCCCAAACACGGCCACGACGAGGGAGACCCTCTCAGTCCCAACCGCTTTCTGGCAACTGGCCGGGGGTTGGATGGTGCAAGTGCGTGTCGTCTCGCGGGTTCCATAGCCGCAACTGGAGCCGGGGGAGACGTGGGCGCAATCAACGCACGCTCTTTAGCAGCAAGACGACTCGCAGATGGTCTCTCTGGGTCCTCCGAAGACCTTGGCGACGGCCGTGATAGGTGATAGGCCTGAAGCGGCTTCCGTAACGCTCCGAGGCTCCCCAGGCCATGTCGCTGATCTGTCATAAATGTCATATGTACTGTAGTTGTATCGCTATATATGGCCACGGGCATGCCATCGTGGGCCGCTTATCCAGCATGCGGCCTGTCTGCTGCTGCGCAGAAGATGGAGTCGCAGCAGTTATAATAATAAGCCTGGCTAGCCCAACGCCCCTCTGTCTGCCTGTCTGCGTGCGTGCTCGTAATGATACATGTTGACCGACGCCTTGGCTCCGGAGACGCCTCGTCTCTGTTTGTGCAAGATGCGCGGCTGTCCTTGTGTGGTGATGTCGCCTGGCCCGCAGCTTCTGGCCTGTCCGTCGGCTGCGCCCGTGAAATGGGACGAGAGTCGGCGCTGTCAAAGTACCCAAGTTGCATGTGGTGAAGCAAATCGACAGGGGTGAGAGAGCCAAAGGAAGACCAGCCTGGATGACGTGAAGAGTCATGGATGCTTCTCCGTCTGGAGTACGTATGCCTGTAGGTATGTAGGTATGTACCTACTTCCCCTCTTCCCCCCTAGGCGCAGCTGCCTTATCGATTGATGCCATACGATACATGTGCTAGTACCTCCAAGCCACATGCACCCACGACAAGAGATGGAGGCTTCATTACCCCTTGGCACAAGTACATAAGGTATACTACTACATACCTATCGTGAGGTACAGATGCTCAAGATGACTCGGCATCTACTCCGCAGAGCATCCCGCTGATACCTCATGGGAGCTCCATTCCGCCCACAGCCTTGAAACGAGGCCCGTAGCCATGACGCAGCCACAAGACGCGAGCCACGTCGACAGCAAGGGATTGCGATGACATGCCCTCCAGGACTGGCCGAGGCTCATCAATTGGCGCCTGACCTTGTGGTGCTTGTCCTTGTACTGTATGTCATACCTTACCTACGTACGTTGCGCTATAAGCTGGACCAAGCCACGGTGCCTGTCCATGTAGTAGTACCTACCTAGTATTATCTCTCTGTCGTGTCTTTCAAGTGTGGCAGAGCTGCGATAGACGTGGTTGTCGAGGCTGTCACAGACACACAAAAGGTCGGTCAGCCCAATTGACGCCAGGATTAAGTAATCGATCCCCTTTCTCAAGCAGGGAGAGAATAACCAACGCGCAAAGAGGCATCTCGTCTGTCTGCCTCGCAGCACTGAGCTAACGGTTCAATTGCTTCAGTGATCATGATACTAGTACAGGTACCTGATCTCATCTGACTTCACCTGATTCATTGCTTGGTGATGTGTCCAGCTCCCCCGCCCCCGCCAATTGGCGTCAGATGTGCCACTATCTCCATATCATGTCATTGAACCCTTGGAACCAAAAGTCTCACTCTTCCACCACGGAGAGCGGAATCCCAGCCGCCAACAGTCCCAATCTCTGATTACTGTTTCAGACCTCCGGCCAGAGTCATCCCGTGATCTCTCTCCATCTTGACCAAGCAAGCAAGCACTAACAATTCAAAAGGCGTGATCTCTTTATCTGCCTTATCATCACCCCGGTCTTGTGTGCTATGAAGCTTCTAACCAAGTAGTACACACAATCTTCCCCGGTCCTTGAGCCAAAAGCGCTCCGAGACCGGGGCTCCCCGCGTGCTTCATTCGAACCAGTCAGAGCCCGGGTTTTAGCCATGCGAGGCAACTGCTGGCTGGCATCGCATATTGTCGGTCTTCCAGCTGAAGGGGAAAGCAAATGCGTCGGTGTCTGGTGTCGGTGTCGGCATCGCTATCGATATCGATACTGCCGAGCCTGTATCACCAACAACTTGATCGCGTTTGTTGATGCGCGGTGCTGCTTCATATTTTCTGATTAGTTTTTCAATTTTTCATTGTCAATATCAGATCTCATTAGACCTGTCTTATACAAACATTAGCCACATTGATGCTTCCGCGGCGCGTCTGTTCACATCCAAGCAACCGCACATCTCGTCAACCGGCCTGTCCATCAACAGCTGAACCAGATAACCATGACATGAACAACACTTGACCAACTCACCCAGTCACTCACTCCCTTCAACGTTCTCTCAAAACACAGACTTGACAACTCTCAATACCTTTAAAAGAAAACCCATCTCAAACACTCGACCGAACCGCGTCTTCTCTACCTCAAGTCTCCTCAACCCTCATGAAGACAGAAGACGCCGCCTCACGGCCCCTGGCCGCAACCCTCTCCGCCATCACAACCCCCCCATCCACCCAATCGCACTTGCAAACACAACCCCAATCGCAAACAAAAACACACTCCAAATGGAACACCGAAAGACTCGCCTCACGCCTCGCAGCAGACGCCGCAAGCGCCTCCTGCGCCGGCGCCCTCGTCGCCCCCATCATCACAATCATTGACCGGTAAGCCTTCTCTCTCTCTCTCTCTCTCTCTATCTCTCTCTCTCTCTCTATCCTCCCCCCTTCCTCTCACCAAACCCAAACCCTCTATGCTCTCACAAAACAGAAAGCTAAGTGAAAAATCAACAGCTCCATCATGGAAAACGCCTCCGGCCGCCGCCCCCTATCCACATCCCTCCTCACCTCCCTCACCACGCTCCTCACCCGCCCACAAACCATCCTCCTCTCCCGTCCCACGGCCCTCGTCTTCGCCCTCTACGCAGGGACATACCTCACCGCCAACGCCCTCGACACGCTCTCCTCCACAGTCTCAAACTCCCCCGCCACATCAACCACCTCCGGCCCGGCCAAGTTCGCCGCCTCGTCCGCCACCAACGTCGGCCTCTGCGTGTACAAAGACCAAGTCTTTGTCCGCCTCTTCGGTCCTCCCGGCGTCGTCTCCACCCCGCGACCAGTCTCATTGCCAAGCTATCTCCTCTTCACCACGCGCGACTGCCTCACCATCTTCGCATCGTTCAATCTCCCTCCTCTGCTCGCCCCGAGAATCGACGCCCGTCTCTCCGACTCGCTCAAGCGCTCCTTCGTCTCGGGCCTCACCGCGGCGCAGTTCCTCGCCCCGGCTTCCGTCCAGCTGCTTTCCACGCCCATCCACCTCCTCGGCCTCGACATGTACAACCGCCCCGAGGGAACGGCGTCGTGGCGCCAGCGCTGGCACGTCGTCAGGACGAATTGGCTCGTCAGCACGGCGGCGCGCATCTGTCGCATCGTGCCGGCTTTTGGCGTCGGCGGCGTGGTGAATACGAAGACGAGGAGGCATCTCATGGAACAGGTTGCGGGATGAACGGTGTTTTTTTTCTTCTTCAAAACGTCGATTTTTCCATCTTTTTTAAGGCTTTTCACTTTGCATCGTTTGCGTATGGAGAGCCATGGGGGACGATTAAATTATCAGGCTTACTTCTTTTCTGACAAGAGAGTATAATACTAGAGTATAGACGCGGCTGGGATAAAGCTCATGGTTGCGTCCTTGATATTGGGCGATACAGCTACTTAGATACCTTACATCAAAAAGACATGCATACACACACAGCAGGTTGTTATGCTATGGCATTACGAACCCCTCTCACAACCAAGATGCTCGCAGTCGAAATCAGCAAACAAAGCAGCAAACAAGCAAACGGGCATATAGCCTCTGCTGTCATCCCCCAATACATACATCAGTTAAGTTGTACTTTTTTTTTCGATTTATTTGCAGTGTCTAGCAAATCTGCCTACCAAGATCCTGTTCATCTGTTCCGTCCATACATACAGAGTCACATACAGAGTCTCATCATCACCCCATTCCGCCGCATCCCCCAAAGTCCGCTCTCAGTCACAGACATCACATGGCCAAGATCAGGTCAAGGCCCCTCCTCGCATCCTCCCTGCATCTCACACTCCATATCTCCCCTCCCCATATCCCATCCCGACAACTCATCCACAATGCAAGGTATAGTCAGTTCCCCTGTCTTGCCTCCCCTCTCACAAAGGAAATTGAACAAAAATCGACGAGTCTCAAGGAGCCGGCAAGTGGGAGAATACCCTACTTGGAAACACACATCCGACTCAGGGAGTCGATCGACTGATAAGGGAGGCCGTCTTTCTTCCAATCGCCCTCTCCGAGGCTCGGCCACCCACAATCGTGTCTCGACTGAGAAAGGTTAAGAGATCAAAATCGTGAGAAAGCATGTTATGTCTTGGTCGCACAGGTGGGCCTTTGAAGATAAACCGACTTTCTGTATCCGCAATGGTAGATTGTAGTATCCGATGAACAAAGTGAAGAGAAAAGAGGCAGCTCTCAAAAAGGTGAGCCGTATGGTGGTAGGTCATGAAGCGAGCCGAGGGCTCTCCATACATCCATTCAGCCAGTAGACTAGCTTTAACAGGCAGTGAAGACCAAGGCATCGCGGAAAAGTATTCGGATCGCGATTCCGAGTGCAACCACTCAGGCAGGACCTTTTTTTTCGAGTAAAATAACCACGAGTACAAGAGAGAAAACATAAATCAAGCTCCAGTCGATTGAAAGGCGGGTATCACCAATTACAAGACGTGAGTCGCCGTGACCCGTCGGGTCGTGAAAGTCCAAACACCCACGGTAGGCGGCCCATGTCGTGCAAGAAAAAGTAGAGTTGAAAATATAGACATCGAAGAGTTAATGGGCTCCCAGTGGCCGCGGCTACACCACCTCAACGTACAGCATCAGCTTCTCGTTGCGCTCGAGGGCGTAGTCCAGGTCGGCGTCGTTGGTCAGGCTGGGCTTGTTGCCCGTCTGCTCGTCCTTGTAGAAGAGCTGAAGCTGCTCGTTGGGCGACACCTTGAGTCGATCTCGGACCTTGTCGCACAGCTGCTGGAACTGGATGTTTGTGGGGACGCGGATGGCAATCAGGTCGCCGTTGTAGTACATCTTGATCTTCATGGCGGCTGAGGCTTGGCCCGGCTGCTGAGCCTGCTGCGGCTGCGAGAGCGGCTGCTGTTGCATGACTGGGGGTTGTGCAGAGTCAGTATTACAATTGAGCCATGCGACAGTCGGCTTTCACGAGAAGCAGTTGCGGTAACTCACCTTGCTGCGGATTGCTGACTTGTCTTGGAGTAGCCGAGAGACCATTGTATCCATTACCGCTCAGGTTATTTCGCGACGACTGCAGCGAGTCGGGGTTAGCATGTGACCCAGACGACGAGCCTTGAGAGCCCTGTGACAGCCGGTATTCCTGCTCAATCGTGGCAGGGTCCATCTCATAATCGCCTTCTCGGGGGGCGAAGAACTGCTTGACGAGCGTGCACCGGGAGATGTAGGGGGGCTGGTTCAGCAGATTCTTGACGTAAGCGTCAAGGTTATGCAGCCTTCCCTCGGTGATGGCATCCGTCACGTAGCTCACAGGGCCGGGCATGTAGGGGAGGGTTCGCTTCTGGGTTCCAGTGTTGCCTGCCTCAGCAGGGAACTCGGTGAGAAGGGCAATCTGGAAGTCATAAAAGTCCTCGTAGTACCGGGACAGCTCCCAGTGCCGTCCATCCTCGAGCTGCGTCTCGATCACAAACCAGTATTTGTCTTCCGCAAAGCAGTAGCGGGGTATTCGGGCAGAGATGGGGGCGTAGAGTTCCGTCGTCGCGCTGGATACAAACTCGGTCTGCTGGGGCTGGGCAGCAGGCTGAGGGGGGCCGCTGGGGGCTAGGGGCTGTTGGGGTTGGTCAATGCCTGGTCAAGAGGCGAGGCTGGGGGGTGATGAATGGAGGGCTTGGGACGGGATGTGACCATAGGTTGGAGTGACGGTAGGACAGAGGTGGTGAGAGTGAAAAGCGATTGGGGAGACGGGGGAGCAATCAGTCGGGGAACAGATTGAAAGGTACAGGATCCTGAACAGAGAACGATGATGGTGAAATGAGATGAGGTTGTGGAACAAGAGGAACGGAGTGATAAGAGACGAGTTTGTGGAGATGAGAGATGCAGTGAAATGAGACGAGGCTGCGACGAAAGAAGGAGAAAAGAGAGAGAAATGGAGGGAATGATAGAGGCACAACTCACCTGAGGGGCATTCTGAATGCTCAGGCGCTCCATGCCCTGCTCAAGCGGCTGGGAAGGTCCTCCGCCCTCAAACTTGCCCAGGGTAATGCTGCTGTTCTTGTAGGCGGTGGCCATCTTCTTCCACTCCTCGACCTTGGGCACGCCCGCCTTCCTGATGGCCTCGCCGGGATTCTCGAGGGCCTTGCCCGTGGCCATATCACGGAGCTCGATAAAGGACACGGGAATCAGGCCGGGGCCGCCGAGCCGGCCAATGGGCTTGGCGACGAACCACTCCGGGTTGGACTGCGCAATGACGATGATTGCCTCGCCGGCCTTGGCCTCGAGCTCGTCGGACCGCTCCGCGTTGAAGTCGTACATGACGACGCCGTAGACCATGGCGCCCTGCTTGGCGGACTTGGACATGCGCTGGCTCGCCGACGCGGAAGAGCCCGGGGACTGCATGGCGGAGTTGACCTCGCCGTAGCCAGAGTCGTGATCAGGGTTCTGGTTGGCGGTGGTCGGGCGACCGTCTGAGGTGTGGCTGTCGCGCTCAGTCTTGCCGAGGGCCTGGAAGTAGGCAACGGGCACGAGACCACGCGCGTCGGGCAGCGCAGGATTGCAGGCTTCGTACCAGTCGGAATCGTCCTCGCGGCCGATGACGTGGAAGAAGTCGCCTTTGGAGAAGCTCAGCTCTTGGGGGGAGCGGGCCTCGTAGTCGTAGAGCGCTCGGATGACCTGCGAAGAAGCGTCAGAAAAAGGGCTGCCCCACAGACTGGCTCGTGCTTGGAGGCGCTACGAAAAGCGAGGATAGACGAAATGAAATGCCATTGCAAACGCAGCTCGAAACAAGGGTAGCAAGGCTATATGAAACGTGAAGAAAAAAAAAAAAAAGAGCAGGGTGTTATGCGCGATAACGTCTGCGTCTTGCGACCTAGGTATTCAATGACTTGACCGCGGACGAACACCAACACAGCCGCTGGGATGGATGGATCTGGACGGAAAAGAGAGAGAGAGAGACAGAAGAGGGGGGACTTGCAAACGCAGCACACTGGATCAACGAACCTTCTTGGGCGGAACGATGGCGACAGCGGCTTTGGGGGTGATGGAGATACTGTGCTGTTTCTCCTTGTCGCCCTTGATAGACCGTCGAAGAGCCTGCAGGAAGGCCATGGCTGTTAGTCTTGTCTTGTCCTCTGGTTGTCCGAGACTACTTGGTCGCAAGGGAAGCTTGTTTGTTGATGTTGATCTCGCCTGCGCGCGCGCCGTGACTGTTGTGCTTGTGACGGAGGCAGGTTTGGAGGCTGGCAGCTGGCGAGCCCAAGGCGATCGATATACGAGGGCCATCGTGTCGCCGGTCCGGCAGGCGTTGGGGAGGGGAGCGGTTTGCAGCTGGCAGCGCATGGCTTGCGCAGTTGGCAATGACGCACCTTCATCTTTGTCCTGTGTATTGCAGTGTCGCGCTGTGTAACGAGCCGGTGACGGCCGGGATATGAGGCGTATGCGAGGTGTGAGGGAGTGGGTGGTTTTCCCGGCTGGAGGAAGAGGGACTATCGGGTTCGTGCGAGCTCGCAGGCGGGAAGCGCTTTGCTCGGCGGTTGGCACGGTCGAGACGAAGGGCGAGCGAGCGAGCGAGCGAGGGGTGCGCAAAAAAAGTCGACCTCTGGCGGCGAGGCGAGGGAGCGGAGGAGGAGGGAGGGAGGGAGGGGGTGGTTTTTCGGTGCCAATGGCCAGCCGGCGAGGCGAGGCGATGGCGATGGCGAGACGAGACGAGACGGCGACGGTGAGGCTGGCGGGTTGCTGGGCGTGGCCACGGATCAGGACAGGCCGCGCGACGAAGAGCGAGGCAACGAAGCAGAAGGCCGGCTCGATGCAGGAGAAGCTTGCGCTGCGCTCGAGTCGCACCGCCAAGTTGGTTGCGCGTGCTAGCCGGCAAGATCAATAACTAGCAGCAGTAGTCGTGCGTCGGGTCGCCTAGCCTCTTGTGGTGTGTCGGCTGCGCCTCGTGCTTCTAGAAAGATGGACGGTCAAGCCTCGCGCGTTGCTGCGTGCGCTTTGTGCTTGTGCTTGGGCTTGTGCTTGTGCCTGCTGGACTGACTGGCCCGGCCTCACGATTTCGGCGATGCAGGCGGCCGCCGTGGAAACGTGCAGCTGGGGCTTCCGCGAGCCGTGTAATGAATAATAATAATAATAGCAGCTGCTGTTATCCTTGGCTTGCAGGTCGCACCCTGGGCCAATGCGATGCAGATGCGATGATAATGAGATGCGGTCCGAGTCAAATCACTTGGCCCAGACAGAGGATGGCGCAATCACCGGCCGTTGCGATCGTGGACGGGGAATTCTACAGGCGTCGTTTAAGTGGAAGAAGCAGACGGGAAGAAAACCTTGGAATACACAAGTTCTTGGCTATGGTAAGAGACGATAGGTAGGTAGGTATTGACGACAACTGACACTGTGAACGGTTATAGCGATGGCGCCGGGGAGGAAGCGGCTGGAACAGATGGAGATGGAGATGCAGATGGAGATTGGAGAGAGGCAAAACAGCCCAGTGCCTTTTACCAGTGCAACGGACACGGAACTCGCGACAGAAGATATGTACAGTACCTACTACCTAAGTACCTACTAGGTTCCTCTAGCTGTGGGTGTTTTAACGAGTGGAAGGGACGAGGTCAAACCTCACTCACATCCATGCCTTCATGTACTCGTACATGAGCGCCTGTACAATCCTGGTTACAACGAGATATCTCAAGGCAGGTACCTAAGTACCTACTACCTAGTACCTGTACCCAGCAGCGCCGGCTTCGACTTGCAACCTTGAAGTTGTGCGACCGACAAGGCAGCGGGAGAAACGACATGGAAGAGGGAACCAGACAGCCCCAGCGTATCGTATGGACCTGTCCATACCTTGCGGACACGAGTCTGCCACAAAGTGCCTTCCATTAATACTACCTATCGCCAGGTCAAGAGCCCTGTCCCTGTCCTTTGCTCTCCTCGCCCATGTCCGTCTGCGCAGCGAGCCTGGCCTCAAGCCCTCACGCCACAAAGCGCTTGCATCAATGGGAGCCCGTCGGTGGCCTCCAGTCGTTGAATGGAACCTTGAATGGAAACATAAGGTAACCTCTAGTGGGCCTCTTATAAGAGCGCCATCCAAGTGCGCAGCGCCTCGACGGCCGGGAGCCCAGGTGGCTTACAGGGGACCCTCTACTGTAGTGGGGGCAGCGCAGAAACACGCAGCCCAGCGTCCAAGCGCGCGGAGTCCGGTCAGAAGAGGTCGCCAGAAAGGCTGCCCGCACGTCACTAGGTACAACAATCAGAGGTACAGTAGAAGTTACATGAACCTCAGCGAGAAGGATTGATTCCATCAATCGAGCGACAAGGGACGCACCAAGGGTTCGATGTGTGATGTGATATCAGTCGGGCAGCAACTTTGTGTCCTCTCCATCTTTTTTATTATTTCTCGTTTCCCACAAACTCTTTCTTGCTCTCTTCTGCCTTGCAGCCCGAGCTTGAACCAAACAAGAGATACCTACCTAGACAGGAATATTGGACCCTTGAAAGTGGTTACAGAGAGGTCCATCCATCAGCATACATGACCTACATAAACACCCACCCCCATCCAACCGTGCACACAGTCACCAGGTGTGCTGCCGCCTCCCACAGTCCAATCTCAGACGCTTTTCTTCAACAACTCAACTCGCTCGGCTTACCAGCCTGCCGGTAGCTCTACATCCATACCTACCTTGCTTGACCTCACCTCAGGTACCTATCCGTCCAAACAACACGCGTTGCTGCGTCCGCATCTGTAACCCAAAAAGGCGCACATGCTCTCCATTCATGTACCACCACGACCTGTATACGGTACCTTACCGTACCTTACAAAAGGGCACGAAGCTGTGTGCATTGTTAGGTACTAATATGGTATCCCGTGTGCGAACAATTTTACTTCTTGGTAATAGTACTTCCGCAAAAGACCTCCCGTGTGCTCAGCGCCAGCTTGCGCCGACGAGGCTGAAATCCGCAACGCGAAAAATGTTACTCTTCTCCTCTGGTTGGGCACCCATCTCATTTCCCCTTGCGATTCATAATAATATCCCGTCGGTGCCTTACTCGACCAGGTACAGTAAACAAAATTCTTACTTCGTGCGGACTATTTTTTTTTTTTTTTTTTTTTTCTTTTTCAGCAGCATTCTGCGCATCTGTTACACTTTCGACACCCCGTGCACCAAAGGGATTCCAACCTCAATAAGGCCCTTAACAGTAAGGTACTTATCGGCCAGGGCCAGTCTTCGTAGAATGAAAACTCATCGTGATCTCTTTTCCAGAACTTCTAGCGGCATCTGTTCCCCCATCCAACTGCTACCTTGCCTCCCGTCGACTCCACCACCCGAAAGATGCATCCCCTTGTTGTCCACATGGCCCTCCCGTCTTGCGCTACCCCCTCTGGCTGGTGAAACCCGGGAGGATTACAGGTGAAAGAGGAAGGGAAAGGCTCGCCTTGGCCGCACCAGTTGCGCTACTCGTCCATCCCGGCACCTCGTCCATCACACATGTACGCCAAGGACGCCAAGGTTGTTTTGCATGTCATCTTGCCTCAAGTGGCGGAGCGGCCCAAGTGGTAGCAATAGTAGGTATCAATTCTCAAAACGATCCTCACAAGAGTCCACTTTTGATCAAGTCATTGTAGTTCCGGCTCTGTCATGAATGCCGCGAACCCTGCATCAGAACTTTGCGTCCAAGCAGGCCAAGCACCATTGCTGGCTTTGCAGTCATTACCAACGCCAAACACCGTAAACCTTCCAATGTTTCAACGGTTCCATCCAACCGTAACGCGCAAGCCAAACACCAAGTATGACCTCGTAGTGAGACGCGTTGAGGCAAGCAACCCCCAGATATCGTCCAAATCCATCACCCAACATCCAAGTGGCTGGAGTTGTTACCATGACCAACTCATATCCCGCCTTGCAACAGAAGCAGGGATCTGACGTATCAAGTTAGAACAGGAAATTGTTTTTGAGCAGAGCACCGTCGAAACCGAGGTGGATGCCAGGAATCTGCTCTTCTTCGAGCATGTATAAGCGTCTCGCCACTGTCCGGTAGAGGCAAAGACAAGAATATATGTCTTCATAACGGTCTATAGACGGATTCCAAGGTGAAAACAAAGAAATCGTCAGACGTCACCGCCGTAGCCAGCAAGACGCTATTCGTTAGGTATCAAAGGCGGGCTGGCAATTTTCAGAAATAGAGAGAAGAGCAAAAGAAGAAGGCGACCGGTGGCCGTGAGCCGTGTGCAAAGAAACACGCAGGGAGAGGAAGAGACGCCTGAGGGACGTGACAAGGAGCGATGCGAACAAGTCAGATCTGCCCCTTGATGTCCACTTTCTGGAAAGCCGCGGCCCTAGAGTTCTCAAACAGGCCATTGGCTTTGCCAGTCAGGAACGCAATGTACTCTGTGCGGTCTTCAAGAAGATGTTGCCCCTGGTAGTCAATGATGAACTGAGCAGCATCAGCATCTGATTCGAACCCGAGTTCCTCAGTGATGAAGCGCAGCTTGACGTCAGGTTTGTATCTAAACGGCAGGTTAGTCCTGGTCAGGGAATCCAATACGGGGCAGAAAACAGACTCACCCTTTGCAGATGTTGCACAGAGCCGCAAGGCGCTCCCGGGCGACAAACATATCCATCAGATATGCACCCATGTTGGGGGTGTCAAGGTACAGCTGGAAAAACTTGTGATAGTTGCCCAGTGCCAGCGCAGACCTCACGCTGAGCGCGTGCTTGATCGGCCTCTCTTCCTTCTCCGCTGCTGTTAGATCTGCCAGGGTGTCGTTCAGGCCGGTGCGGTTGGCAGTGTGAATGAAATAGAGGATACGATACGCCTTGAACTCAATGGGGTTGCCCTTGAGACCCATTGCGTACAACGATCGCAGCTGGGTCTGGCACTGATTATACTCACCAATGTCCCCCTTCTCCAAGGCAATCCGGGCGTGGATCTCGTAGACGGAAACGGTGAACTCGTTCTTGATGCGTTGCACTGTGAGATCCTGGCGCATGGACTTGAACTGGTCGCAAATGTAGGAATAGTTGCCCTCCTTTCTCCACTTCTTCTTCAACAACTCTAGCGTTTGCCGGAGAACTCTCTCGGGTCGCACATTTGACGGGACGGGGGGAGCAGTCAGGCGGAGATACTTCTTTTCAAGGACTTCAGAGGTGCCCACGATGGGGCCGGATGGCGGCGGCGGGTTCAGGCTCAGCGACGCTACGTTGGCCGCCTTGTACTCGTTCTCGAAGCGCCGCTTGCGCTTGTTGGCTTCCTTCTGGAACTTACTAGACTTGGGGTCATCGAGGGCTGCCCGCTTCTCGGGGGAATACGAAATGCGATCCTCGAGGGATCGACCTGCGTTAGTAGAGTGCCACGGGGGCGGTGCGGATGAGTCATGTGAAAAGTCATTCGACTTGCGCTTTTTGGGATTGAAGGAATCGTCGGTGTAAATCGGTGTGGTTATTGGAGCGGCACGGTGATGAAGCTTGAGTTGCGCCTCGCGGTCGGCTCTCACCAACGCTTGGGGCAGAGGCATGTTATCCCAGTCGATGGTGTAGAGCGCGTTGTTCTCCTTGGCGCTGCCAATGGTATCCTTCAACTTGGCTTCCAGTTCCGCACGAGAGACAGAGGGGTCGTCATTCTCCGGGTGGAAAGACCGTTGGACGTATCGTCGAACCGATTCCGGCCACTCGGTCTTGGTTCCTTTGGGCTGTTCTACAGGTGCTGCTGGTGATGTACTGGTGGTAGGGGTTGCGGGCTGACTCTGGGGAGAGCTTGACGCGTAGGGGTTGTACGGGGGCGGCGGAGGCGCAGGATATGATCCAAAGTTTTGTCGAACTGGAACTGGGATAAAGGCCGGTGCCGCTGACGAGATGAGATGAGACCGAGCCCCAGCGGAGGGGATGGAGAGAGACTCACTGTGCTGATAGGCGTAGGGAGCCTGAGGAGCAACGCCCGGCGGATGCTGGGCACTCGACCAGCTGGACATGGCGACGGCGGCTGAAGTGCTGGATGCACTGAACTGAGAGTTAGTTTTACGAGATGCGGCGATGGAGCAAGGGCGGACGAGGAGTCCGGCGCGGGCAACGGGGGTTGATAGTCGATATTCGTCGTCGCGATAATTGTTGGGTGTGGTTAGGAGGCGCCCGGGCGAAGTTGGGCTGCAACAGGGCAAAATGTGCGAGAGCCAGGTCCCGTGACCAGCTCAGCCCGGTTGAATGCCGGCTATGGCAGCAGACCCTTTAGGCCGAATTTGGGCTGGCGCGTCTGGATGGAGCGACGGACGAGGTACGTACCGCTTGTTGGTGGTACTACAGCGGCCACTGAAGTCGCCATGCCTCATCGACGCACTCGCCATCATCACCACTTCTGGACTCGCCATACTGAGGTTCCATCTTCTATATAGAGCATCTTCAGGCGACAGCTCGCTGTAAATCTCCACTCGCTTCTCGTTGGAAAGCACTGTCCGACCGAATATCGACGTTTGGTATCCCAGATCTCCTACTGTCCCTCAGGCACGTGCTATCGTGACCTCCAGTAGGTATTCAGCGCATCACCGCAGCTCAGGCCAACCTTGGAAGTCATTCATCGAGGGCTGGCTCTTATGCCACGGCCGCATGACGAATGTTTCTGAAGCACCTTGATCTGACCACTGCTCTGCGGCCTTCGTATCTCCCGGATGAAGCACTGCTCTTTGTGCAGGACAATGTCGGCTTGTACGAGGGGTGAGTATCCCAGCCTCGTCCTCAGCTGCCTGAGCTCCCGGTGCTGATGGGACATGACAGGAAGTTCAAGCTCCCCAACCAGCAGAATGGCCAGGTATATCTGACTTCACATCGTATCTGCTATGTCGACAAGGAGGAGCCGAGGAAGAACTCGGTCGCCCTCAACTTGAAGGAAGTGGACCGCTATGAGTTCTATGCCGGGTTCCTCAAGTCCTCGGCCAAGGTCACTCTTGTGCCCAAGCCCCTGAAGCGCTCAACGCTTCACAACCGCGTTGTGTCCAGCACCGGAGTCACCTCAAGGGGCAGTACGCCGTCTCCCGCTCAGTCAGACAACGCATACGCTCCTCCGTCTGGGCCTCCAGCAATCACAACAGCCACCTGGGTCTGCACCATCTGCAGCTTCTCCAATCCCGTCCCCTCGAACTTTGATCCAGTCACGGCCAATGCCCACACGCCGCTTCCACCATGCTTAGCATGCGGCATCAAACCAACCTTGTCGCAGGTGCTAAAGGCCGCCATCACCAGCGCAAGCAACCGTCCGACGGCTTCGTCCAGTTCCAGCCAGCAAGCCTCAACAAGCGCTACGACACAATCAAGCGACCCCTATTCGGCATCGGGTACTCCCGCTGGCGACGGGCAAGGAAAGCCTGATCCTACCGTGTCATTTCACTGTCCTAGATGCACATTCTCAAACCATCCTTCCCTTCTATCCTGCGAGATGTGCGGAGCTCCATTGCTTTCACAAGATCTACCGCCTTCCATATCCAACAACTCAGACTATACCAGGACACAGTCCCCAGGACCGGTCAAGGACAGCAGCAGCAAAGCGAGCCCAGGCGGCAACGAATATGCGGAGAGCGTCAAGATATCGTTCCGGGGTGGCGGAGAGAAGATCTTCTACGAGCGTCTCAAGAGTGCCATGACACAACGCAAATGGCTACTGCACGATGCGCCTCCCGCCCCAAAGAGCAATCGTATGATTGAGGACAGTTCCGTCAACGGCTCATCAGGCGCCCCCGCCCCCAAGGCGAAAGCAGCTGGCATTGCCGGGCTCGAGCAGCTGGGCTTGAACATGCGCAAGGACAATGAGATTCTCATTGGCAGCGCCTTTGAGGACCTCGAAGCCCTGATGGCCTCCGCAAAGGAGGTGGTAGCCCTGGCAGAGAGATTCGCACAGCAGGTCAACGGCGCCAGCGACGACGTCACGTCCAAGGAGAACTCCATCCTGGCGGAATCCGCCCACCAGCTCGGGCTGATCACAACCAAGGACATTGTCGGCGGCGGAAGCTCCGAGTCGCTCTACCTCTCGGAGCTGGCGCGCAACCTAGCCGAGTTCCTCACCGACGACGCCCGCGGCGTGCTCAAGCGAGCGGGCGGGATCCTGACGCTCGTCGACCTGTGGGCCATGTTCAACCGGGCGCGCGGCGGCGTCGAGCTCGTCAGCCCGATGGACTTTAAGAAGGCGGCGCAGATGTGGGAGTCGCTCAAGCTCCCCGTGCGGCTGCGCACGTTCCGCAGCGGTGTCATGGTTGTCCAGGCGCGGGACCGCACCGACGAGGCCACCGTCAAGTCCATCTTGGCGTGGCTGCAGGACCTGCACGAGTTCCCGCCCGAGCGGGAGGTTGCGTGGGACTGGCGCCAGTTTGGGCGCGGCGTCACGGCGCAGGAGGCCGCGGAGAGGTTCGGCTGGAGCCTGGGCGTTGCCGAGGAGGAGCTGCTCATGGCGGAGGAGCAGGGGGCCCTGTGTCGCGAGGAGGGACTCGAGGGGCTCAAGTTTTGGAAGAATTACATTGGGGCCAGCGATGTGGAGGAGATGCAGAAGAGGGAGGCGCAGCGGGAGGCGGACGCGTTGATGCAGCGTTTGCGAGACACTGGGTTTATATAGTAGGGGCTTAGATATGTCAGGCCTGGGGTTGAGGGGGGGTTCTCTCATCGTTGGCGTCTACGATTTTGAGTTACATGGCATTGATACCACTTTCTGGAGGCTTTACGTTTGGATGATGGGTGAATTCTGTATCTTCGGGTACCTTGTGTAGTAGGTAGATATACAGTAGACTAGCTGATCCTTCATAGCAGCCCGTTATGCTGTGTGACGCCATCCACTTCTCATCGCGGGCATATCAACAAAATGCAATTAAACGTGGGAAAGGAAGATATAGACACCAAAACTCCGCAAAGCGCCCTGTCTTGATCAAACTCCAGAATGCACGCAGCAAAGGGCTCTGGTGGTCCCGAATGGCAGCCTGAACTTCCGCCCCCCCCCTTATACTCCCAGATTGTAACAAAAGAATCGCGCAAGGCAGCAGGAATCAAACGTTGGCTATTCGGCTTGAGGTATGAACGCCGGAGAATGACCCATATGATGATGAAACAAAAGCAGATAGGACGGCCATTGAGAAGGGGAGGGCTACACCACAACGTGAGTCGACATGTGCTCCACGGCCTCCTTGATAGAACGAAGCATGCGCTGGTTGACGCAAAACGGACACCGCAGCGGCCTTTCTCCATGAGTGGATAGGGGAACCTCGGAGTGGATGGGCGTGAGGGTCAGCTCGGGCGCCATGTCCTGGCCTGGCGTGGTGTAGCGGGTGTCTGACGGCGCACGGCCGCCGGGCGTCGTCATGCCCTGCTGCTGAAGGCCCGCGGCTCGCTCGGCGCGCTCTCTCTCCTCGCGGACGGCGGCGGCCTGCTCCTCAGCGGCCTGCTCCTCCTGCTGGAGCTGTCGCAGGGCGTTCTGCAGCACCACCTCGGGATCGTCGTCGGCGTACATGGGCTGGTCGGGCTGCTGCGGCTGGGCGAGCGTGGGCTCCACGGGGGCCAGCGAGGGCAGCGGCTGGGCGTGGGCGCTGGCGAGGCGGCGGATGATCTCGTCGCGGACCAGGGCGCAGGTGTTGAGGCTCGACTCGACGCCGACGACGCGCAGGACCTGCTCCCGGATGGCGGCCGGGCTCGTGTCGGCGGCAATGGCCATGAAGCGCGGGACGCAGTCGGCCAGGTAGTCGATGTCGTCGGCCGGGTTGATGCCGCCGTCTCCGTGGCGGCGCTGGCGACGGATCAGCAGGCCGTAGCGCTTCTTGAAGCGATGGATCCATCCCGGCGAGAACTCGGGCGGCGTCTCCTCCTTGTAGCGCGGCAGCTGGCTGAAGATGGCCTTTGCCTTCTCGCCCAGCTCCTCGTTGGTGGGCTGGCGGCCGGCGGCCTGGACCTGCTGGTACCACAGCAGCACCAGCTTCTCGACGTCGGGCCAGTTGCCGAAGCGCAGCCGCGACCCGGACAGCTGCGGGTTGTCGCCGTCGAGGCGCGAGTACTTGGGCGACAGCGAGTGCGAGACGGTCGACTGGCTGATCTGCTGGCCGTACTGGCTGAAGAACCACTCGATGCACGCCTTGTGCGACGGCCGGATCGTCTGGTTGTTGGCCCAGCGCCGCAGCGCGCGCCGCTGGTCCAGCGTCAGCGAGTGCCGCTCCTTGGGCGCCGCCGACGGCGACATGTCGCTGCCGTCCACCAGGGAGTCTGTCGTGGCGGCCATTTCGGGGGTCGACGTCGATATACCGGGTTTTGCGGTGTCGTCCGAATTGCAATCGTTGTATCCGATGGATTGCGGGATTCGTTTCGCTTTAGGGAGATGGTGCATGCGCCATAAAAGAGTCGAGGCGGGGCGCGTCAGGGCTTCAATCAGCTCTCGGTTTCGTTCAATGCCTCTGTTCTCTTCAGCTGCCACTCTACTGGTACTACATGCCTGTGGCTCACGTGACCCGTTTGTGCCCAAAAGAGAGCTCCCAGATTGGGTGCCATCAGCATCGGCTGCTTGTTGCTTTGTACTGTACCACTTGCTACATATTGGCTACATATTGGCTACACGGTGCCCTCAGCAAGTTCTTTTTCTTTTCTCGCCTGGTGATAGGTAGGTTTGCCTTGTCGTTGCTCTGCATTGAGCTCGGGAGCCACGCATGACGAGTGGCCGAACTGTGGCCTGTGATATGCGATTCGCGAGTGGTTGTACGTAGGCATGCTTCTCTCTATCCTGGATGCTAAGGTATGGTGGTCAGGTATGCTTATATCCGGCTGGCTTGTGGCATGAAGCCGAGTGGTTGGACGCTAAGAACTAGATTAATCTAAGACACGGAGTCGATAATCGAATTTCTCTGTATCCCGTTACAATGGGTAGCTCTCATGAGCTTATTGCGTCAAGCATTTAATGAAGTCTTGACATAGGTAGTCGCTCTCCTGTGCTTCGTACGGATTGATTTCACTTATCCACATAGGTACTACCTATGGTCAAAGACTGTCACTTCACAGAGAAAAGCTGTTCATTGACAAGATCGTAGAGGTTGTATGCGACAAATTCAGACGCTGCACATACGTATATCGAGTTGATGTCCTGGGAATTGGCATAATGAACAGGTAGAAATTACTGGTCAGGATGACTTCACTAGCAAGACAGGGGAGCGCATACGGCCACAACCCAGTAAGCTACCTCATTGATAGGCACATGAGATTCCCAGTGATGCAGCCATCTCTTCGCAGCAATGATCCCCCAAGGCACCCAGGCCAAGATTCGGGATGGCTTGACTCTTCCCACCGGACCTCAGGAGAAACGGCAGTTGGTTAGACGTGGAAAATGCTCATCCAGCAACAACCATTGAAGCTTCCCGCGGCAGCGTAGGATCTCCGATCCAGTCAAGCCCAACCACGCAATGAATAAGAATGTACCAGTCCACAGTCGCAATCGAACAGGTTGACTTTTCGGCTGCTCGGAGAAGGTGATCGCATTGTTTCTATATCGAGACTCTTTCGCTCTCCGTGCATCTAGTATGTACAAGACAACAATACACTATCCCCCACGCCGGACATTTTCGGTTTTCGCTGCTTAGTGCTTCTTGTCCTGCTCCTCGAGGAATTTCCTGTCATCCCGTTAGTCGACCGCGCTTGAGCGTCGCGCACGATATATATAACGCACTTGATGAAGTCGGCCTCGTCAGAGCTGGAAGCGTTGATCGGGGGAGTAGCAACGGCAGAGGCGGGCTTCTTGGGGCCGGAAGCAGCGTAGTAGGCACCGCCGAAGAGGGTAGCCAACCAGCCCATGGCAAGCTGCGATGTTGCAAATCATCATGTTAGACAAAGCTGGAACCAGAGCAGTTTGGAGCGGCTTGTTGCGCAGCAGGACATACGTAGTGGCCGCCGATCTGTCGGCCAGCAATAGTGTAGGTAGCGACACCAGCCATCTTGACCTCGGGATATGCGTCGAAAAAGGGGGTGGACGAGAGGAATTGGGCGGGAATCGGGGGATTGCTGGAGGTGTTGGGGAGATCCGATGCACAATCGACTTTTGCCTTGAAAACGGATGGCGGACTGAATTGTGCCTGGAATTGCAGGCCGGCGCGGCACCTCGGCTATTCCCCGGCTGGCAGTTCGGCGCAGTGGATGCCCAAAGTCGCAGGTACCGTTTTTTGCATGGTCGACGTCACTGTACCGATCTGGCCGTGTTAGCCTGCGGGAGGTTTCGGTAGCCGTGAGCTACGGAGCTGCCTGCCAGTACATGCCCGGTGAACAAAACCTGGCTCCGGCATCTTCGCAATCGCTCAATTCGCAAATCTCCAACCCTCCCGGCATTTGCTTTCTGGCCATATAGACTTCTGTTTTCCACTGTCGTTGTTGCATTTCCATCGCGTGCTAGAGATTCACCATGGGCTGGTGGGGCAAATCATCCGACTCGAAGCCTGAGCAGCAGCAGCAGCAGGAGCAGCAAAAAGAGGCGCGCAAGGAATCCGTCTTCGACCCGAAGCTCCCCAAGGCAGAGAAGCTGCCCAAGGCGCTGCAGAAGATTGTCGATAAGGCCGACAAGGATGACAGCTTCTTTGACAACATAAAGGAAGGACGGTGAGTGCCATCTACTCTCCTTCTCTCTCTCTCTCTCTTCAGCAGACAAGAGGCTAAGAGCAGTGGTGTGTAGGGCCTCGGACTCGACGGAGAGCAATGTGCGATATGCTGCATATGCGACCAGACTCCGAACCATCCTCCTATCCGCCCACCGATACGTCGCCTATACCTCAGACATTGGCGAATCGTTCCGACCAGTTGCGCATCCGTACCTCGTGCGCTCCGCATATGGAATTTCGTGGCTCTACATTCTAGGCGATGTCTCGCACGAGGGATACCGCGCCTACTGGCAGAACCAGCGGATTCTTAACCCGCAGCTTCTGCTCAACTCTCACCAACAAAGGTTCACTGGCCTCCCCGAGAGGGAGACGCGCAACCTTACGCCCGGCGTAGTCTCTCCCTTGGAGGACTGGCGCACCGTCATGGTGCAGAGAGCCATCTTCCAGAGCGTCGCCAGTATGGGATTGCCGGCATTCACTATCCATTCCGTGGTCAAGTATTCTGGCAAGGCCATGAAGAATGTCAAAAACGCCACTCTGAGGACATGGGGCCCCATCGGACTTGGCCTGTCTGTGGTTCCCTTCTTGCCCAGCCTCTTTGACAAGCCGGTCGAGGACGCCGTGGAGTGGGCATTCCACAAGGGCTTTGAGCAGTTTGGTGGCAAGGCCTACGTTGGGGACTCGCCGTCTACCGGCCGAGAGAAGCTTCTCAACAAGGATCCGAAAATTATCAAGCAGGAATAGTCGGACATGCTTGCCTTGGGTACGGGAAAAGGCGTTGCGGAGCAAAGCACTCCACTCCTCGGGTATCGGAGCAAATGGGCACGGAAGAGGTCGCTGTACATACAATGCACGATGGGCTCTTTTCTCTTTATGTATATAAAACTTATTTTATAGCCAATCTTCATCTGAATTATCATGCCAGTCACTCGTGTTCATGACAAAGTCGTCAACACAAGAAGACACATGTAAGCTGCTACCGGCAGTTGGCCTCATCTGACATGTGCTTAAAGATGTTTGTTAGTGGACCCCAACTTGACCCCGCGATGTCCTACTCGACCCTGCAGCAGCCTTATCTGCGCCTCATCTCGTGCTCCCAGCCCCTGACGCTTGGCGACTCATTCCTACTTAGTATTGCATATTTCACGCCCTGACGATCAGAAGCATCGCATTCGCCCTCAGCCTCTTCAGGACATAGTAGTGCAGGGTGCACGGTCTTCAGCACCAATTTAGCAGGCGGCTATACATAGGGGCTTCCAGACGCTTCCTTGCCACGGTTGGTCAGCCGGCGGCAAACGCCCTCAGCCGTATCAGGGAACTCACTCACCCGCTCAATTGTGTCGCTTTGTAAGGTGACGACGTCGTCTTGTTCTGCCTGAAGGACATTACGGGAGGCGGAATTTGCAAACGAGGAGTAGCAAACACACGCCGACAGTATTTATTCCACACATCTCCAAGATGGCGTCGGGCTCGGATTCCGACGCTCCAGAAACGAGCTACATCATGAAGGACAGACAAGACGCCAGCCTCGTCGGCAAGCACTGCCAGTACGAATACTGCAACCAGCTCGACTTCCTCCCCTTCTTCTGCCAGTCCTGCACCAAGACCTTTTGCCTGGACCACCGCTCGGAATCGGCTCACAAGTGCGCAAACCCGGGCGCGTGGGCGGAGCGCAAGCGACAGGCCCAGCTGGCGAAGCCGTCCATCGGCCAGGGGAGGACGCTACGGGACAAGATTCCAGAGAAGCCATGCGCGTCGCCAGAGTGCGAGACGACAATCGGGACGTCGCGGACGCCGGGAGTGCACTGCGAGACGTGTAATCGGGATTACTGCCTGAAGCATCGCTTCAAGGACGACCACAACTGCAAGAATTTGACGCCTATCGGGGCGCGACCTATTCAGATCGATGTCGCCCAGAGGACGAAATCCGCCCTGGACCGGCTTCGAGCATGGGGGACGGCAAAGAAGGAGCAGGCTGGGAGGGCATTGCCCAAGCCGAAACCCAGTTCAGCAGCGGCTAGAATGGTGGCCGTCAACAACCTCAAGAAGACGGCAAAAGGCGATGACAAGCTGGCGCCGGAGAAGCGCGTCTACGTGTACGTGGAGGCCGAGGCCGAGACAGCAAAGGCCAAGTTTCCCAAGGGGGAGTTTTTCTATTCCAAGGACTGGGTCGTCGGCCGGTTGCTGGATGCGGCAGCACGGAGCCTCCAAGTACAAAATGTCAACAACCAGAGTTCCGATGAGAGGGACAAGTTACGAGTTTTCCATGTCGAAGGAGGCCGAGTGCTGGATTATGGAGAAAAGGTTGGCGCGGCGATACAGAGTGGGAATACCCTCGTTTTGCTGAGGGGCGTTGGTGCGCCTGCAGACTTGATAGATGTTTGAAAAGGATTTTGGAAAGAGAGCGGGATATACAAGAGGTGATACGGGCGTTTATGAGCAGCAATTGTACCAGATGGGTTTGGAGCTGGTCAGGGAATTGGGAGCATAGAAGACAGCGATGTTGCACTTTATATTAGGTATAATCAGCAATGTCTGACTTACGACAGACTCCTCATTACACACGATCGACAAATTAAAACTACATCTCCTTCTATTGTTCCTGTATGCCGTGAAGCTCGATTTGAGTACATTCTTGCAAAAGCCATCACAAAAGTCGATATTGAATCGACTGCTCCAGGGTGGCATCAGATACAGAGGCGTTCAGCCATACTGTACTTGATTAGCGCACGTGATCCCGCGTACGGGTTCGCGTCAATGACGACATGTCACTTCTCGCCACACCTCAACCTCACATCTCAACTTCGCGTGTGAGAAGACATGCCTCCATATGTCCCTCGCAAACGATTGAGAGCCTCATCGCCTGGAGAGGCGGTCGAACCCGATAAAAGCGCTAGTGAGGCGAATCCGAGGGCGGGTGCTGCGCGCAAACGGACGCTATACGACGACCTTGACTCATCGCATACGCCGGGAGGCTCAGATTCGCTGCTCCATGATCTCGGAGGAAGCGGTGATAGTGACAGTCCGCTTTCATCGCTCTCGGACAGCGACTTCGAAGATGTCCCTCTTGCCAAGCGGCAGAAGACGGATGATGCTGATGTGGAGGAGGAGGAGGACGATGAGGATGATGACGACATTGAGTTTGAGGATGTGGAAGCTCCGCAGCAATTCGCACCAGATGCGCCTGTGCCATCCGGCGACCTTGAACTGACGCTCATCCGGGACACTCGGATATCTTTGACGAACCAATTCGACAGAAAGGGACCATCAAAGCGAGAGCGGACTGTTCGGAATGCGACGCATTGCGTCCACGTCCTGTGTCTGCTCTGGCACAATGCAGTCCGGAACTCTTGGATATGCGACCCCGAGGTCCAGGCAATCATGATATCTCATGTTCCGCCCAGGCTCTGGGATGAGGTTGATCGTTGGAGGCAAAACAGCGGCCTGGTAGCAAGGCCGCCACCATCCAAGAAGATGGCGAGGAAGAAGGGCGCGAAGCAAGACTCTAGAGACTGGGGCGACACGGCCAAGCGGCTGGAGGAGGGAGCTATAGATATGAGCCACGGCGATCCTCTGTTTCGGCTCATGAAGTCGTTAGTTGCTTGGTGGAAGCAACGATTCCGAGTTACGGCTCCTGGTCTTCGAAAATGGGGCTATATGTCTCTGGAACGACTGGATAGACTCACGAAAGCATACAAGGAACACGAAGCAGATTTCGAAGAGTTCGGCGAGAGGATAGAGGGCATAGAAGGCTTTCGGCAATGCGCAGCCGACTGCAGGGGAAGTAGAGATGTTGGTGCTCAACTATTTACTGCGCTGCTTCGGGGGTTGGGGATCGATGCTCGGATGGTTGCTAGTTTGCAGCCACTGGGTTTTGGATGGAACAAGCTGGAAGACGCAGATCCCGAGGAGGTCGAGAACGATCAGACCACGCCTACCAAAACCACCAATCAAAAGGCTACAGGAAAGAAGCCGGAGAAGCAGGAAACGAAGGGCAAGACGAAGGCAAAGACGAAGACGAACAACACCCCATCACGGTCACGGTCCTCTCGAGCGGCCAAGCAGTTACCCGCAGTCACACAAGAGTCCGACGATGATCTTGAGCCTGACTTCAAGGATACAGACGACGAGTCTGTCGATATGACACTCACCACACCAACCAAATCCTTGCATGCGAAGAAGTTTGACAAAGACCTCGAGTTTCCACACTACTGGACCGAGGTTCTGTCCCCGGTCACCAAGAAATATCTCACCGTTGATCCCATTGTAAAGGGAACAATCGCCACAAATAGGGATCTAATTGAGACGTTCGAGCCTCGTGGCGCCAAGGCGGATAGAGCCAGGCAAGTCATTGCCTACGTCGTGGGCTATTCGAGAGATGGAACCGCCAAAGATGTGACGATCAGATATCTGAAGCGGCAAGTCCTTCCAGGGCGAACCAAGGGGGTCCGAATGCCACCGGTCAAGGTGCCTGTTTATAATCGCCACGGCAAGGTTAAGCGCTACGAACTGTCGGACTGGTTCAAAACGGCCATGTCTGGCTACAGGCGTGGAGGCAAGGATCACCCGTTGACAGAAGTCGACCAACAAGAAGACCTCACAGACCTGAAGCCTGCAAAGGCCGAAAAGAAAGAGGTCAAGGAGGGTGAGGAGACGCTACAATACTACAAACAGTCCAAAGAATACGCTCTGGAGAGACATCTCAAACGCGAGGAAGCGTTGAGGCCTGGTGCCAAACCAGTCAAGGTCTTCAAGAACAAAGGAAAGGGCGGCAAAGTGGATGAAGAAGATGTGTATCTTCGGTCAGATGTTGTGCTGGTCAAGAGTGCAGAAACCTGGCACAAGCAAGGCCGTGCTCCGCTTGCCGGCGAAGAGCCGCTGAAGAGAGTACCATATCGCGCTGCCACTCTCAACAGAAAAAGGGAGATTCTGGAAACTGAGGCAATGACTGGCCAAAAGGTGCTCCAGGGACTCTACAGCTTCGATCAGACGGACTGGATCATACCGCCACCAATCAAGGATGGCGTCATTCCCAAGAATGAATACGGGTATGTTTGCTTCATACTTTGTGGCTCAATATGCACTAACTTGATATAGGAATATCGACCTGTTTGCCGAGCACATGTGTCCTGAAGGCGCCGTACATGTCCCCTTTAGAGGCGTCGGCAAAGTCTGCAAGAGACTTGGCATCGACTATGCAGAGGCAGTGGTAGACTTTGAGTTTGGCCATCGTATGGCCGTCCCCGTCATCCAGGGAGTTGTAATCGCCGAAGAGCATCATGATAGGGTGATGGCGGAGCTGGAAAAGGATGAGGCGGAGCGCGTACGGAAAGAAGACGAGAAACGGCGCAAGGCAGCACTGGGAATGTGGCGGAAATTCCTGATGGGGATGCGCATTGTAGAGAGAATCCGGCAAGAATATGGTGAGATTGACGAAAGTGTCTCTGTCTTTGGTCATTCACGGGGAGGGGCTCCGGCCGGCAGCGCGCCCAAGGTTCACGACGAAGAACTCGCCGGGGGTTTCCTCCCCGAAGGTTATGAAGACGAGGAGGACGACCAAGCACGCGAAACATCAAGCTTTTTCCCCGCTCTTGAGGAGGATGATGAGGGTGGAGATGGAGATTTGGTGATGGAAGATGGCCGTGATGAGAGTGTTGGGGACTCTCATACCGAGGCTCGAGCTGAAAGCTCGACAAAATCTCGCAAGTATTCGACAAGGTCTAGAAAGACGCGAACAACACGAGAAAAGAAACAAACAGTCATTGACGAAGATGACCAGGAAGATGACGATTAATAGGATGCGAAAGCTCTATATCAGATGCGGGCTCCTGTTAGTTACACCATGACTCTCAGCATGACTCTGCTGCAATCTTGTCCGCGCATCTACAGGAAAGGTTTGATGTTTCGAAATGTTTGAATACAGGGTAATTCAGCGTCAGATGCCTTGCACCAACACTGAGGCCGCTTTAGATTGCAAGCGTTGCGCTCCAATCGAAGGACGTTGGGGGGCATTTCTCCGTGTTGAGGAGGACTTGAGGCAGTTGGGCACATACTGCCTTTGCTAGAGCTGAATATGGACAAGCAGACGCCTTCGGAGTTTTTTTGGACTCTCTTACCGTGAGATGTGTCATGATTGACGTTGACATTGGTTTGGGCATTCTGAACGGGGACTTTATGAGATGGATCCGAAACTGCGTTTCTAGCTGATCATCGCTTTGACTTCCGTGTCTTTCCTCAATGTAGACTGATATCGTTTGCTGATTCACTTACAGGCATTTCACTGAAGCTGTAATAACGGCGAACCTTGAGTCGTCGCTTCTGTGTACTTTACATATTGAAGCCTACGTTATCACCAATGATATTGTCGTCAAGAGGAGCCCCCGTCCTGTCCCCTCAATTCCATCAAACCTCGATATATCGCGGCGTCTCGTCTGTCAAACTACATAGAGGTTACGGCACCCACACAACTGGAGAATTGATATCGGGGACATTCGTCACATTCGAAGCCACCAATAAACTTGCGATACCATATCTGTTTAGTTGAGGACCCGAGAAGCTTTCAGGTCATGAGTTTCGGACCCTTTCTCTGGCAAACCCCCAACATTCGAACCGCATTTCCCTGCGGTCCTCAACGTCTTGAGCTCTTCCCAATGCTTTAGACTCTCCGATGACGCATCGTCATGCTTCATATCTCTCCGTGGCGAGTCCCCAACGCTTGCTTTGCCTCCGGTATGGCCGCTCATACATCTCCCCTCCGCCATTGTATGGAGCTCCCATGTCTATATAAAGGGGCCTTCGCTCCCGCCTTGGTCTCCTTTTTCTCTTCTTGTTCCTCAGCCCATTCACCACAGCGTTCTTTTTTCAGCGTTTTTGCATTTTTATCCCCAGCGTCTTTTATTCTTATTTCCCAGCGTCTTGCTTTCTTGCTTTTCCAGCGTCTTCATTTTTATCCCCAGCGATCCTTTTCCTTGATATCTCTTTGCCATCTCTTGCCATATATTTGCTATATATCCCCTACCTTTTCTGCTATTTATTTTGCTATTTGTTTTGCGATTTGTTTTGCGATTTGTTTTGCGATTTGTTTTGCGATTTGTTTTGCTATTTTCTTGCTATTTGTTTTGCTATTGTTTTGCGATTTGCTTTGCTATTTATTTTGCTATTTTCTTGCTATTTTTTTGCATTTTCTTGCGATTTACTTTGCTATTTGTTTTGCTATTTTCTTGCTATTTTCTTGCTATTTTCTTGCTATTTTCTTGCTATTTTCTTGCTATTTTCTTGCTATTTTCTTGCTATTTTCTTGCCATTTCCTTGCCATATTTCTGCTATATATCCCCTACCTTTTTTTTTTTTTTTTTTTTTTTTTTTTTTTTTTTTTTGCTATTTATTTCTCTTTTTTATTTTGCCATCTCTTTGCCATTTCTTGCTATATATCTGCCATCTATGCGCTGCCTTTTCTTTACTATATTTCTTTTGCCATTTTCTTGCTATATTTTTGCTATATACCCCTTTCCTTTTTTTTTTTTTTATCTTGTTTTCTGTTTGCCATCTATCTTGCTATATGTTTGCTCATGTCATTGGATCTAGGTGTGTTGACGCCGAGGCTCATCAAGTCCACTCTGCTGCCGTCTCGTCGTTCGCTCGTCGCCGTTTGGAACCGTTCCCAGTCCGGCCCCTTTGTCGTCATCTTTGAGGTCTTGCAGGGCCGAGCTGGGAAAAGGGTCCATGTGAATAGCGGTTGGAACGAACCCGAGCCGTAGGGAAGTTCCATTTCGAAGGATACTTCCCGCCCCATGGCCCCCCCGGGGGTAGAGGCAACGATTGCGGCGAATACAGCGTCGCTGGTCCTGCGACTGTGAAGCTGTGTGAGGGAGGTGACTGTGCTGGCTTCCGTCAGCGTGTCGGCCAATATTCTGGCACCTGGATGTGGGTTTTGCGCGGCAACGCAACTGAACGCGGAGACGACGGCGGGCGCCCCGGGCAGAGTTCTCTTTTCTTCTTGACAGTCTATCACCCTGAACTCGGTTTGTCCGGAGCTAGTGTTTATGGCTCTACCACATCATCCTCTTCCTCCTCTCAGCTTTATTCTACTGGGGGCCTCGTTCACCATTGCGCCAGCGGGTGAGCTCTTTGACTTGCTCGAGCGAGGCACCCATGGTGCAACAAGGTCAGTTATTGCGTCAGCCTGCTCAGCTCTGATATATGTAGCTAACGCCAAGCATCGAGGGATTCCCGTGCGAAATGCCGCTCATCAGCAAGGCGATGACCTCGATGACCTTGGAGTCACAGCATTTCTCGCCCCCGAAGTATGCCTTCATTGAGAAATCCGGGACTCACTTTTACACCAGTAAGCAGTGTCTGGGGTTATGTGATTTTTGGAGTGAAAAGCACTAACACCTGTCGCTGAAGATTTGGCTTTTTGTGTCCGTGAGTCACGGTGTAAGTCTTCCAGAGAATTAAGGGCGCTCTTCATCGATTTGCTGAGCTAACTTCCTCTCACTGAACATGAGGTGTAGGCGTTTCAGGGCAATTCGGAGAGCTCTCATCATTAGGTATGTTACTCCTGTGGCTTCTGTTCTTCCCGTAGACTCTATGTGCCGTGACGCTGAAATGCATCAACCACTGGCCATAAAGGCCAGCCCAATGTTCCATTATGGCGCTATGGGCATGCTTCACGAGGATGGGCTGCTCTTCGAGTTGCATCATGCGAGGAGCCCGGAGTGTCCCACGAGCATCAGTACCTTAAGAAAGCAGTGCCAGTTATGCTTTAGAGGAAGGGGACGCGACTCCCTGGGGACGGTTTCCGCAACCGAGCAACATCCCATGCATGCCCATCCCACTGATGTATCCCATCACATCCATTAGGAGTTCTTTTCGCCGAACTTTGGCTTCAATACAACAGCCGGTATTTCGCTCGTATATGCGACATTCAGAGATCATTGTTGGGTATTCCATTTGACATGATGCTCAAGCTACCGCCCCTTTCCAAATTTTTCGTGCCATTTACCCCTGCTCCCCGTGTTCTTGAGCGGGCCACCGGTAGTCACGGCTTGGGGCACCAGCTCAAGCTCGACGGTCTCGTGAATGGTGGAGATGATAGACATGCCCTGGTCTTGTGCTGCTGATGCTGATGTGGTTGGGGAGAGTAGCATGACAGAATTGGACGTGTTTTTCTGGCGGAGGGCGTAGGTCCTGTCTGGCGTCTTGAGCAGAGCTGAAGTTTCTGAAGATTCGAGAGTGAGTCTGCGAGAGGCTATCAGTATGATTCAGATGAATTATTATGCCAACGTTGCATATGTGGGACAGGGGAGGACAGACACTGGAGCGTTTTCGGATCCGAGGAGAGATTCCAGTTCTGGGGGAAGTTCGATGAGGCGGTAGCCGGTGTCGTCTGGCTGGTGGTGTAGGGGGATTTTCGGTGTAGTCTGAGAGCTGGACATCTTCCAACTCGGTGTGATGGCGTGCGTGTGATGAGGAGTGTCGAGCTGATCAGAGGCGTTCCGTATGAAGGTACTGGAGACTGGGTGAGTAGAACCACGAGGTCTGATCGAATGCGTGGTGCCTGAGATGAACTAGTCTTCTCCTAAGCCGTCGACCGTGAGAAATTGTATCGTGAGTATCTAGAAGAATAGTATGTAATAGTATATGAATTACTGAATGTTGCTTAAGCCTTGGGGTGTAATCTGTAGGGTATATCGTGAGAGTGAGAGTGAGTGAGAGTGAGTGAGAGGTACAGATGAGGTTGAAGATGGCATGAAATAAGAATGAGAATTAGCGGCGCCTCTGGCTCGGGCAGCCAATGAGAAGGCGCCGTGGCGTCTGATAGCCCGCGCCAGGTACCGTCAGGTACTCCCGCACTTTCAAGCCATAGAAATGGGCGATCGAGCATCATGATGGACACCAACTGGCGGGGTTGTGGCGACATGGAGTCTGTACATGTACATAGGTAACCAGAGGGCTGGGCATTGAAGATGCTAATACCTACATACCCACAAGGTACATGTACGGGTAGTAGTTGTATTACCTACTATACAGCCCGCACAATTGGCAGACTGGGTCAAGGATCAAGCCTCAATCAAGCCGTCGATAGCTCTGCATAGCTTCAGCATAGCTTTGAATAGCTCCCCCCCTCAGCAGCTGGTCTGTGGAGGGCTGGGAGTGGACATCAATTTGAATGTCACCAGAGCCGGCGCCACAGTTTTCAGCGGGGTGCTGGGCTTTGTAGGGGAGTTTGGGGGGAGCTGGAGCGGGTTTCACAGGGCCCGTCTCATTAGAAAACAGCGGGGGCGGCTGCTGGGGGGGTGCGAGGAGCATAAGGTAGGTTGAGTGCTGGAGATCAACAGTCGATGGATCAATTTTCTGATGCTGCAGCTGGGTTCAAGACCAAGCCATGGATGTCCACCCCGAGTTGCAAATGTTCCGAGAGTGGTGTCTTTCTTCGAGGGCAGGGATGCATCACCTCAGCATGTGGGTTTGACGTCTCCAGTCTCGTCCGCAGTTGGACCAGCCCAGGTCAAGCAATGCCTACTAGGTACTTCAGGTATTCCAGGTTACTGTCTGGTAGGTGCCCTGGCGGTGTCCCCCCCCTGTAGCGGTGCCCGTTTCAGCGCCTGTATCGCTGCAAACCGCCCTGGACCAGAGCCTCGACAGGGCCAGGCCCCTGGGCGAGCCCGTCGATGAAGCCGCGAGATCCAATTTCATCCATCTTAATTTCTCGGTTGCGCATTGCGCCACCGCTCTGCCAGGGGAGTCGAGCGCGCTTCAGCAATCCTGTTGCTGCTGATGGCCGATTTTCTGTTCAATCTCGAATCTCATCTCATCTAATACCTACATACCCAGCCTTTCTTCTGTTTCCCTTCCAAGTTTTGTAATAACATCACAAAGTATTTCTCTACGTGCAGAGTATCCAAACACAAAACAGTCGCTCAAACTCAAAAGCTGCTTCCACAGCAACCGGTCCTTCCTTGTCCTGCCACCGTCAACGCCATCTTGTGCCACTTCAACGCCCGACCCGAGCCGCTGGTCAGCCCTCATTCAGCCTCTCCCATCATCACTTATTGAGCATCACTACTACGACTTACTACCACTACCACCACCACCACTACCATATCGCCCGTTTTCCCTAATAGTATAGCAGTCCGCGGCAAGCCACCAGCGAATCTCACCATTGAAGTAATCACAACAGCTCGCTCTGGGCTTGGAGACGGGACCTAAGCAAATAGCCTGGGTCCACCCCTGGCCGCCCATGTCACCCCTCCCTCAGCAGCCTTGACTCTTTCTAGGCCGTTGTTTCTGGACACAGACAGATTGATCTCCATCCCGCATCGCACATTTCTGCTGCACCTGGAACGGAGGCAAGACGAGCGATTCCCGACGAAGCGAACCCTCACGAGACGCGGCCGGCGATTGCAAAGCGGAGCAGACACAGGGCGACTCGCAGACGCGCTCCAAGCGGCTGGCTCTCGGCAACAGCGACAGCAGCAGAGCGAACCAAGACCAATACACGACAGCGACGCAAAGACAAGACACGAGACCGAGACCGAACGAACCTACCGCGACCCTCCCTCCCTCGAACCATCACCACCTCTCCTCCCTCCTCTCTCCGCCGGGCTATGAGCGCCGTTCACTGACCCAGACCCAACACCATGGTGCGTGTGACGGACGAGCTGGCGCTCTCGCCCGAGCATGTTGCTCTCTACCACGCCTCCGATCCTCTGCTGGGCCAGCTGCCCGTCCTCATCTTCCACGGGCCCTCCACCACGGCCAACTACACCCTCAACAGCTCCCGCGTCCAGGTCCACGTCTTCACCCCGGCCGGCTTCCAGTCCTTTCCGCGCATCACCATCTCGCCCACCTCGCCCTTCTACAGCGTCGTCAACCACCTGCCGCGCGAGTTCCAGGGCGATGAGGTCTACCGCGGCCTGGCCTTTGGCCTCTTCCGCTACTTTAAGGAGCTGCCGGACACCGTCAAGGCCCATCTCAAGGCTGCCTACCCGCCCAAGGGGAAGCGTCCACCCAGCGCCCCGGCGCTCTTCAGCGAGCAGCATGCCGCCGACCTCGTCAAGGAGATGGTCAAGAGCGAAAACACGGTCGATGTCGTCGCCACCCTTGAAGAGGCTCTGCAGACGCAGCACATCAGCAACGTCGACATGGACCTGATCCTGCCTCCGGGATCTATCGTGCCGCCTCAGCCCTCGGAGCTCGAGGAAGTGCCCGACGACGAGGACGACATCATCGACCCGACACTGCGCCAGTACGGACCCTACACACCGCTCGTCAAGCTCTTTGGCGAGCCCGTCTTTCTGCCCACCAGCAAACTGCGGCGCGCGCCCTCCAAGCCCACGCCGCTCAACCGCAACAAGATCTTCACAAAGGACCAGAAGATTGAGCTGCGCATGAAGATGGGCGAGCTCGTCGACACAGAGGAGCGCTACGTGCTCAAGGTGCAGGAGCTGGTCAAGACGGTCGCAAACGACTTTAGGAACAATGCGAAGAAGCGATCCGTCGAGAGCCTGAGTCCGTCTGAGGAGGAACTGGAGAAGCTCTTCCCCAAGTCGTCGGACGGCATCCTGCAGGTCAACTCGGCCTTTGTCGAGGAGCTGCGCAAGATTATGGACGAGACGGAGGAAGACGCCGTCAAGGACATGGAGACGCCGACGATGAACTTTGCGTCATCAAAGACGGGCAGCACTGGCTCCCGCCCCAAGGATCCTTTGGGCGCCCTGGCCATGGCCAAGCTGTTCCTCGAATGGTTCCCCAAGTTTACACAGTGCTACCAGGACTACATCAAGGCCAGCCAGCACTTCCCAACACTGCTAAACTCCTTCTTGGACCAGCAATCGAGCTTCCGGCAGCGCTTCAGCCAGGCGGGCGAGCAGACCATCCGCTCGCTGCTCATTGAGCCGGTTCAGAGGCTGCCGCGGTACAGCCTGCTCATTGACCAAATCATCGCATCCCTACCCATTACGCACCCTGCGCTGCAGCCCATGCTCAAGGCACGCGACATCATCACCAACATTTGCTCCATGGACGACCCTTTGCCGGACAAGCCTCATATTACGAACCGGCTGCGAAACATGGTCGAGGCGTGGCCCAAGGACCTCGAGCCCCAGGGGCGCTTGATCCTGGCTGCCGACTTTTTGGAGCTCTCGCCGCCGTACCAAGCCACTGTCGACTCTGACGACGCCGGCATCTTCCTCCTCTTCTCCGACTGCATCGTCATGCTGCGGAAATCAGGCGACAACAATATGACGGGCCGGGATCTGCTGCGCGAGATCGATAAGCCCTCGGCGGCGGAGCTTCTCATTTCCATGACGAATGCGGCCGGCGGCCCGAGCCATTACGAGTTCATCTTCACTGGATGGCATTACCTTGCTGATGTCCGATTCACAGAATCGGCAGATGGCCACCTCGTCTGGATGACGTCGAGCGCGGAGATGAAGGGCATGCACCCGGGTGAGCACAAGGTTCCCAAGGCGATAACGTCGCGCTGTTTCTTGCTACAGGAGGCCTTTGAGGGCAAGGCCGCAAAGTGGAGCGAAGACGTTGTCAAGGCCAGGATCGAGGCCCGGTTCCCCGAGGCGGAGAGAGAGGACCCTAGCTGGACGCTGCGGTCAGTGCGCATGCCGGAGAACAATCTGGGGCTGCACGCCGCGATATTCCAGGAGGGAGCCGACCAGCTCGTCGAGGGTCGGCGCGAACCCGCCTTCATTCGCGTCGTCGTCGACCATGAGAAGGGGACCAAGGGCGCTCCGGTCGGACATTATGGCATCGAGATTGTCATCAACGTGGCCAGCAAGAACATGAAGAGGATCTCCCTGCTCACGGTAGGTCTCAATGGGAAGCAGTTTCAAGACGACGTGGCTCTGGAGGACTTCCTGCCAACCATGTCGAGACGAAGTAAGCCACCATGTCTTTGTTTTTTCCCTTTGCTTTCTATGACTCTTTTTTTTTTGTCCACAGGGCTCTAACATCAAGTCCAGTAATGCAACTCTTGAGTATCCAGTTTAATGTGTCCAACAGGAACCTCACGGCCCCCATGGTCTCCTATCACTCCAAGATGTTGCGGACACTATGTCTATCAAACCGTGCCGAAAAGACGCGCTCATTCCTGGCAGCGTCTCCCGTCAAGCTCTTCACCAGCCTGTGGAGCGGCGGCTCCAACAACGCCTCCGAGACGACGCTTTCTGAAACCAAGCATCAGCACCAGGCCTCGCTTCACCGAGCCGACAGCCATCACTCCATGTACGGGTCGATCAGGGGCAAGGACAACTCGCGCCGGCCGGTGGAGGAGGTTATGCCGGAGAACCCCCTTGTTCGGCTGGAGCAGACTTTTGAGGCCTTCACAACGGCCCTTCAGTACCGCAAGGGTTCCATTCACGGGAGGACCCTGTTGCACCGCGCCATGGCCGATGAACTGCTGGTGAACGACTTGTACAACCGACTCATTGAGAATCCGCAAGAGGTGGAAGTCGCCAACGACGTCGGGACCGAGGTCGTCTTCACGGCGTTTGAGAACTTTCTTCACATCGCCTGGGCTGACCAGATTGGGCCAGTCACAACAATCAAGATGCTCGACACTCTGCAGGAGCGAGCCAACAAGCGAGTCCCCGGCGAGTTTGCCGACTTTGTCAACTTCTTGTTTAAGGAGCTGGCTCCGCAAAATCGGAGAGCATTCACGGCGCTCATCAAGCTGCTGGCTGATCTACTGGAAGGCTGCAGCAATGACAGTGACCGCGGCGCGCTGACCCTGGCGTTTGCGGAGATGCTGGTGACGGACGGCACGGCGGCCAACTACATCAACCTGCTGGACCGCCTGGTGGATGACTGCGACAGGATCTTCGGCGAGCCTCTCTACGCTGGCTTTAGTTTGGCCGACTTGGCTCTGATAGAATCGTTCCAGGCACGCGCCAACGGCGGCGGCGGCAACAAATCCCATCAGGGATCCGTCACCTCCAACACATCGTCACTGCGCCGCAAATTTGGCCTCGACATGCTGCTCCGGCAAAACTCCAACTCCAAGGAGGAGCGCACTTCTGTCTGGCGAAGTCTCGGCAAGCATCGGCACCCGGCTACGGGCGAGAGCGCGAGCGCGAGCATGTCTAGGGCGACGATGCAGCAGGCTCTGCGCCAACGGTCGATTGACGACAACAATATGCAGAAGCGAATCACACTGGGCAGGCCCGGATCGGGAGACCGGCCTCATGTGGCCACTGCCTTTGAGGACCCGGCGAGACCGCCCAGCTCACATCGCATGGAATTCCCGCTCGACACGATTGGAGAGCCTGCACACGAGCCGCCGACTCCCGGAACACCCAGGAGGCAGTACAAGAGGAGAAGTTCCCTGTCGGATCTCAAGTCGCTGATAGATACGGCGAGCATCGAGGAGGATAGAGAGGGCGAAGAGAGGGAAAGCGCTCTGCAGCCCCTGCAGAACACAAAGGAGACGTCAGAACAGGTCAATGGCAGTCCCAAAACCACGATCCCTGCCTCCAGGATGCCCATGAGCCCTGAGCAGCTCAGGTCGCCCCGGCTAAAGGAAAACATTGCCACGGCGGACCTATACGGCAGCGTCCGGCTGAGAGCTGGAACGCCCATCAAGGAGATCCAAGCCAAGCTGGAGCAGGCCATGCGCGGGAACTCGCCGACCAGACAGGATCCGCCCCCTTATAGGAGGCCGAAGCCAACGCACAGCAAGACGCTGTCGACGTCCAACATTCCCACGCTGCTGCCACCCAAGCCCATCCGACCTGGAAGCTCGTCTGGCGAATCACCGAGTAGGCAGTCCGGCAGCCCGACGCGAACCCCGGCACAGAAACTCCGGCTGCAGTCGCCGCAAAAGCTGCGCGAGAGGCTGCAGACGGAGAAGACGGCAGTGGGCGAAGCAGACGCCGTGCTGCAGTCGGAGTTGTCCAAGATTGGCGAGGAAATGGCACGAGTGAATAGTGGCAGCTACTCCGATTCCCCAATGGTCGACCTGCAGCGGCTGGCTTCGTCGGTGGCCGCGCTGGAGGACCAGATGCCCGCGGTGATGCAGGAATTGCGTGACAGGCAAGACGAGCTCCAGCGGGACGTTGAAATCACGCTCAAGACGACTGAGTCCAAGATGCGGTCGATTGACCAGCTGCACAAGGAGGCTGTGGCGGAGAACGAGCTGCTGTACGAGCGATTCAACTCCGAGCTTGGCAAGATTGTCAAGGCGCTCAAGGGCAAGGGCAAAGAAGACAAGGAGGAGCTGATTGTCAAGCTCAAGACGCAAGGAGAGGAGCTGGCCAAGATGAAGAAGGAGAATGCGCGGTTGAAGCGGGAGATGATAAGCATGCGCGCGGCACTCAAGGGGGCGGAGTGAAGCGACGATGACGATGATGAGAGATGCTGGACGTTCTTGTTCTTTTAATCTTGTGTGTTCAACCCGAGAAGCGGTCTGATTTGATGTTTTTTTTTCTTTGGTTCCATCATGATCGCATGGTAAATGTCGGCCTTTTTATCTTCTTACGTTTTGTTTTTCTTACAAGACTTTTTTATTTTATTTTGCCTAATAGACGCTGGTGCGGTGCCGGCACAGGAAAGAGAGGCAGAGGGGGAACAAGGCAGAATATTTCGAGGGGTCGTTCTTTCTGGGTCGCTCTCTCTCTCTCTCTCCTCTCTCTGGTATTCAAGGGGGGAAAAGGCTTCTGGGAAGGTCGAATACACGCAACGACGCGAAAATAGGGGAGTCTCGGGGAAAGGATAATCTGTCTTTGATTACAAAAAGAACTTGGGGCCTTTTTTTTAAGTTAATTCATTGAGCCCTTTCTACCTGTTGCTGCCTCCTTCTCTTTTTTTCTCTCTTCTGATCTTGAGTTGTTGCTTCTTTATGCGTGGTCCGAACCGGGATAATGTGCTCTTTTCTTCTTCTTCTTCTTCTTCTTCTTCTTTTTCTTCCTTTATTTTTGTGTTTTGTCTATTAGAATGGCTTGCTGGGTTTGTCTCTTCTTCCATCTTTTGTCAAACTTCGACTTGCTTTGTCGCTGTCAATGTCAACATCTCGTCACATAATTCTTGATACGGGGAGGCCCGACTCAATAGCTATCCAGCTTCGTCTTCTTGTTCGTTAACTTCTTCGTCCACTCACCGTCGTCCCACAGCTCAGATATACGAGAAGGAGAGCCAGCTGAAATACTAAACCCGACAAGACCGAAACCATTGTGCATGACCCTGGGCCAGCATCTCGCATTTGTGATTTTACGTATCCTCATCGTCTCTGCAACTTTCCTCATAATTGTCCCGAGGACGGAGCATCGCGAAGAGGAACGGCACACAAAAACGTCCAAGAATGCCCATGTCCTTGCACAACGCGGTCCTTCTTTTGGGCATTCTCATGGAGGTTGCCACGCTGTTGATGGTCGCTACAAGTTGGAACCTCGCCTTGGACAAGGAACTGTTGATCCCGAGAAGCCTCCTCGCCTCTTCCATTCTCTACTCTTGTGCCACTCTGGTCCAGACCGCCGCGTTGTGTCTTTGGATGTATATCACTTTTCGGATCTTACCCCCAAGGCGGGTCGGTTCATGAGGAGCTTGCGCTGTAGGTGGTCCCGCTGTTCGACTGGGTGATTTCGTCTGGCGCCTCGGGGCCCTTTTCTAACCAGCATTCAAAGAAGAGCGGCTTCGCCCTTACGGAGCGGATGGGCTTGGTTGATGCACCGCCAAGGGCTTCACCCTGGTCTGGTTTTTCCTTTGTGGGCGGTTGGAGATGGGCTTCGGAAGGGATCCAGAGCTGGGGATGCTACGGACAGACGGGAGTGGTTAGTGAGCTGGGCTTGACCTTTTTGGGTTACGATTGTTGCTGGTATTTGACAGTGGTCACGGTGTCATGAGGGGGATGTTTATAGAGGGGCCTTTTTCAATGATGAATGCGGTCAGTCTAATAATAAGGCTTACTCCTATGGGCGCCTCGGCGTCTTCTCTGAGTTCTACGGCGAGCGTGAATGTGCATCCCTGGGGCAGCTTTGGCTCTGCTTGAGCTGCAAAGGCGAGTCGCTGGAGGGCTGCGCGGAGGGCCTCGTGGATGTCTGCCCAGTTAATCTTTTGCGGATCATCTGCGTCTTGACCCATGTGTTCGTCTGGATGTAGCTGGTGCGAAGGCGGTGCCCTTGCGGCTCGTATTTCCGCAGCGGTGCCCCAGGAGTTGGGGAACCGATCAACGTCAAAGAGCCACCTCTCGCGGACGACGACCTGTTGTGGCGGAGGGCCGTGCACGACGACGGCGATGCGCGAGACGGAGCCCGTGCGGAGACGGGCAGACACGGCGTCGACGGCGTCGTTGATCCATGCGCAGAGGCCCGGGTGGCGGGACTGGCGGACGGCGAGGTTGAAGGCGCGGGCGGCGAGGAAGGACTGTTCGGGGTAGAGGCCGCGGTGGTAGAGGAGGGAGTGGATGGCGATTGTGAGGAAGGATGTGAATGCGGAGAGGAGGGGGGAGGCGGAATCTGCGGGGAAGGAGGATGTTGAGCGGGAGTGGGAGGAGGAGGGTTGGTGAGGGTTAGGTGAGGGTGGCATTCTTTTGGGGGGGGTTGGTGATGATGGTGGTGGTTTTGTGGTGTTGAGGGTTGCTGTTGGTGGTGATGGTGATGGATGGGGTTGAGGTTGACGTGTTGTGTGAGGGTTGGGCGTGTTGAGTGGTGACGCGGTGTCATGTGATGGGCGTTAGGTTGCTTGACGGTATCGATAGTGATTGTACATATGGAGGCATTATAGCGACTGACTGTGCTGTATGTAACTGTGCTGTAACTGTGCTGGAGCTTACAGGTAGGCCACACCCCACTAGAGCTTGCTGCAGCTTCCCCAGGCAGGCAGGTGACAATGACGTCTCGGGTTCTACTACGGTATCATCTTGATACTAGGTACCTTAGCTGCAGCTCTTCTCTAATGAATCACTCCTCTTCTTTACTTGTCCAACCTCCAACTTCAGCCTCAACCCCAGCCTCTCTCAACCACACATCATCATCATCACCCTCGTCACCTGTCTGATAACAAACACCCTGACATCACTGACACTGAATACCATCGTCTTCAACTATGGCTCCCCCCGAGGCAGGCCCTCTCGGCCCAGCGGCCATCCAAAAGGCCATGGCAGAAGCTCTCCCCGCCCAGGACGACTCACCAGCCATCAAGAGCCCGTACGAGGCAATCGCTTTAGCTGTGCACGCCTATTTGGCCCTGCTCGACTTTCGACTAGTCGGCTTTGATGAGTCTCGTTTTCTGCGTATGCTCCCACTGTTGCCCTTGTACACACACCATCCTCACCCTGTTACAAGTCCATACAAGTTTCATACAAAAAAGGCTAACAGTCCACAGCGGAATGCGAGTCCCTCGCCCCTCGCCTCCCACCCTCATGGAACCAGAGACCAGAATCCGTATCGCTCGTCTACAAGCACAAGCAGTCGTCCATGATCTTCGTCGTCCGCGTCGACCGCCTGGGCTCAAGGGCCGAGATCCGGGGGCTCGCCGTCGGCGACGAGAAGATTTACCGAATCGAGTACGCTGTCAAGGACGTCGTTCAAGAAAGCGCTCTACCGCTGCGCATCACGAGTGATAGCGGGAACGAGGACCGGAGCGGTGCCTTGGTTGAGCGCATAGGGGGCCTGTTTGCGGGCGGTGCTATTGAGCGGATAGCGCATGATGTCAAGGTCCAGATTGTGCAGAAGCTGATTCCCGGGCTGGACAAGAAGGGGTATTCGGAGGAGCAGGTGGATGATGATGTCAGACGTCCTCAGCCGGGCCGTCACAATCCCTCGGATCCTGCGCGCCCTGGCAGCTTTGAGCAGCCCGTGAACCCGTACGGACTGCCTCCCCAGCCGGCTTCTGCTCGCCACCCGCCTCCCATGGGTGATTTCCCGCCTCCAGGATTCGAAGACGAGCACCAGATCAACAGCCCGCCGAGGATGATGGGCGGATTACGCATGCCCGGGCAAGGAGGGCACCCCTTCAACATTGGACATGACGATCTGAACCCAAGCGGGCTCGGGCCTCACGATCCGCTCAGGGCATCCTTTGTGGGCGGCGGTAGGGGGCCTCGGGCCGGCGGCTTCTCGGGCATGCACCCCACGTTTGACGACCCGCTGTTCACCGGCCAGGGACGGGGCCGCGGGGAGGGGCCGGACGAGGGCTTCTACGATCCGCAGGCGCCTCCGGGGGCGAGGTGGGATCCGGTCGGGCCGGGTGGTGCACCGAGGTTTGGCGGGCGTGGTGGTGGTGGTGGATGGAATGGCGGCGGAGGATTTGGGGGTGGTGGGTTTGGCTTTGGAGGGGGTGATATTATATGATGGGATAGTAGTACAGCGAGGTGTTTTGCTGTGAAGTGGTGGCTTTGGAGGATCTTGTTTGCTTTTTTGGTTGTACAATATGGATCACACAGGCTGGTATTACTCTTGTGATCTTGTGCTAGGGAATATTGAATGTCACTCCTTTATAGCTATTTTTGCTGGCGTGAGAACAGACTCCAAACCACTATTTGATGGGCTTCCAACGTTCATGCTGGGGTCCCATCTCCGCTTGTAAATGATAAAACCACACATTGCATTCTCTATACTATCAACGTAGCAGTAAGCAGGTTAGTATATAAGTCAAGGAATCTATGTATCACCACCACCGACACCACTTCTACCCCCATTCCCGTCATAACGCTTTCATGTATATCGTCATCTCTTGACTTTTGTCTTGTAAACTTTTCTCTTTCGATTCAATATCCCCCTCCCTCCCTTTCCCCTTTGAGACGTTGTTTGTTGGTTTTTTCCTCCTTCCCGCTTGCCGTCACCCATCCAAGACAGCTAGTATGCCCAACAACCCCTTTTTTTTCCACGCTATCGCTTGGCTTTTGTATATATAAACCCACCAAGAAAGAAAGAAAGAAACGATGGAAACAGGTAACAGAAACAGAAAATATGGGAAGGGGGTTTATAACGAACTATACCTGGGTGCGGACCCTGCTCAATCACTCACTATTTCTTCACGCAGGTACCTCGCCCGTCAAAATCACAAAAGAGGCCTTTTCCAGAGGCAATCCCGCACAGCGCTTCTACTGGCCCGCGGCGTTGGCCACCTCGTTGAGCTTCGCCTTCTCCTCGTCCGTCAGCATGTTGTACCACTCCTGGAAGTTGGCAACGTTCTCCCGGCCGCAGCGGATAAAGAACTCTGTCAGGTACTGCTGTGTCTCGTCGTCTCGCTGTCGGTTGTTGGAGTCCGCGCCAAAGGCCATCAGCTCGGCCTTGGTCGCGCCCAGGGAGAGGTCGAGCGTGTCGTCGTCATCCTCCCAGCCCTCCTCTTCATTGTCTTCATCGTCAAACTCCGCGTTAGCCACGGCAGCAGAGGCAGCGTTGGCGGCAGCCCGAGCGCCAGAGGCAGAGAGAAGCTCCTCAATAAGGACCTTGATGATCTTGAGAGTGGCCGGGATGATGGTGTACTTGTCGGGGTCTGTTGGTTTGGTTGGCCTATTAGTCTCCATTTCACTCGCGTACTGCCGGCACAGCTGGTCCAGGACGGCCGCCGTGGTGGGAATAAAGAAGCCATGCTTCGACATACTCTTCTTGGCGCGTGATCGGGTCTTGATCATTCCGTCATCGGCGCCGACAATCAAGTCGCCCTTGACCGAAGTTTGGGCCACCCGCGGGTCGTTGAGCGAGTACAGCTTGGACAGCGCAATCACGCTACCGCACGTTAGCAAATCTCGGACGGCACGGGGACGGGGCTCACCCGCAAGACTTCTTCAACGAACTTTTGTCTAATCTCGTCGTAGCCGGCAAAGCTGACCGAGTTCTCCAGCCACTTGGCCAGGACGACTTGCAGCCCGCTCTCGCCACCGATCTGGATCTGGCTGAGGAACTCCACCACGTCTTGCGCACCGCCCAGGGACAGTCGGGCAAAGACGAGGATGAGAGACTGGATGAAAGCAGCGGCTTGCGCAGTGGCCAGTCGGTTGGCAACGGCCTGCAGAAGCTGCGGCAAGAATGGTCCCAGTCGGTCTTGTCCAGCCTTCTCCACCAGCTCGGCAGCCAGTCCGCCAACCTCAGAGGCAGCATTGTCCTCGATGGACGGGCCCAGCAGCCGGTCGATGATGTGCAGGCACACCTCCAGGCCAGACCGGCCGTTGGAGTCGTGCCAGTTGAAGACTTGCTGGTGGTCGTGCAGCAGGATCCACTTGACGGCCTCGGATCCGGGCCGCAGGACGTCGCCGTCTCCAGACTCCATCAGCAGGCGGTTCAGCTTGGGGAGGGTGGCAGCCACGAAGCCCTCTGGCAGGGGCTCTGAGCCGTGCTCTGTCAAGACGACGAGCAGCTCGGTCGCAACCTACGGGCATGTTAGTGTTGGAACAAAAGTCCGTGTCCCGATGAGGGGGGTGAAGGCCGGCAACTCACCGTGACTAGGGGGTTGTCCTCGGTCAGGTTGGCCACGTCGAAAGCGCCAGTCAAGGTGGGCAGGATGCGCGCGCACAGAGCGGCGTACGAAGCGGCGTCTGAGAGGCTGCCGACAATGTCTTCAAATGCCTCGGTAACGAGCATGGTGACCTGGAAGTTGCTGGCTCCAAGCTTGGCCAGCAGGAAGAGAAGGTCGATGGACGGAATCTCACTGGTGACGACGATTGTGCTATCGAGCCCAATGGCGGCTCTCAGAGCCTCCGTGAGAGTAACAAGGAGCTCGTCTGCCTCTTCCATTTCCTCGGGATCCTTGCCGTTCATGTAGCCTTGAATGGCGGCAATGATGGGCGTCTGGCGGTCGGGGGTCACGCGTCCTGAGTTGACGAGGCCTTCAATAGCCTTGATACAGGCAACCTGGACAACCTCAGACTCTTCGTTCGTAATGGAGTGGATGATGGCGTCGACCAGGTTGGGTGGCGTCTGGTGAGAGCGGCCAATGATGCCACCGACCAGATATCCTCGGGCACGCAGCAGCGGGTGCTTGGACTGGTTGATGGAGAAGTCGACAAGCTCCAGATATGCGTTGGCAACGGCGTCCGGGATGGGCTTGCTCAAGTCCTGGAAGTCACTGACGAGCATGACGAACAGGTACAGAGCTGCCTCCTGGCTTCTCCATGCCGAGGGTCCCTCGCCGGGGAAGAGGGTCTTTGTGTGTCCAAACAGGCCGTCGACCGTCTTCTCGTTGAACCACTCGCCAAGCTTGATGAGCAGGTCGCCAGCGGCCGTGCGCGCAGTGTAATTGGCCGTGACCGAAGTCTCCTCAGCCAGGTACAGGGAGCAGTCAAAGTCCCAGAGATCTTGCTCTTCGCGCGTAACCCTCGAGTATCCGACGAGCATCTTCATAAGATCCATCATCCACGGGACCTCGTGACCATGGGCATGGGCGTTGAGGTGGCTGTCGAGTTCAGCCTGAACGGGAGGCGCACGGAAGCACTGGTTGAGGAAGTCGAGCTCCTCCAGGATGAGAAGGTCGAGGGTATACGGGAGGTTATCGGAGTCTTCCAAGCGAGACTGCACCTCGTCGATGATGTACAGCTGCTCGTAGGCTGCCTGCATGATGCTCAGCTCCTCCCAGACGGCGGTGAAAAAGGTGGTGCTCTGGGGGAGCAGAAGGTTAGGGAACACCCTGCGGATGCGGAGGAGCGTCTTGACCACCTGCAGCTTGAGGGCGATGATGCTGTTCCAGCTCTCGGGCTGAGCGCCAGAGCCAGACTCGGCCTCGGGCAGACGGCCCTTGAGTACGGCAACGAAGAAGGGATTCCACTGCTTCAGCAGCTCCTCCGCAAAGACCTTGACGTCCTTGTTGTCATCCTTGACCATGTACATCAGGTCGAAGCATCCGCGGAAGACGGAGATGGCGAGGGCGCGCAGCATGGGCTTTCTGTTCTCGTTGAGGGCGACCTCGGTAAGGGCCTTGGCGATGTCCTGGGCCATGGAAAAGAACTGGTCCTCGCTAAGGCTCTCGTCGACCAGGTCGCTGAGGACCCTCAGGGCTCCGTGGAGCTGGGCGTCGTTGCCGGTGGGGATGACATTGAGGATGGTAGGGAGGAGGGCGGGCCAATTGTCGGGGAAGTCGTGAATGGCAACCTTGCCAACGGCATAACTAGAGGTGAGAAAATCCACTGGTTAGGTCAAGGACTTTCACGGGTACCTCTCTGTGAAAGCGTCCATCACACCCTACCTGGCAGCGATCTTGACCTTTCGGTCGTCCTCGGGACTCAGGGCAAGCTCGAGCAGCGTCTGCTTCAGCAGCTCGCGAGCCTCGTCCGAGATGGAGATCTGCGGCTCGTCATCGAGCTCCTCGACGGCCCAGTTCTTCTCGATGAAGAGGCGCAGCGTGCTGAGCGCGGCCTGGCGGATGCTCGTGTCGATGGACGAGTGCGCGCCGATGCGGGCCAGCGACACGGGAAAGGCGGGATTCGTCTGGGCGCGCTTGATCTCGATCTCGGCCGCTTGGCGGGGAGCCTGGTCGGGAAGCTGCGTGTTGGCCAGGAGCTGCGCCAGCTGGTCCTCCATGGTGGGCGAGATTGGTGAGAGACAGGAGACACAGGAGAAGGGCTGGCGGTCAGTGCGGGTGCTTTGTCGTCGAGTATCGCCTTTTTTGCTTCGTTTCCCTTGCGGTCTGTTCCAGCCAGAGAGAGGGAGAGTGACGAGATGCTGCAGTTCCAAAACTTGGAGGTTTGAGGAGGGGAGTCTGGATTGGATGGTGGGGGAGGAAAACAAAAAAAAGCGGGCTGGTGACTGGCTGCGCGTCTGTGGTTGGCTGGCAGGCGTGGTCGATAAGAGATGCAGGCGCGATAACGAATCACTGTATTTTGCATTGAGGTGCAGCTGAGTCTGCACGACTCCCGGGTAGCCTGGGCCTGGATCAATGAGCAGATGGACATTGACTGAGATCTACAGGGCGTCGGAAAAGTGATGAGCTGAATGTTGGCTGAGCTGTAATTGCCCTGCTGAGAATAACATACGCATGCGCACTTGGCGCTGTGCAGAAGACTGCTTGCCTTGATCAAACCACGCCATGGCATCCTTGTGTTACCTATTATCACATGTGAAGGTGCGTTGAGACTGCGCATCAGGGACCATCAATGAGTACGGATAAACGGAGATGGATAATGAAATGGCTTTGGCACATTGGTTGGCATTTTTCTCTGTCCTTGATCATTCTGATATGTAGCATCTTCTTCCCAGATATCCCACGCCTCTCTTTGATCAGACCTGACATCTAAGAAGCTGGCGGACCCGTATATCGAACACCTTCGTGCTCAGATGTCCAACAGGCCAAGCGGCAAGCAGACAGATTACATGACCACCAAGGTCTACTGATGACCAGAATTCAGCGTCCAACATTATCCGATTGCCATCCACCAAGGGAAACATGAGATAAAAAGCCAGGGCAATCAAGTGAGCGCGCATCAGAGTTCGGGAACGGCTAGCTAATAGCACTTCTATCCATGCAAACATGAACCCGTGAACCTCTCCCACAGCTAACCCTTACTATTACCTACCTAGACTACATCACTCCCAGAGGTAATTGATCCTTTCAGCTACTATCGCTATGAGTATCTAGTCTCATCATCACTCTAAACCTCCATGTGTAATCCATCAAGAGCCTGCTAGTATCGCGATACATGTCCACCTTAGTCTTACCATGCCTACCTAGGTACCTATGCATATGCTTCTCTTTCCATCATGGTTCTCTAAACTTGGGGTGCTGGCTAGTCGCTCCCCTGGTTTTGCCGTCCTGATCCACA